>NC_053440.1:1270514-1592792 GCF_007990345.1 Gossypium hirsutum
GCAGTTTTATCACTCTTATGATGATGTTCAAAATTTGTGAGCAGAGATGAAACACAGCAGCTTCTCTTGGGTATAAGGCGTGCTAACAGGCAACCTGCCAATCTATCATCATCAGTACTGTCTAGTGATAGCATGCATATTGGCATCCTCGCTGCAGCTGCTCATGCAGCAGCAAATAATAGCCCCTTTACCGTGTTTTATAACCCAAGGTCCAAGCAATAACTTTCTCACATTTAAATAATTTCAGCCTTGTCAAAAGAGTTTATTAGTATATATTACTGAAGAGAATTTCTCTCCCATATTTCATTCTAAAATAATCTTTGTTTTTTAGGGCTAGCCTATCTGAATTTGTTATTCCTTTAGCCAAGTACTATAAAGCTGTGTACAACCATCAAATATCACCTGGCATGCGCTTTCGAATGATGTTTGAAACTGAAGAGTCAGGAACAAGAAGGTAGTGTATTTCAAGCCTTTGTCCATTTTTTATTATTGATTAGTATCTCTGAATTAGCCATATATTGAGTTATAAAAGTGGATCTTAACTATGGCTCTCATGTTGGCAAACTCAAATAGAGATGTTTAAGCATTTAAATTACTGTTTGCCTTACTTGATATTGAACTTGGAAATTGTAAACCTTGGTTTAGATGTGACTTGAGCATTAAGAAGTCTGATTGCTTTCTTGGATCAGAAACTTTTGATTTGTCCGTTTGTTGAAAAAATGGTTGGAATAACTCTTTTTCCCTTCAGGTATATGGGTACAATTACAGGAATCAGCGATATTGACCCTGTAAGATGGAAAAACTCACAATGGCATAATTTGCAGGTAATTTTTCATAACTATTTGTAGTTTTTTTTTTCCATTATATTTATGATAGCAATACGAGTGTTTTCCTTTTAGTGATGATGTTTTTAACTCAATAGGTTGGCTGGGACGAGTCAACTGCTGAGGAAAGACGTAATCGAGTATCCATTTGGGAAATCGAACCAGTTACAGCTCCATTTTTCATCTGTCCATCTCCATTGTTCAGATCTAAGCGTCCTAGGCAACCTGGAATGCCGGGTAGTAGATCTTATAGCCTCTTATCATTGCATAATCAAGTTCTATTTTTATGCCAGAATAGTTTCTTAGAACTTCATGTACTTGGGGAGTTTTGTTCCCCGGAAGTACCCTGGCTGCCTTCTATTGGTTGTTTGTATGCCTTCTTTCCCCTCAGATACTTTGCCTTCTGTAGAGTGGAAATGATTAGGAGTAAATAGCATCTGCTGATTGTGATTGTGCAATGAGTGCTGCAAATTGATTGGGGCCAGGTTTAGGAATATGTTCCTTCTTTTCTCCCATGTTGATTGATATTTTTGGTCTATTAAATATCGCACTCTCTCAGTGTGTTATGCTGATGATTGGATTCTTTAACATTTTTATCCTTCATTTATTGACACGGTTTAGCTGCATACCTTGCCTACCAATTTTGCAGCTGATGAATACTCCGACTTAGATAATCTATTCAAGAGGCCAATGCCTTGGCTTGGTGATGATATATGCCTGAAGGATTCCGATGCCCATCCAGGGCTTAGTTTGGTCCAGTGGATGAACATGCAGCAAAATCCTCTGCTGGCAAACTCTATGCAGCCAAATTTCATGCAGTCTCTGGCTGGGTCTACTATGCAAAACTTTGACGGAGCAGATCTTTCCCATCAAATGGGCCTTTCAGCACCACAAATGCCTCAACCCAACAACTTACAGTTCAATGCTCATAGGCTACCTCAGAAAGTGCAGCAACTTGATCAAGTTCCAAAGCTACCATCTACAATGAACTCACTGGGATCCATTATTCAGCCGCAACAGCTGAATGACATGACTCAGCAGTCGAGGCAAAATTTGGTTGCTCAGCCTCTACCCTCTAGTCAAGTTTTGCAGCCTCAAGCCCTTGTCCAAAGTAACAATATCCTTCATCAGCAGCAAACATCTAATCCAACTCATCAACTCCCTCTAAGTCTTCCTCAAAACCTGCAGCAGCATCTTGTGGGCCCAAATCATCTGCAAAACCTAATGCATTCCCAGCTGCCTGATCCACTCAACCAGCATTTACAAGTGCCTGACAACCAGGTCCAGTTTCAACTGATGCAGAAACTTCAGCAGCAACAACAGTTGCTTTTGGCACAGCAATCTGCACTTCAGCAGCCTGGTCAACTTGCCCAACCCCAAGATCAACAAAGGCAGCTGTTAGATGCGTCTCAGAGCTTCTCTAGTTCTGTGACAGCTAGCCAAGTGTTAGAGATGCCTCAAAACATACCTACCTTGCTACCTCAATCTAATGTTGCCCCACAGCAGATGCCTAAAAATAACAGCCAGGCAAATGTTTGGTTCTCTCAGCCGCCTCTGCAGTCAAAAGTTCAGCAACAACAAACTGGAATGCTACCTGAAGTTCCTGGTCTTGTAGGTCCCTTCCAAACTACAGCAACAAATCAGTTCTCCACAGCTGTTAGTAGTGTAATGATGTCTGCTGCTGTAGCCGCACCTTCTGTGATTACTGATGATAATCCATCATGCTCCACTTCGCCATCTACAAACTGTCCAAGTGTTCTTCAACCAATGATAGACAGCAGAGTCCACAGGAGTACTGGGTTAGGAGATGACATCAGTCAGTCTACTGCCACAGTATTGAATCCTAATGCCTTGGAGACGATGTCAACTAAGGCTAATATGGTTAAAGAACAGCAGCAAAAGTCTGTTAAACCCTTGTTGAATATCTCCAAGAGTCAAAACCAAGGCTCTTTTGCCCCGCAAAACTGTATCAATGGTGCTACAGCACATGCAGATTGTTTGGACACATCATCTTCTACAACTTCAGTTTGCCTTTCTCAAAGTGATGTTCATTTGCACCAAAACACACCGTCTTACAACCCTCAAACAATGTTGTTGAGAGATACAAGTCAAGACAGAGAAGTTCAGGCATATCCAAGGAATAGTGTTTCATACGGCAATAATATGGATAGCCAAATTGAGATGTCCATGAATTCTGACACTTTGTCTGCGAAAGGCATGATGGGACTGGGGAAGGATTTTTCATATCACCTCTCTTCGGGAGGGGTACTTGCCAGCTATGAAAACCCTAAAGATACTCAGCAAGAACTTTCTTCGTCAATGGTTTCCCAGTCATATAGAGTTCCAGATATGGCGTTTAACTCCATTGATCCCACTATAAACCATAGCAGCTTCATAAACCGCAGTGGATGGACCCCACCATCACAATTTCAGAGATTGCGAACATATACCAAGGTTTGTTATTCTAAATTTAACAATCACATTGAGTTGATCTCTCTATCTGTGATCCCTACCTTTTGAACCCTAGTCCCCTAAAGTGTGTGTGCAACTTGTCACTCACACACATCACATAATTTTTCTTGTCCTCTCATTCGTCAAGGATTCTAATTTTATGTATTTACCTTTACAAGGTATACAAACGTGGAGCTGTTGGAAGATCAATAGATATAACTCGTTATTCAGGTTATGATGAGCTCAAACAAGATTTGGCTCGTAGGTTTGGAATTGAGGGGCAGCTGGAAGACCGAGGGAGAGTAGGCTGGAAACTAGTCTATGTGGATCACGAGAATGATGTTCTGCTAGTAGGAGATGACCCATGGGAGTAAGCCCTTTTGCTTCTCTTTTAATATATTACATTGTTTGCCCCAATGAACATGATCTGAGCCATTAGACCTGATTGATGAAATGGAAATTAAATACTGTAACATTTGAGATAAGTGCTTTTCTGACAGTTTTACATCTGTTCCGTTACAGGGAGTTTATCAACTGTGTCAGATGCATCAAAATACTCTCCCCTCAGGAAGTCCAGCAGATGAGCGTGGATGGAGAGTTTGGGAACTCTGTCCTGCCTAATCAAGCCTGTAGCAGCTCTGGCAATGGGAATGCATAAACTAGTATGGTTACAAGCTAAGGTCCATCAGTAGTTCGGGGCTCATGCGGTTTGTAGGATTTCATTGCTTTTCCATATGTCATATATTTTCAGCATATCCTTTCTGCAGTAAAAGAAGAGATGACAATATAATAGAAGCAGAAGAGGAAAACTGTGGCCTAGAAGGGGCGGTTGAGCTTTTGTTTAAGAATCCAGCTTAACCTTAGGTTTGATTATGTTAAGAAATTGATATTCCAGTTTCTTTTCTCTTTTGCTTTTGGATTGATTGACCCTTTATATTATCCTCAACTATACTCTAATATTTGTACAAAGGAAAAATCATGAATTTATCGCTTAGTTTTTTTTTTTTTGTGTGTGTATTAATCTCCTGATTTGTTTTTTCTTATGTGAAATGGAAACAAGACAAAGGAGCTCTCAATTTCATTGTTATGAATGGCTATTAACAATGACCAAAAGGAAAAAAAAAACCACCTGGCTACTGCCTGGGTCTTGGGGTTGGACTCCTCATTTCGATTTCCCTTTTTTTGGAGAAGATCCTTCTATTATTTATTTGTAGCATTGCATAGAATTTATCATTTACTTTTTATTGGTGTAATGTGATTTCTTTGTGTGTATATATATTTTGTAAAAAAAAAGAAATATTAATTACAAAATAGCATCATAACTATAAAGCAAAATTCGACCATCATTCCTTATTTGAGCAGCAACCACAGGAGGTATATCTGGAAGATGTGGGAGTCATAGGGAAATTTCTTATCAGCCCAGCTAGAGTGCGAGCAACAATATTTGCTTCCCTTGAAATTTGCTGAATTTTCGCCCTCTATTCAACTACCCTTAGAGTCTACCATTTAAGGGTTTCCCACTTAATGGTTTCAATAATTAGAGCACAATCAATTTCATTTTGCACTATCATAAATTGTCCATAATTTTACCTATTCAACCTTACATTATCGATCTTCTTTTTAATCTTACAAAATTATCTACCGTATTCATCTCTTGCCATTGTCGGCAAGGAAACTAACCCCCAGCCTGAATTGCGTGCACCATCAACTTAATGGACCTATAGGGGGTGGAGTCCAAATTTTTAATTCCACTTATGTCGTAAGAACGGTGATCATGGAGAATTACAAAATGAAGTAAAAATGTAAAATGATAAATATTTCTTAAAACTGATTACAATTTAAAAAACTGTGCTTCTGATTTTTTTTTTAAAATATGCATGAGATTAGGACAAAACTTGTCCAAATTTATTACTTATAATAAAAAGTGATCAAACACTAATTAAATAATTATAAATTTTATCCTACTAATTGCATTAAATATATATTACATATATGAAATAATAATTTGATTAAAAAATTTAGGGTTGAATATAAAATTAGTATCTGAACTTGTCCACTTCTTTTAAATTGGTCTTATGATTTTTTTTGTCCCAAATTAGTACTTTTGAACTTTTTTTCTATCCACTATATCGGTACATGAGATTAATGACATTAATTTTTTATTGACATGACAACGTTGGCCAATCACGCGCCGCCACGTGATGTCATATTGTACTCATTTTCTTTTTATTTTCCCTCATTTCTTCTCATCTTCTTCACTTTTTCTTCTTTTTCTTTTTTTTTTCTGGCTTCATCTTTCTTTTTTCTTTCTTCTATCAATAACCCCAAAAAATTTTCCTCACTTTCTCACTATCCAATCACCATTAAAATCACATCTCTTAAATCCCTTTCGTTTTCCTCCTCATTTTCCAGCCACCATCAACCAACCTCCACCACTTCTCCTCCCATTTTCAAACTAACCCACAAGGTTTTGAATTAACAAAAAGAAAAAAAGAGTTCTCTGTTTCCCCTCTTGTCCTAGCCATAAAGTTCTCCATTTCTACAAGAGTTCGAACAACTTTGTTTTTCATTTGTTCAATCTTCGTTTGTTTGGTCTTCAAGAGTTTTTCTTTTTTTCTCCACGAGTTTCACCATATTAGCCATTGATAAGTCACCATCACTCTCGAAATCTGAATCAGAAAACGCAATTCGTTTAGCAGCTTTTCGCCCCCTTTTATCAAATTGAGGCATCGCATTTTGGGATTCCGAGTTAAAACCTAATTCTTTTGTAGCTTCAGCTTCTCCAGGATTTGTATCCTCATTCGACTTCACAGGATCTTGACCGTTATTGCCTACAACACTCCCATGTTCCTTTTCAGAAGGCTCGGGTGAGGCCGATGAAGAAATCTCCATTTTTCAGTAATTTTATTATATTTTTTGTCTTAATTTCTGAAAAATAAATATAGTAGAAATTGTTCAAGGGAAATGAATTGATTGCAATTTTTTCTAGTATTAGTTCAACAATTTGATAAATTACAAAAAAAGCTTTTCAACTTAGAATTGAAATTGCTAACGAAATGAAATGTAATGTCTTTTATGAATATTATATATAAAAGGTTTATAAGAGTCATTCTTTGTAGGTTAGTTTGAAAATAGGAGGGAAAGTGGTGGGGGTTGATTGATGGTGGTTGGAAGACAAGGAGGAAAAGAAGAATGTTTAAGAGATGTGATTTTGGTGGTGATTGGATGGTGAGAGAGTGAGGAAAAATTTTGGGGGTTATTGACAGAAGAAAGATGAAGCCAGAAAAAGAAAAAGAAAAAATAGGAAAAGAAAAGAAAAAAAAGGAGGAAAATGAGGGAAAATAAAAAAAGAAAATAAAAAGAGGTACAATAGGACGCCACGTGCGCGCTACCACATTAGCAAAAAATTAATGCCGTTAGTCTTAGGTACCAACATAGTGGACTGAAAAAAATTCGGATACCAATTTGGGAAAAAAAACCATAAGTACCAATCTGGGAGAAGGGGATAAGTTTAGATACCAATTTTTATATTTAACCACAATAAACACATGATCGTCCCCACAATAAACACACGTTAATTTTGCTGCTTTCATTTCCTACACTACAGCTAGTCTCTTCAATGTTTTAGTTATATTAGTTAGGGATGATACCTAAGCTGTTAATGGAATGATCACATCAAGCTCCATAGCTCTAACAACTCTTCTGCCAGTACCCACTTTTGTAGTTGGATATTGATAATCATTGTTACTTATCCTTTCCAGAATCTCATATGCCTCATTATATGATTTATCTAGCAAAGCCCCATTGGCAGATGCATCAATTACCATTCGTGTATGTGCATTCAATGCATTGTAAAACATTTCCATTTGTGTCCAGTGTTGGAAACCATGTATCAGACATTTTCTAATCAATTCCTTGAATCACTCCCAAGCTTCATACAATGTCTCATCTTCAGATTGTCGAGAAGATGTAATATCGTTCCTCAATTCGGCCTTCATGTTTGAAGGGTTGTATCGCAACAAAAACCTTTGGCAAAGTTCATTCCAAGATGCCACCGTTCTTGACGGCAAAGCATTCAACCAAGCATTGGCACGATCTCGCAATGAATAAGGAAAGAACTTGAGTTTCAAGGCATCTTCAAGATTACCCTATTGCCTGAATGAATCATAAACTTCCAAAAAGAGTCTTAAATACAGCTGCGGGTTCTCAGTAGGTAATCTACTGAACTTTCTTACTATTTGTAGCATTTGAAATATCACTGGTTTCAACTCAAAATGCTGAGCTTGAATACGTGGCTTGACAATCCCTGGATTCAAATCATCCAATATTGGCACTACATGTTTTCTAATGGGTCTGTCTCTATCATCTATCACACGAGGAATATCAACGTCCCTACCATTCGGATGTAATGGATCTTCTTTGTTTGGATCATTTTCAATCCTTGCCATTTCTCGTAATTCTTTTTTACTCCTCAAAGTTCTCTCAGTTTCAGGATTAAAATAATACTCTTCATTCTCGAGAATACCTCAACTCATAAAATAACAACAAACCTGAAAAATAATCAAAAGTAACTAAGTAAGCTCAAACTAACAAAATTAAATCAATAATAACAAACCAAAATTCACCAATTTGCCGATCCCCGACAACGATGCCAAAAACTTATCGCGTGTGCATATGTAATGCGAATGTGCAAGTATACACGTCGAATCAAGTAATAAAGTGATAAGTGAGATCGTCTCCACAGGGATTATAATAGGTAAAAATATGATTGAGTTATTACTATCAACTATACTAATTAGACTTATGGAAAAATAAACAAAATAATGATTTGAAGTGAATAATTAATGTATAAAATATAAAAATCAAATAATGAATAAAATGCTGTGGCAATTCTACGAGACAAAGTTGAGAGGATTGATGTTGTAGAATGGGGAGGTTGAAATTACTTGGATTATATCTTAATAACATAATAATGTCATGGCAAAATCTTGACCAAATTACTGCTTAGAGGATAACTACTGGATTCTACTTCTTTCGAGAGCTAGAATTAAAGTTATCATTCTAAGTCTTTGTACGTCTACAAGTCTTAAGAATAATACCTAACAATATTCTTCCTTACTCTGTACAGATCACAAGTGCTACGAGTATTCGCTCGTATCATTTGATCTCGATCCAACTTATTTAACCTTTTCAGAATTAAATCATGCATTCATCTATGTCTAGAGCTTGCATGCATATATTTAAAATAATCCAAACCGAATAAAACAATAGATCTACTCAAAATGTCACCATAATCATCAAGATATCAAGATAGATCCAGTAATTCCAACCTAAATGAAATTAGCTTATACGTTGGGATTTAAAATCCAAAATTAGAATAACATTCAACATCATCATTAACAGTTTATAAATCACAAAAGTTTATTAATAGAATGAAGGTAGAACTGCAAGAAGCTTTCATCACTCTAGCTTTCACTTCGATGCTGCTGAATCGTGCAAGACTTAAGGCTGATTGTTCATCCCTTTCTTTGCGTCTCTGCTTTCCTCTTAAGTTGCTACCCTCTCCCTTTTCTCTGGAATTTTTCACGAGTTTTTGTGGAGATGAAGTTGCTCTCCAAATCCCACTCCAAAATCCTCTTCCAAAATCCCCTTTTTTATAGGGTAGGTCCCCCTTTCTCAGCACACACTTTTCTTCTTCTTTATCAGGTGGATTTATCTGGTACACATCCAGCTGGCTGAGAGTGACGAGGACTGAGTGTTACGCCAGCATTTTCCTGAAATTGCCATGGCATTTATGTTGGCAATCCATCCAACCTTTTTTCATGGCAATATTTTACTTCCTTCATTCTTTCCTCTTTTTCTTCATCCTTTCTGCACCTACTACATAAAATAACCAATTTCGTTCTTCCCAACAGTAAAAGTAACATGAAATGACATTTAAGGCACAATCCAAGCGTTATTATGCAATGTTCTAAAAATAACTTAAAAATACAAATATATCTACTTAAGTACAAGCATTTAATCAAGCATAGAGGTTCGAAATATAACTCTTTTCAAGAGTTATCAGTTATTCAATGGCTAGCCATCCACATGTTCCATACCACCCGTAGGAAGATCATCCATCCCTTACCACTCAATTGGGCCCTCCCCACAAGGGATCATTTAAGGACCACTGAGGTATAACAACCTTGTATTACTTCAACAAAGGAAATGTCAGAGCCATACATGACATGAAACCTTATTCCAAGATTGCTGCTAACATGATGTAATTAGGCACGAGACTCCCCACCTATAAATATCCCAAGGCATAACACCGTTTTTGTAAATATTAAATAGGAATATTTATGGGGTTAATATAAAAATATATTGAAATTTAGTTAGTCAATTTAGCTAAAATTATGGTTAATTAAGGTCTAAGGACTAAATTGTAAACGTTTAATTGCTACAAATTTTCAATTAGAAAAAGGCTCGGGGACTTAGATAACAATTATTCGAAGGGAAAAAATGATTAATAAACCATTTTTAAATAGGTGTTAGTGGATGGTAATGATGAATGTCATTAAACTTAACTAATTAAAGATTAATTAACTAAAACATAATCAAATTGGTTAATTATGATTAATTATATATAACCATAGTATAAATAGCAACTAAAGTGGGAAGAAAAATGAAAAATCTTCTTCTTCTTCCCTCAAACCGTGGACATAAATAAAAAAAATAAAAGGAAAAGCTTTAGGCATTTTAACATTCAACCATCTAATTTTAAGTAAGTCCCTAGCTATTTTTTTATGGAAATTGAATCATGAGAACTTGATTTAGCTAGCCCATGTGTCAGTTTAATTAATTTGTGAAATTTTGATAAGTTATAATTGTTGAGAATTGGATGAATTAGGTATGAAATTGATAGAAATTAAGCTTAAATTATAAGAAGGGATAAATTGTATACCTTAATTGTTAGTTTTGTACATTAGGGACCAAATTGAATAAAATGAAAAAATGTTATGAAATTATAGTAGGAATAGAAAGTAGAAGGTCCCTATTGAGTAAATGTGAAATATGAAGCTCTATACTGAAAGTTATGCTTGTCTTGGGTTTAAAGACTAAATTAGATAAATTGCAAAATATGTTTGACTTTGTATTTGAATGTAATTTGGATAGAAATTGATGTTGTGTCATTTTTGAATTATTATTTGTAGCTTAAAATGACACCAAGCTGTCGAGAGGGAAAGGAAAGGCAAGAGCCGACAACGAGCGACGTGAGTTTTTGGTTTATATTTCTGTGATTCGAGATCAATTTAATTGTTACATATTGTGATATTTTGCATAATATGATATTGAGGTGAGTTTGTAATGATTATGTGAATGAAATTGCTATGTTTGAGATTGAATATTGAGATAGATGACTAAATTGAATAGAATAGAAATTTGCATGAATTTATTGATATATGTATTTGATATAGAATTGGGCTAAAATATGAAAATATGATATATGAAAATTTGAAATAGAAATTGGTGATGAATTAAGAAATATAGAATGTGAAATGAACTATATGATGAAATCAAAAAATTGGTTACTCTATTGTTAAATATATGTGACCCAAATCCGTATAGAAGTATGCTTTCTCAATTTGATGTTGATTAGAATAAGGTGTTTTAACCTTACTGCATTACTTCTATCTGACTTTGATTAGAATAGTTTTACAAACCTATAAATAGACATAGTCTTCTTTCCTATTGTATCATTCAAATTCGACATAGTGAATTTTCTTCTCCTCCGCCTGTGGTTTTTTTCCAAAAGGGTTTCCACATAAATCTGTGTGTTCTATTTTTTCTATCTTTTCTTGCCATTATCAACATTCTATTTTTACATTTATTAATTGTTCGGGTAGAGTCGGATATAGTTGGCATGCCATAAGATAGATTGAGTACGGGTTGCTTTGACTATATGTCGATGAGCGTTAGGTGCATTTTCCTTTAGACTTTCTGATGAATGCTAGACACAACCTTTACTTTGATTATATCAATGAGCGTTGGGCACAATTTTTATACTTCGGACATTTCGATGAGGCACTGGGTGCCAAATTGGTGTGTACTTAGGTTGATTTGGTTTTTGGCATAATAAGTAGTCATGATTATATTGAAGCTTGAAATGGTAACTTGGAAATGGTCAATGGTTGATTTGCATATGTGAATTTGTTACCTAGTTAAGTTGTATGAAAGGTTGCAATATTTGAGAGTTATATGTGAATGTATATGTCAATTTTGGTAAATGATTGGAAAATTGTCATAATTGTCTAAGCCAGTATGTATGTTTAGGTAATACATACATATATATAATGAGATATGTTAGGAATGAACAATTGAAATGACGCATTTGACTAAAATGGTGAATGGTTGTGATGAAATTGTTTTATAGGTGAATCATGTTGGTACCATTTAGAAACAAATGGTCACGTAGTGACATCGAACCCTTTTCATCGCGACGAGCTTAGTTACTATATGGCGTTGCAACAAGGAACTCCCGTAGTTGCGACGTCAACCCAGTACTTTGAAATATTTAGAACTTGGTTCGATATCGGGTTAGCAAAAGAGCTTTTGTAAGCTCATGTAAGACCCGAAAATGATTGCATATCATATTATTCACATGTGTTACTTGTATTTGAATGTTTAATGGTATTAAATTAAATATAAATAATTGTTGTTACTCCGAAAATTAATGTGGCATCTTATAGCTCAGACCCGGTGATCAGGTTGGGTATCAGGGTGTTACATTTAGTGGTATCAAAGCTAAGGTTTAGCCGATTTTCAAACTAAATTGAGCTCGAAATTAAGTGTAGAAGTACATGCCAAGATCAAGTCGAGTCTGAGTTGAGATTTAGATGCTGAATATTGATTATTTTGTTATAAAACTGATAATGTCAAGCGAATTGAGAAATGCTGTTAGAGAGGAAATTAACAGGAGTAATCACTCCGTTGAGAGTGAGAGTAGAGTGGGAATCGAAACATGCAATTTGATCAAGTTGGTGCTTGACGCAAAGATAGAGTTATTAAACTTCGTCATGAGGGTTGAGGTGATGAGGATTTACTCTGCACAATAGCGGATGTACTCTTGAGAGTAGTAGGAGCTGCTCAACAAGTTGCACCAGTAGCTACAACTTGGAGAGCTTGATAAAAGAGTTGCAAAAGTAAGAAGCAATTGATTTCTAAGGGTTGAAGGTGTTGACCCTTCCTCGGCTAAATTTTTGTTGGAGTTAACCGAGCAAGTTCTTCAACAATTAGAATGTTCACCGCCTGTGTGTCACGTGTGTAAGATATCTTCTAAAGGGAAAGGCATATTAATGGTGGCTAACTATCACCCATCACGTGTCAGTAAATCGAGTCACTTAGATATTCTTCTAGTCTAAATTCCAAAATAAGTATGTTGGTGAGTTGTATTTGGGAGATCGAAAACAAGAATTTATGATGTTGTAGTAGGAAAATTTAAATTGGAGTTGTTAAGTATAACAATATATATGTTCCAAGTCTTTGTGACAAATTGTGCTCATTGATCAAGTTACAAGTGATGCTCATTAGAAATCCAAAATAAATCATTCCCAGATGATCTTTTAATTATGTCGTTTGTTGATTCTGATGTAATTCTGGGAATGAACTAGTTGACCGAGTATAGTGTGATTTAGGACTACAGTAAGAAGAAGTTCTCTATTCATGTCTTGAAATGAAAATTATTGAAGTCAAAGGCATAAGATTGAATGATTCTACTTGTATCATATCATCAGTTCGAGCTAATAAGATTTTGAATTAATACTGTGAAACATATTTGGCTTATGTTATTAACTTGAACTCAGATGAAAGTTAAATGAGTAAGATTCGAAGAGTATGTGAGTTCCCGGAAGTATTTTCAGAAGCATTGTCAGGATTACCTCTTGACAGTGAGATTAAATTTGCAATTGAGATTTTCTCAAGTATAACCCTGTATATATTATTTCGTACCATATAATGCCAACGGAGCTAAAATAGCTAAAAATTCAATTGCAAAATCTCTTGGTCTATGACTTTATACGTCCGAGTATATCACCCTAGGGAGCTCCAGGGCTGTTTATTAAGAATAAAGATGGGTCGATACGACTTTACATTAATTATCGAAAATTGAATAAGCTGGCAATCAAAAACTGATATCCGTTTCTATGTATTGATGATTTGTTCAATCAATTGAAGGGTGCCTCAGTCTTTTCTAAGATTTATTTGAGGTCGAGATATTATCAATTGAAGGTCAAGGACATTATACACCAAAAAAATTATTTCGTACGCGGTATGGTCACTATGAATTTCTAGTGATGCCATTTGGGTTGGCGAATGTTCTTATGGTGTTCATGAATATCATGAACAACATATTTCAGTCTTATTTGAACCAATTTGTAATTGTGTTCTTCGATGATATCTTCGAGATCAGAGCCTGAGCATGATAAGTATTTAAGAATCATATTGCAAGTGTTGTGTGAGAAGCAACTTTTCGAGAAGCTTAGTAAGTGTGAGTTTTGGTTATTTGAAGTGTTCTTTCTAGGGTACGTTATTTTGACGGAAGGAATCCGAGACGATCCTAAAAATATTGAAGCTATTCTACAATAGAAAGTACCAATCTTAAGCTTACCCGAATTAGGGAAATAATTTGTGGTATTCAGTGATGCTTCGCTGAATGACTTAGATTGTGTTTTAAGACAGGATGGTAAAGTAATTGCGTATGCATCCCGACAGCTAAAGACGCATGAATGCAATTATCTGACGTACGATTTAGAACTAGTCACAGTGGTGTTTCCTCTAAGGAATTGAATGCACTATCTATATGTTGGATCTGGTGCCTTGAGTGTACTGTATTCACTTGTAAACTTGTAATTTTTTTCGAATAGATTGGTTAATAAAACGAATTCATTGATTACATTAATATAAATTTTATAATTTTCCTCATATGATTTTTGCACGCAAAGTAAAATGGAAGCAAATGCTGCTCATTGGTTGTCTAAAGTTTAAACTAATACTAAGCGGTATTACGTGGTTAAATCGTAATACAGAAAGACAACTTATATTAGTAGACAAACATAAACATGTCCTTAGTCTAATCGAAAATGAACAAATTAATTGAAAGACTAATATGTCGTCTATCAAGTTCAATTGGGGAGATGTTTTATCTTGGGTATCGAAGCGGATAACTCCCAAAAGATAGAGAAATAGATGTGACTAGCTGGATTGACAGTACATAATATTGGACCCAAGAAGAATAGATCCTGAATTCGTTTATGGATTTATTCATTTGTGAATTTTATGGTGTGACATATCTAAATCATGAGTGGATGTCGAACTATGTAGATGCGACTTGTACACTTTGGTATAAGTAAAAGCCTGAGTTCGAATAGATAAATAATTGAAAGCTAGTGCGTTAGGTGTACAACTTCTGCAATATGTAGCGTCATTCACAATAGTGAAACTCATAGACCAAGATATGGATAAATGATATCCTCTCGTTGGCATTACATGGTTGATGAAAAGTAAATGTGGCCACAGGTTGTTCATCTTTGTGATGGATGCCTTGATTACTATTTGATAGTAATTGACTTTTCATTTTCATAAAAGAATATATAATGATTACCATGAGATAAAATAAGATCATATTAGGAGAACGATTATTATCCCAAATAGATTAATGATATCATATGAGGGTAACACACTTATGACAATATTATTGGACGAGAGCTGACCAAGTTGCTTTTGTAATGGTATGCCATTAGGGAAAGCTCAATCACGATACTATAGTGGAATGACTTCGTGACTAAATGAATTTATAATTAATAGGCGAAAAGTTAGAACTTAATTATAAATCATTTGAGCTTCAGTTGCTTATGTCCAATCGGTCTTTCCACTAGCTCGTTGAAACTATAAATGAATTGCATGTTGAATCAAATGAACAAAAATGAATAGAAACTGTGAAATAGAGAAATATGAAACATTTGGAAATGATTATGGTTTTCTCTAAAATGAAAATGAAGAAATTGAATCATTTGGAAATGAATTTGATTTTCTCGAAAAAGAAAAAAGAAAAAAGACTTGAAAAATGAATTTATGTTTTTCAAATTAAATAAAGTTCGAAAATGAAAATAAATCATTTGGTCATAGTGAACTATTGAATGTAAAAATATTAAATATATTTTCTCATAAATTCTTTTACGGTAAAGTCATCATGATTTTAATGGAATTAGAATTGGGTTGAGAAAATTATTTAATTGGATATATATTGAAGTTTATTTTGGGGAAATAGAAAAATAAATATTGAGTTGGATAAAATTATACAGTATTGAGTTCAAAGCCCAAGAAGTACTTGTAATTGGACCTGATATAAAAGAGGCCCAAAAGCCCCTTATGTTATAAGGTGGGAAGGCAAACCTTAGTATTATTAATTAGGGTTGTCGGCCCCTACATCTTAGTTAAACTAGGATTTTAATTTTTTAGTTGAAATAAACTTTTACAATTCAACAAAGGCTCTACCTTCTCTCCTTATAAATAGATAGCATCGGTAGGGCTATTTACACAATTTTAAGATATTGTTACACTACAAAAAAATAGAGAGAATTTATTCTCAGCTATTAAATATTTTTTTTTCAAAATTATAATTATGTCGATTTCTATTTGAGAAGAGAATTTTCGTTTTCACTCAAAAGAAAAGAAAACTATTTGTCGTTCTATGTTTTTATTCGATTTGTTCGAGCCCACAGTTGAAGCAATTCGTGGTACGAGAATAGTGAATAAGTTCTGTCTACGTTTTGCACTAACGGAAACAATCCACTAAGCATTGAACGGAGTATAGCAAGGATAATAAATTTCTATAAATACTTTCTACAATAATTCTTTACAGAACAATCTAGGAATATAAAAGATGGTGTGAGAATAGAAAGAAACTTTGTTTCTATGTTTTTTGGTGTCATACAAATGAAATTTCGTTCTTATTTATAGGAGATCTCATGTCTCTTCATAAGGACATAACTATCCAAATGGACAGTCATATCTTTAGCAATAAACATAAGTATTCAATACAATCTACTTGAATAATTATGATTATTTGTTAATAATCAAGTGATATAACTTTTGAATTTAAGAGACATAATCACTATAAATAGTGACAACTTTTCATTAATAATCGAGTGACATAATTTTTGGTTACTTATAACTTTTCATTTGCAACTATTGAAACACTATATATTTCGAAAATATTTCAACACTAAGTGGTCCTCTTGGATAGACACTTAAGCATAACATTAACTAGGCATCACTCCAAATTATCAAAGCTAAGCTTAAGTCAACAATCAACAAATACAATCCCAAATAAACACAAATGATATAGTCTAAGCACTTAACCTATTAACTTTGAGCAAAACTCAACCACATAAACAATTAGCACATAATGGAATTAAGGAGTTAGAATATAAAATACGAAGTGCATTATAACAAGACAAATGTGTAAGCTAACTCATTGAATCACAAAGATCCTCTAAATCTTGAATGTCATTTATATATATTGAGAATATAATTCCTTGTATATTCAAAAGGTTTGAGAGAAAAAGGAAATAAATGTAACAACTATAAAATAGCAAATCTTAAACTATTTAAAAAAGAGGAAAATAAAGAAAAAGAGACTATAAAAACAATTAAATCAAAAGAAAACCACAGCACATATATTACAGCATGATTTGGTTACAGATATGAAGTACCTCACTACTTGGAAAGAGAATCATCTAGATGGCGACAACTCCCACAGGACTTGCTCATCAATCTTGCTCAGATTCTCGTCATCAAGACGCTTCCATGTCTTGATCCTCTCCACTCCCATCCATTCCTTATCACCCTTCCTAAGTTCAGCCAATATGACTCTAGCTCTCCTTGCCAAGCCAATTCTTCCATAGCCATGGTACCCAAAGCCTCCACCATAACAAAACCATATTCCCTCTAAATTCCCGCAAAAGTCATTAGTATGATCGTGGCCTATGAAAACAGCTTTTACATCTTTGATGGAGACCAATGTCTTTAAGACCCCTGAGTTCACCGATGAACAAGCCACACCCTCCCCAAACCGACCAACAAGCTTTTGGTAGTATAATTGCCGAACCTCTGGAATTGGAATGTGGAAAAATGCCAGCGCTGCTGACGCATCCACAGGCTGAGTTTTTATTACATATTTGACCTCTTGATTTTGAACCTGTTAGTAAGTCAACTGCAGCATGTTATTGAAATCTAAATCTAATGAACCTCCTTTAGGAAATTGTAAGAACATGCCAAGTAATGGTGGTCAGGATTAACAACGGAATACATATGCATATGATAAGAGTTCTAGGAAAGCCAGTAAAGGATAATATTTGGCATTTATCATTTCTAATGGCTTAAAACATTTTATATTGGAAAGAAAAAAAGAACAAGGTTCGTCTTCTTTCTTCCTCTTATTTGGGCCAAGGAAAAAAATATCACCCTTCGAGTATTAACAAAACATACCCAGGTTATCATTTCAAGCTAAAGGAATATCATTTTACTTCTAATAATAATAATAATAATAATTAGGAACAATGTTCTTCCTCCCTTTTTCTTCCTCTTCTTTAGGCCAAGGAAAGAAAAGATCACCCTTCAATTATCAACAAAACATACCCAAGTTGTTTCTCAAATGTGTCAATAAAAATTATTTGAAATCCACCACATGAAATGAGAGAACTTTTAAAGAAAACAAATGAGAATTAAAGATTGTTTCATAATCATTGCTTAATTTATGCTACCTGAAGTTCCCGTGAAGCACTGCGAAGCCAATTAAGTTGAGATTCCTTAATCCATCCATAAGTTCGAACTCCTTGAACCGTCTCCCTGTCTCCACTATCAAGAAAGAAAAGGTTGAGGACACTACTGTTTGCCAAATGGGAACCTGGAGCACCATAAATACTGAGATTATAATTTCCAAAGCCATCAATATCTAAGAACATGCCTCTTTTGACATTATTGATATCTTTAGAAGGTGGATTAGTTTGTGACAGTGAGTAATCCATTAGTGAGATGAAAGACATCAGTTCTTCACGAGTCATCGAAGATTCTTGGTCATGGTTTCCTAATACAGCTGCCCATGGGATTCCTGATTCCATTACTGGACCAAAGGCACTTAGTAGAGATTCAGCAGCATCAGTTGTGCTTGGACCAAATATGTTGTCCCCTGGTTTAAAGAATACAAAGTAGATTTTCAGGGACTAACATGACCCAAAAAGAGTGGTAAAGAGAAAAGGTTTTAAGCATCAACCAAGGAAGGTCTCTTGTTACCATGCTTAAACAACAAAAAGATTCAATATATATGAGAAAGGTATTTATACTAGGTATGTGATTGAGTTGGCACGTTCGCAACAAATAAAATTTTCTTTCATCTGAGTTTATTACATCCACTTTCTTTTTCCGAAAACATGAAATTAGCATCTTTGAAGAACTAAAAACTTATAGAAAGCCAATTGAGCCTTAGCTCAGTTAGCAAGATGTGGGTTCGAGTGGGTTTTTCCTCTGATTTAAGGGTTAAAAGGATTACGGATAGAGGTAGGCATTGTATAAAAAGAGAAAAAGACATATAGAAAACAAGCGTCTTCGTTATTACATTAATTGCGACTTTCTTTTCAGAAATATAACAATTATTAAGATATTCCTACTTAACACAAACCTTTAAGCTTCTAACAATAAATTACATGCTGACAAAACAGAGAGAATGGTCAAAATCCAGAAGAAATCGAATCAAAGTTAACAAATTGGTATAAATAAATAGTTTTGAAAAGGATAATAATTCAGATGACTAGATTGAAGAATTGTGATTATTTCAATTTTTGTATAAAACAGACGAGATCAAGAGAAAGTTTATGTTTTGCATTCATCTCAAAGTCAAAATTTATAGAAGCGATTGTATGCCTAAAAAGGAAAGAACATAAAATCTCTCTAAATCCCTTCAAATTAGCTATTTAAATCAGCTATGTACAGGCTATTAACACTCCCATCAAGTTAGAACATAGATATTAATTATGCCAATCTTGTTATACAGATGTTCAACCTTAGCTTCAACCATATTTCAAACCTAAAGAAAATGGAATTAACATTATACTAGGAAATTTCATATTTAAATGTGAATCCTACTTAGAGTCAACAGTTGGTCAGATTCCAAAATATTACAACTTAGAGATTTCCAAATCTCAAAACATTTCCAATGCAAATTTGTATCCTATATTTAGATCAAGAGTTTTGTTTGAATCCAAACAAAGCAACTAACAAATTTCCTCATCAGTTTCAGCACTTAGATTGTGAAAAAAATTAACAACTATTAGATCCATTTAGAAACAGAATGAAACCCCAGATTAAGATTAATTCAACTGAGCTCATGAATGCTCATTTTACGATACAAACTTGTTAGCTAGTCGGGGAAATTGAATTAAATTCCACTTTCTAAGCACTCGACGTGTTAGCCTATTTTACTTAATTATCCTTTTTAAACTTCTTAAGTTGATAAAATTTTTGCTAAAGCATTCCAAAGTAAAGCTTAAATCAAAACTTATGCATAATCAAGTAAAAATAAAAATAAATTAAAGAAAGAAAGAAAGACAAAGTACCCGTAAAGGCAACAAAGTCAGGTTTTTCAAGCTGAATCATGGTTTTAAGAAATCGAGTGGTGTTGAGATCGGAACAGTAATGGAAGTGGGACGGCAGCACGTCTCGGCAGCGGGAGAGAAGACCAGAGCCGAAATGCATATCGGCGACCTGGAGGATCTTGAAAGTACCATCGTGGCGGAACCTGAGAGGAAGATGAGGCCACTTCTTGATGCGAATAGGTCGGTTGTTGAGCAGTAAATTGGTGTGGAGAAAGTAGAGGATGGCATAGATGAAGGCGAGATAGAGAAAATAGTGTTTCCATTTCACAGTTTGAGATTCCATGTATGTATGTATGTATGTATGTCCACAATAATAGATCTTCGGACACAAATATCTGATGATCTTAGTTTTGACTTTTTACTTAATTTTATGTTTAATTATAAATATTAATTAATTAAACTCTTGAAATTATATTTTTCATTTAACTTAGGATAAACTACACCCATGGTCACTTTGTTTACCTTAGGTTACGTTTTAGTCATTTATGTTTGAAATGTTACGTTTTAGTCATTTACGTTATCATGCTGTAACATTTTAGTCACTGAGCCGTTAATCGTCGTTAATGGTGTAACGGTAAGCTGACGTGGCACGTTAAATCATCATTTCAAACAAAATTTTAGGTTAAATTATACAATTGATCCCCATATTTTTTTCATTTTAAGTAGTTTAATTTTTTTTTCTTTTATGTTCTTTAAACTTTCTTCTTTTTTTCCATTCTCTTTTGTTTCTTCCTCTGTTTTCATATCTTTCTCATTTCTTTTAACATATTAGGAAGTCGAATTGGCAGTGAAAAAAGAAGTAGGAAGTCGACTATCATCATTTGCCTATAACCAAAACCCTATAACCAAAACCCATAAACTCATACCATGCTTCTTTCTTCACTACCAATTCGACTTCCTGGTATGTTAAAAGAAATAAAGAAGGTAGGAAAATAGAGCGAGAAGCAGAAGAGAATGGAAAATAAAGAAAGAAAGTTAAAAGAACATAAAAGAATTAAATTGCTCAAAATGAAAAATTATGGGGACCAATTGTACAATTTAACCTGAAGTTTTTGTTTGAAATGATAATTTAACGTGCCACGTCAGCTTACCGTTACACCATTAACAACAATTAACGGCTCAGTGACTAAAATGTTACAACACAATAACATAAGTGACTAAAACGTAACATTTCAAACATAAGTGACTGAAATGTAACCTAAGGTAAACAAAAGTGACCATGGGTGTAGTTTACCCTTTAAGTTACTCATGATATTGTGCTGACTACATTGAAGACGTAGACGGATGATATGGTAATTAAAATATATATTTAAAAGGCAAAAAAATTCCTAAAAACATTTAAAGTTTACAAAAATTTCTTCAAAGATTAAAATTTATTAAAATTATTTTAAAATACAAAATATACAACTAAAAACTAAAACATTATTATAAAATTATAAAACATGTAAATTAATTCAAAATTTAGGTTAATTTATGTTGAAAAAATTTGAGAAACTAGGCTGATTTTTGCAAAAAGTTATTGATTTATGATGTTTTTCTTCTCTTTCCTGAAAATGCATATTATGGGTTGCGTTTTTATACACCAGTAAAAATGCGCCCCGTAGGATGCATTTTCAAGATAAAGTGAAAACACACAATTTTTTTCTCCTGAAAATGCGTATTACGGGGCACATTTTTACACACTAGTGAAAACGTGCCCCGTAGGACACGTTTTCAGGAGAAAGAAGAAAAACACGTCATACAAGACGTGTTTTCACTTATGTGGCAGTGAAAACGCACCATGTAAGATGCGTTTTCCTTTCAACGGTGACTATTCTAACGATAATTTTTCCAATGGCTCGAACAGCCATAAAAATTCATATATAAACCTCTCCAAACTTCATTCTTTTCAACCAAATACTCCATAATCATTCTTTCTTCCTAAATTCTCAATCCTCAATCTTCAATCCCCAATTTTATATTTTCAATCTTCAAATTTAAATATTCGATATTCAATTTCAAAATTTCAATCCTCAATTATTTTTAAATTCTTTTTTTGAATTTTATTATCTTTGATTTTATTATTTTCGTTATAATTTTTAAATGGCAAATCAATTTATCTGTTTGGATGACAAGCATATCTCCGACGTTCAATTACAAATGGTAAGAAAATTTATTAAATTATTTAATTTTAAATAGTTAATTGTTATGCTATTTAGATTATTAATTTTTATGTTTATATACTCAGCCCGAAAATCAAATTTTGGAGACGTATATAAACAATTTAAGCTAAGGTGCACCGAATGTCATTCATGGACACTTGCGAGATGCAAGCCTTTTATATTTGACAAGCATGCTCGAGGGGACTAAATTGAATCCCCCACTTATCAATGCTTTAGTCGAGAGATAGAGACTGAAGACGTACACATTCTATTTTCCCTATGGTGAGTGTACAATTACACTTGAGGGCGTTAGTTTACAACTTGGTATACCGGTCGATAAGGATGTTGTTACTCGGCCAGTTATTAGTGTCGATTGGAGTGCAACATGCGAGCAATTACTAGGGAAAGTTTGTAACACCCCAAAATTGGGCCTAGAAATTTTGAGGGTAAAATAGGAATTTTAGCTCAATCGTGTTCGAAATTTCTTAAACATTGTAACCGGTAATGTTTTCAATTATAGATTTTATAAAATTAAATCAATTTTTGAAAAAGATGTTCAAAGGACCTTTAATTTGGAAAGTGGATTAATTTATAAAAGAGTCTAAATTTTTAGCTTTTAAAAGGCAAATAAACCAAAGTTTAAAATCAGCCCATATTTGCCTCTTTTCAATCTAGTTTAGGCGTGAATAAAAGAAAAGAAAAGAACATAAGCATTCTTTCCTTTTTGTTGTGCCGTCTCTTTGAGACCCCAAACCTCAATTACTTATTTTGATTTTCCGAACTCTAATATTTTGATTTCTATCATCACCCAAGCTTTAAACTTCCATAAAATATTAAAAAAATACTCAAAACACCATAGATTTCTCCATTGTCAAGTTTGTGGATTTTCTGAATTTTCGACAAAAGCTTCGTTTTTCTTCCATCGAAGGTAACTGTTCGTCTTTCTATTAGTTTTTAATGTTATTTAGTCTTTAAAATAGAGTTTTTAGCCATTGAATTGCATTTTTTTAAAAAAGCAAAAAATTGGGTCGTTAATGGTAAATTTCGGGATTTTGGGTATAAATGTGGTTTCAAAGTGTTTTCAATTTTTTTACGAGATTAAAAGGTTTCTAAACTTATTTTGAAGATTCGATAAGTATTTCTTGGGTTTTAAATAAATTTCGTGAAAATATTTATAACTTATCGAAAAATTTTGATACCATCAATTTAGTAGTTTTTTATAGTTTAAAGGTTGAGAATCAATTGTAGGTGAATAATTAAATGAATGGAATCAGTTTTAGGCAAAACGATTAAGTATAGAGCGAGATATTTGGAATTCAAGTTTGTTAAGTCGAATGTTTTTGTTGCATGAGAATTTAGCTTAGGCTTATATTTTTTATTGTTTAAAGAGAATCCTTAACTGATTGTTGATTGCATTATTGTGTGAATTATTGTGTTGAAGCTTCAAATTCATTAGGACCTTCTACGAGTTAATAAAAGGCTAGTTTGAGCTTTTGGCATTTCGATGAAAGTGTATTGGTGAGTGTTTAGAATAGCTGCTTGTGGACACAATTCAATTCATTAATTGAGAATTTAATAGTAGCCTAAACCTCTACTTTAAATTTCGGCTGTAAGCTTTCGCATACTCATGAATTTATACGTGAAAATGTGTTGTTAATTTATGGATTATAATATAACATTGTGATATGTGTGATATGTGTAATATAACAATGAATATGTTCTGCTTATAATATGATTATGCAGAGATAAAGTGCAGTGAATGATAAGTAAATGTGTGTTAATAACATATATTTTGACCTTGTGAACCTTAAAACCATTGGATATAGTTGACATGCCATAGGATTGTGAGTACTCACCTATATGTGTTATGTGATTTGGGCATTAAGGCCTTGGGACATATTGGAGAGATAAGAGAATGTGAGCTAAGCTCCATTCAACGAGACATATTTGGTGTGATGAAGAGTGTTAGCTATATGCTTTGCTTATTGGGATATGTTCGACTCTATGAGTTTTTTGGTGTGTTGGAGATCCGTGTATCTGATGAATGATGATAGAACTCACTTTTACATTTCATAGCTCAAGTGTCAAATTACTTATAAATATGTTTATGAGTATTGTGATATATGCTTAAATGTTATGTGATTATATGTATAATGTGATATATGTTTAAAAGTGAATGTGATTACCATGTAAATGAGCTAGTAAATAATGTATGAGTGAGTATAATATGATACTAGAGTTGAAACTACTGAGGTTGTGCTATATGATTTTTTTGTTAATACTTGATGAATTGTTTGCATGATAGTTGTTCTAGGTATTCACTGAGCTTGTTAAGCTCACCCACTCCTTTTTAATCCATTGCAGACTATAAGTCATTCTGATGTGAGCAGTGTGGTTCCAAAGGATTGATCCAAACGAGACTCTAGTAATTCCTAATAGGTGATTTATTATTTGTTTATGATTTGGGAAATAAAGGCAATGTGGTAGACTTTTTGCTGGTATTTTTCATGATACTTTGGATGTTTTCATAGCTTATTTGTTATTAGGATTTAAAGATTTGAATTGTGATATGTTGATTATTGCTCGGACTTATTCTCAATGTTTGAAACCGTTATTATAGTCGTTTTGATGTTTATTTGATATGGTAAAAGATGCATGTTGAATAGACTTGTGTTAGATTGACTTGTATGTTTAAATATGATGTATTTTTGTGGTCTGAAGTAAATGTATCGATATTTGAGTTTAAAAAACGATACCTCTGTGATATTTTTTTATGCAGGAAGTCAGTTTTGTAATTTGATATCGATACCTTATCGCGAGTATCGATACTCGGGGTAAAATAACTGATATTTTTTAAATGTACCGATCTTTTCTTGTGTTTTGCTTTTAGGCGAGAAACAAAATACTAAATTGGTACCAATTTTATAGGCAGTATCAATACCATGTAAGAAAATTATCGTTACCTTAGTTTCAATATTGATACATATGTGGCTTGCTTTAGAATTTTGCTAAATAGTCCCTATGCATGTTTAATTATTGTTATAAGGCTATTTGTTGTATGTCTATCACGTATTAATGATGATTAGAGTAAGTTTGACTTAAAATTTTTATAAATGCTAAAATGGAAGATGTTTGCTTAATAATAAGACAATATGAATTGCATGTGATGTATGACAGTGGTGTGACATTCTTAATATTTGGGCTAGGTGATTGGGCAGGGTAAAGTGTGTTATAAGGTGCTGAATAGGTTTAGGGTTAGCCGGGTCGAGATGAAATGGTTAGAGGATAACTTCTAAACTATCGAGGCATTTGCAAGTGACGTTGAAAAGGATTTAACTTAATGTTATAGGCTCGTAGAACAACAAAAGCTTCGGACAGATCCTGAATATGCTCCTTCAAAGTAGAGCTTTTCACCAACATGTCATCAACATAAACCTCAACACTGCAACCAAGTTGCTCTCTAAAAATCATATTAACCAATCTCTTGTAAGTTGCACTTGCGTTTTTCAATCCGAAAGGCATAACTCTATAGCAAAACAAGCCTTCTTCTGTGACAAAGATTGTTTTATCCTAATATTCTAGAGCCATGGAAATTTAGTTATAACATGATAATGCATCTATAAAACTCATGAATTTATGGCCCGAGTATGCATCTACCAGCTTGTCGATCGAGGGTAAAGGAAAACTATCATTCGGGCAAGCTTTGTTAAGACTGGTGAAATCAATACACATTTTTCACTTTCCGATAATTTTCTTCACCATCACAACATTTGATACCTTGTTCAGGTATGCTATTTCCTTGATGAATCCCATTGAAAGCAGCTTTCCTACCACTTGCCTAATGGCTTCTACAACTTGTGAAGCAAACATTTTTCTTTTCTATTTGACTAGTTTGATATCATGAGACACGTTTAACCGATGAACAATCGCTTTAGGATCCACACTAGGCATGTCTGTAGCTGACCATGCAAAAATTCCTGAATTCTCTCTCAAACACTGAACCAAGTCCTCTTTTTCTTCTTTTGCCAACACTGATAAAATTCTTATCAACTTATTCATGTTATCATAGAATAACTGCAAAGTTTTTGTGACCTCTGCTGGTTTTGGCTTGCAAATTCTTTCCTCACTTCTAACATCCAAAATATCCAAATTTAAAATTTAACTAGCCATTTCTACCTATTCCGAACTTTGTCCTTGCTTTCTCTACTTACGTGTTTGCTTAACTGACAACATATGACACTGTCTGACTGTCCATTGGCCAGACTTCATGAAACTTATTCTAATCTAGTGGGAAACTTAATCTTCATACAAAAATTTACGATAATCATTTTAGCCATTCTCATAATTGGACTCCAAAAAATTGCATTATAAGCCATTGAATGGTCAAGCACAAAGAACTGAATATACTTTGTAGTGGTGTGCTTGCCATCACCCAATGTAATAGGCAGGTTAATACATCTTTTCACCTCGACTGGATGGTTTGCAAAACCATACAAAGGGCTTTCCTTCTTTAAAGCTTATTCTTTCAGCCCCATCTTCTGGTATGCGTCCCAAGTCAACACCTCTACAACACTTCCACTATCAACCAAAATTCTCTTCATATCAAATATTGCTATAATTGTTGACACGACCATTGAATCATTTCCTTCTCATCACATACGGAATCCTCATCCTCATTACTAAACTTTACCTTTCACTTTTCTTATAGACGCAACCTCTTCGGTGAATTGACTAACATTACACTTCTAAGATGAGTCTTTCTCTTCGTGTTAGAGGTCGCCACTCTTCATTTGTACCAATTATCACATGTATGTGCCTCTAACATTTTGTTTTTCCTTATCAGCGCCCCATGAACCCTGACCTGACGTCAAAGTATTCTGAGTCACAAAATCTTTTAGCTCGCCATTTCTAACTGCCTCATTTATAGCATCTTTCAAAGTAAAATAAACTTCGATTTTATGCCCCTTGTCATTATGAAAATTATATCTATCTCTCGAGTTGGCCATTGACTGGTTACGCCATATAGGTGGAGGGCTTGGAAAAATACCCAAACTCTTAACCTGGCTAAGAATGTATGTACACAAAGTATTTAAGAGAATATAAGTTTCAAACTTTTCATGGAACGTACCTTTTTGTGTGCTCATCCAGTGGTTTCTAAAATGCCTTTGGCAATTCATTCTGTGAATAATTCTTTTATTGTCCCCCACCTTGTACATACAGACTCTAAAAAGGAGGGCTTTGCTGATTACAAACTCCTTGGCAACCCCTAAATTATTTGTCATCCCTCTGAAGAGTATTGCAAGACACCTTCTTAATCTCCTCTGCCTAAGCGAACTTATTAACTCTCTCATACAGGTCTGCTAAACTCTGTGGCATATTATCAGTAAATGAATATTGCATGTGCCCGTTTTGGACTTCCATGATGAAGGTATCAATGACCTACTGGTCCTCTAAGTTCTTTGTATTTAATGTAGTTGCATGGAACCATTTGAAATAATCTTACAAATATTCTACATCCTTCTATTCCACTAACATCAAACTTATAGGAGTGCTCATTATTGTCTTATGAGCTTGAAATCTTCCCAATAACATCTGGCCTAACTGTGATAAACTTTAAATCGAGTCATGTGACAAAGACAAGTACCAATCTTTCGCACTTACTCTAAGAGTCATTGAGAAAGTTTTACATTTTACTGTATTGGAGGCCCCCAACACGTTCATATATTCATTGTATTGCATGAGGTGAGCTTGAGGATCTCTCCTACCTTCAAACATTTCTTTTGGAACTTTAAACTCAGTTGGTAGGCTGATAACTGTTACTTCAAGAGACAATGGGTTGTTAGAACAAAACAACCAATCCATGTCTTACACATCAAGATGAAATGCTCGCACATCTTTACGCAAAGCATCTATTTCATTTTTTCATGGCTTTCCATGTGCCCCTATAACCTCCTATTGGGTAGGCGTGACGTTATCTTGAAGATCAAAGTTGTCAAACTGTATCTTCCTCCTCAATTTTTCGTTCTGTCTTAGTAGTTCCTACTAAAACACTTGCTGCTGTTCGAACCTAGCACTTTGCTGATTCATCTATTTTTTCATCAACCTCAGCTACTTCTGTAACCTGAATAGTTGTTGCAGGGATACTCCCTGGTCAGAAGGAAATGACGGTGCTTGACCAAAGGGTGCATTGAGTTCAAAAGAACTGAAGGCACATGTTTGGCCTAAGTTACCTAGATTTTCCAGTCGATCAACAAACTAACTAGTGAAAAGGTCTATTCTCTGGGTTGATTAACGATACCAGAACCTCTTGTTTGGTTTGATGGGAAACTATCGAGGAAATTTTTGTTTGGGTGAGCCATTTTGGTTTTTTGGTAATTTGAAGATAAGAAGTCTGTCTACACTTGTCGTACCAAATTGTTGAGTATTTCAGAGTGTGTGTCCTCTTCAAAAGGGTTAAGTTGTGTATTTATATGATATGATTACTGTTCATGGATGTGATGTCGTAGGTAGGCCCCCATGCATGCAGACACGTACTCTACTCTAGGGTTAACACATGTTTTCTAAATATAGGTTTGCTTAGATATGGGTTCGACTCTTTGATGGTGTGAACCCACATTGTGCGGTCCCATAAGGGTGGGAACACTTGACGTGCGAACTCAAAGTGTCAACAATGTAGAATGTCAAGACCTAATCGGGTAATCGGGTAGCGTATTGGTAATAGCGAGTACCATAACAAACATAATACATATGATGATTTGATTTTAATTTTTGTTACTTGTATAGAAATTTTTTTATCATATTAATAATTTTTTGTAGTAATCAATATTTTTAAAAAAATATATAAATTATGTAATAATATAATTATAATTTGAACTACCAAATATAACCTGGGGAATTACAATATAATTAGTCAACCAAATACGTTTAAAGAATTATAATTATGTGTAATTACAAGAAAAATATAATTACTACCTTAGTAATTAAATTTATAGTGGAAACAAACCGTAGGTTTTTTTGCTTGTAAACTTATTTCATCTATAAAAAATTCATATCAATAATAGAAAGAACAATAACAAGAAAATGTTAATTACAACATAGGATGGGTTACACACCGCAGGATCGGATGGCAATTCAATGAGAAGTTGAGGGGACGATAAGCCTGCAATGGCTGTGTAATGGTGTACGCGTGAATGCAACGCAATGCAGGAAAGAAAAAGTGGAATCTGTGAGGTCCAAATGAGCAAAGAAAGCGCTTAAGCTGTACCATGGCCCAACCCCAACCCCAACCCCAACATAGCATAGTTTAGCTTTCTTAACCCAGCAACTAACGGGCGTCAGCAAATAAAGCTAAAGTAAATATTGCATTCCATTTGCTCACTTGTCTTAAGGTCTCTCACCTCACCTCAGCTCTTGAATAAACGATGGGCGTGATGTCCCCGTCAAACCAGAGCTGCCAGTGCCAAAGCCAATACTGTGGCAGTGATTTTGTATTGTAATTTGTAACTGCAAAAAAAGACATATTGTTTTGGATTTCGTGCTTGTCTGACATTTCACATGACAACTAGATGTAGGTTCCACTACCCACCTTTACTTATTTAGCTTAACTTTTTTTTTTTTGGCTCAATCCTTTACTTTTTATTTGCTTTTCTCTTTCTCGCTCACTCTGGCCTACTGTTGTTTCGCTTTTTAGAGGAGGGGCAGGTGGGTGGAGGCTTAGATTCTTAAATCCTCTTCGCAGTTCTCATTCCAACGGCTGGAAAGAAGGCCTTTTCATGCCGGCCCGCCCGCCAGCATCGCCTCTCCTGTTTCTTTCTTTTTATTATCACCTTTTCATTTTAGACCCCTTTCTTCCCACTTTTCTGATTTCCTTTCTACTGCTATCAAATATGAATCTGGGTTTCATTCTCACTGCTTCCTACCACTAATGTTTGTTTTCCTTTTTTGTTAACTCCGATAGAATCTCTGCCTGCCGGGATTTTGAGCTGTTCCTACTACTGCAGTGCAAATATTTGTTTTTTAATAAGGTTAAACCATCCACGGAGCCTTTTCCCATTAGCTGTAGAAGCACTAGTAGTTCTTCTTTCCCATATCAGTAATATGGTTTTGACTTCATTTTTCTGATATGGGTTTTTGTGGTGAAGATTTTTGCTAATATTAGGCCTCGGATCGAAACATTTCCAACCATTTTGTAGAATCTTCCCAGCAGAGTAGACATAGAGGAAGACAATGGGGTGGGTTACAGTAGCAGATAGAGTTAATATTGGGTTAGTATGTTTGTTTATGATGTTGTGGAGTGTGAGTGGAATTGGTGTGAACTGGGGAACCCAGGCATCCCACCCTCTGCCCCCAGACACTATGGTAAGGTTGCTACGAGATAATGGGTTTCAAAGGGTGAAGCTGTTTGATGCAGATTATGATACACTCAAGACACTGGGTAAGACTGGGATTGAGGTAATGGTGGGAATCCCAAATGACATGCTTGCTATTGTGGGTGGCAGCATGAAGGCTGCTGAGAAATGGGTTGCAAAAAATGTCACCCAACATATAACTTCCAATAATGTCAACATCAGGTCAGCTTTCTCTTTCTTTTTCACTTCCTATCATCATCTTGCTTAGCTGCTTCATCAATGAATTTCAGCTTTGAAAATTACTTGTTTATATATGCTGTTGAGTTGAGACCCTTCTTCTCGCCTTATCTGTAATTAAAACTTTTCTCTGCTTTTAATTTCTATTGTGTTGTATTATTTGTCCTTGTGCAACAATGTTCTTAGTGATCGGAATTATTATTTTGATTGGGGTGAAGTCAGGGTCAAGGCTGTCTTGGGTGTGTAGGAAGAAAACAGAGTGTTCTTATAAAATATTGAATTTTTTTCAATAAATTTTAAATTTTCTCAGTGGATTTGACAACTCATATTAATTGATAATGCAAACTTTAGATAAAAAAAGCATTGAATGAGACAAATTAGTGTACAACTACTCATCATCTGATGTAAAACATGTTAACTCAAAATTATTTATAAAATAGGTTAAAATGTGCTATTAGTCCCTGTACTTAAATAAAATTTGAAATTTAGTCTTTATAATTTAAAAGTTAAACATCAAGTTCTTTTGCTTTTTTTTATTTAAAAATCTTAGTCCAATCATTAACATTGTTAGCATTTTCCATCAAAATTTGTTAATTTAGTTTTTGATTATAGTGCCCTCATATGAGGATACATATAATTGACAAAAAATAAACATGTTAAGTTGACAAATTTTGATAGAAACTACAAACAACGAGAATAATTGAACTAGAATTTTAACTTTTAAAGTGCAAGGACTAAATCTCATATTTTGGATAAGTTCAAGGACTAATAACATATTTTTGCCTTTAAAATATTCATATTTGAATCGTTTTTGTTCTAATGAGAATAGGGATTGAGGGTGTTTGAACCCGTCAAAATATAGTTTTTCAATTTGGGTAATGAAAACCCAAGGCTTATAAATAAGGTATTTATTTATATTTATTTTTAATAAAAGCATTTAATGAGATGATATTATCTAGTTCACTGATTTATGTATTGCTAGTATTCCAAATATAAACTCATAAAATTAATGAAAGGTGTGATAAATATGAAATATTAACTTGAGTACCACCTCGGCCTGAATAGATCTGGCTTCAAACCGTAAAACGGATGAGGACACTTGTAGTTAATCTAGTACATGTAGCAAAAGGCTTTTAAGCCACCAAAGCATGTTTAGTTTCAATATATTAAAAAATTAATTAGATGGACTTTTGTTTCAAAATAGAAATAAAACTTCTAAAAAGTTAATTATCAATTGTACTTAAAAAAGTGATGGGGAAACTCAGGATTTAAAATTTGGAAGCCTAACAATCAACTCGAAGTTTTAGACTCTTTCTTGCTTCTTAAGCAACTTAGTGCAAGAGAAGTTTAAGCACCAAAAGAACTTTGAATTCAACTCTAAAATTTCAACATAGAGTATAATTAAAATTCAATAGAAAAATTTCAAAATTGAAAACAAAAAGAATGCAAGAGAAGAAGAAAAGAGAATCCTTAAGAACTGGGTAGGCCAAAAGAGACTTCTTGAACAATAAGAAGGCTTGTGGCGCAAAGAGATTGGAGACTTTCAAAAATCTTGAAAATTCAATAAGATTAAGAATAAAAGAAATTCGCTGGTTGAGTCTTAGCTCGATTGGTATGGACATTATTGTCAATGCAGGAGGATGTGGGTTCGAGTGTGCTGAAACGCGTTATCTTCCTATTTATGGGGTAGGGAGGGGCTATGAGTAGTTCTAAGCATTGTGTTAAAAGAAAACAGATATGATCAGAAGAAACAACTCACTTGAAGTATTTTATATAAAAAAGACCTGGGGTGTAAGTTTCGGCCTGTGTGCAATATGTTTTACTAGAAGTGGCGGCCAAACTTGTTACGAAGTTCTCCAACAAGAAACTTGTAAATGACTACATTGAAACACAAGAGCATTCTTGTTGAATTTCTTTGAAGTTATTTGAAACAACTCTTGCATGTAGATGTTCAACTTTGATCTTGTGATTGGACCTTGAGGAAAAATCGGACTTGAATCCTTTGAGCCCTTTATGAATGCATCAAAAAGTTATATTTTAAAGACATGCAATACAAAGCATGAGAAGAAAATAAACTAGATTAGTGAATTGACAATAATCATGAAGGAGAAATATGAAGATAGAAAAATAACAAAATAAAAGGAAAAATAACGATTATAATTGTAGTAAACACTATAAGCATATATAGCATTAAAATGCATTTAAACCATAACAAATAATTTATTTTAATTAAGAGATGTATTCTTCTTTTTTCTGGTCACTTTGATTAATAAATAAAAAAGGAAAAACAAGTTTTATGAAGACAATTTAGTAAAATGTGTTTTTAAGTAATCTTCCACTTCTTTAACCAAATAAGAATCATTATATTCGAGCTAAATGAACCTAACTGAATAATATAACATGCAAGTATCAGAAGTAATCTTACATTCCATGAATCAAAATTAAGTTTGAAGCTTCTTTTATCTCCATTCTTGCAATCTCCCGGCAAATTTGCCTGAAAATTTATCTTTGCTTTTACTTTACTTTCCAATGACTCATATGAGTTGACATTGATCTTTTTGGTCTTAAACCTTTTAGCTATATTTATATGAGGCAAAGCAATTGATTATTAAAATTGGTATGGACTGTTGCATGTCTAATAATGACTATTTCCTTCCTAACCACTTAAATATCAACAGTCCTTAAGATGTATTTACAACTTTTGGCAAACATCAAGATGTTGGACCATAACATAAATTTCTAGCTTTGGCTTTCTCTACAGATATGTAGCTGTTGGTAATGAACCTTTCTTGGAGACATATAATGGAAGCTACCTTGGAATAACCTTCCCTGCGCTTCGGAACATCCAGCTTGCGTTGGTCAAAGCTGGGCATAACAACCAAGTAAAAGTCACTGTTCCCCTCAATGCTGATGTTTATGAAAGTACAAATGGCTCTCCGTCTGGTGGGGACTTCCGTGCTGACATCCATGACATCATGCTTACAATTGTCAACTTCTTGAGTCTTAGTTCTGCACCCTTCACTGTGAACATCTATCCTTTTATAAGCCTCTATTCTGATCCCAACTTCCCAGTTGAGTACGCATTCTTTGATGGCAATGCATCGCCAGTAAGTGATGGTGGGACATTATATTACAATATGTTTGACGCTAACCTTGATACCCTTGCACATGCATTACAAAAAAATGGATTTGCAGATTTGCCCATTATAGTTGGTGAGATTGGGTGGCCCACTGATGGAGACCGAAATGCTAACACAGAGTATGCTCGGCGGTTCAATCAAGGTTTTATGTCTCATATTTCAGGTGGGAGAGGAACCCCGATGAGACCTGGCCCAATAGATGCATATTTATTTAGCTTGATTGATGAGGATTCTAAAAGCATTGCTCCAGGAAATTTTGAACGCCACTGGGGGATCTTTACATTTGATGGGCAGGCCAAATACCCTCTGAACCTTGGTACTACAAACTCGGGAGCTTTAATTTCTGCAAAAGGTGTACAATACTTGGAGAGGAAGTGGTGTGTGATGAAGCCTTCAGTCAGACTTGATGATCCACAAGTGGAACCAAGTGTGAGCTTCGCATGTGGTCTTGCCGACTGCACTTGCCTTGGTTACGGGACATCTTGCGGAAATCTCGATGCTTGGGGGAACATATCTTATGCCTTTAACAGTTACTTTCAGAAGAATAACCAGCGCGAAGATGCCTGCAAATTTCCAAATGTTTCGATGATCACAAAAGCAGATCCCTCCCCAAGAGATGGAAATTGCAAATTTAATATAATGATCCAGCCCTATTATGGATCTGCAGGATGGTACGCGCGGAAGCCATTGGGATTGACTTCTGTTCTTCTCATTTTCTCGTTGGTTCTGTGAATTCTAATGATTCTACTTGAGGTAATCTTGTGAGAGACTGAAAAGTGTATGAATTAGAGCCAAAGCCCTCCGAAAAAATCCAGGTGGCTTTGATCATGTTTTTTTCTGTTTCAGTTTCTTTTCAGTCCACAACATCATACTCCTGAGAAAGGATTTTGCTCTTCTTTTTCTTTCATGATGATGATGGTAGTAGTAATCACCCCCCCTTTGACATTTAATTATGCAAAGATTTCTTTTAATGAAGAAATTATGTTAAGAGCAATGGGGTCTCCCACATCTGCAGGAGGAAGAGCAAAATTTGCACCAGTGCTGGTATATGATAGATTATGGAGCAAGCACAGCTTGTGGATAAGGCTTGGTCCGCAATTACCAACCTTGTGGTTTTTGCTCAAACCATTTGACAATTTTATTTAAATTAGATAAAGACGAGGACAACAAATTGGCAAACGATACCAAAACTACACCGAAAAGAAAAAACACAAATAGGAAGCCAAATGTGCTTTGGGAGAGAACCTCAAATGATGTTCATCTTTAATTCTCGACATGACATAAATCCCTAACAACTTTATCATCCTAGCACTTGTGTTTACTTGTTTTGTGTACTTGGTTCAATCAACTTGGTGGTAAGTGTTGGAGAAGTTTCACCAGTGTTTTGAAATTTTCAATAGAACTACCATTGGGTTTAACAGCCTTGCAAACCAGCTCTTTTTGAACTCTAATTTTCTCTCTCATTTTCTTCCCTTCTTGGCTGCACAATATCAACTTCAATGCTTTCTTTGCTCCTCCTTTTGTCAATGTTCCACCTTCTAAGCCCAACGCAAATCCCCATACAACCTCCACAGTACGAGTGTTCAATTGTTGGTCTCCAAAAAATGGCCTGCAGATCATAGGCACACCTCCATTAATACTTTCCAGGACTGAATTCCATCCGCCATGACTTACAAAAACCCCAACTGATGGATGTTCCAATATTTGTTGCTGAGGAGCCCATGGAACTATCTTTCCTTTGGAGCTAGTTCTTTCCAGGAATCCTTGTGGCAGTTGTTTCTCAGGATTTCCCTTCAAAGACCAAAGAAATGGAAACTCACATTCCTCCAGGGCTTCACATAATGCTTGTAGCTCATGGGGTGGTGGGGTTATCAAGCTTCCAAAGCTGATGTATACCACCGATGCTGCCTCATGCTTGCTTACCCAATCCAAGCACCCATGCGAGTCATCCACTGTGGAACTAGAAATTGATACCAAAGTGAAGGGACCAACGTTGAGGAACATACTGAATCTTAATTTCAGCATGTTCACCACTGTATTATCTAACTCTTCGTATGAATTTGCGACAATTGCCGTGGCGCGTGACAGTGACACTCCGATTTTATGCAACAATGCTGGCATGGGGGCATCAATGTCTCCAGAGGCTATTCCATTAGGTAAGTCAGTAACACGAAAGCCAGAAAATTCAGGAAAATCAAGTGGTTTGTCTTCCGGATCTGCAATTTTATGAATATTCATATAAATGACAACATTATATTTGGTCAGCACCGAGCTTTAATCATGGTAAAAGAGAATTAACATCATTGCATCAATAAGATAGTATTACCTCATCAATTTTCAAAGACAAAAAAAGCAATTTTATATACTTACTCATATTTAATATTAATTAATTTACCTAATAGAAAATTTTGAAATTTGATTAAAATTGAAAAAAAAATTTGTGTTAAATATTTATGTTTTGGTTGTCATGGAATAATTTTTCGTCTCACACTAGAAAAATTACATCTTTAAAAAATTTATGAGATGAGATTGTTTTATTTAGTGAAGAACTCTTAAAATGAGGATTGATCTTTAAATTAAAAATAGTTTAGAAAAACTTAAAACATCTATGTTTTCGTTTTAAGAGTTTTGTAATTATCTCTACTTTTTTTAATTAAATTCTTTCTTATGTTTTTTATTTAAGATTTTTTTTCAAAAATAAAAATAATTAAATTAAAATTTTAAAATATATAAATTAATTAAAAAAATATTAAATATAGATAAATTTATAATAATATTTAAAATGATATTGGTGACCATTAATATGCATCACAATCAATATAATTAATTTATAGTTCTAAGCAAAAGTAGCATTGTTGTTGTATATTAAAGATATTTAATACCTTCCTACCTACCTAATAAAAACCATCCATATTTCCTAACCAAAAAAAAAAAAAAGTCCATATCCGTCCTACCTACCGCTCAAGAGTGATTGAAATTTTCTTTAACTACAAAAATATTGAACTAGCAAATCACAATTTCTTAAAATTCTTAATTTGTTTCACATAAGTATTATTTTCAAGGTAAAAAAATGTGAGTTCGAGTGCATTAAAACGCATTATCTTTCTATTTATTAGTTTGTTTAGGAAGTATTAGGGAACAAATAATGAAATGATAGGAAGGAAAAAACAACCATAGCTTATATTATGTTTAATTAACAAAATGAACGAGAGTGAAGTTAAGCATTTTTTTTGATAGAAAGAAAGCATAAGCATCCTTACTGTTAATTCCTACATGCTGGCGAATAACATCGGTCTGGAGATGAAGGAAGAGTGCCCTAGGGCCAGACATCCAAACCGCCACCCAAGGAATATTCAGCTCGTCCGCGATATCAGCCCCAAATGCATAAAATGCATCTGTTATCAAACAATCAACTGGTTTACCAGTTTCAGACACAACAGCATCTATAGCCTTTATAAAACTCCCAGGAACTGCCTTAAGGAAATAATCGACGGGCTCATGAGGATTCCCTCTAAAGCTATACCCCTCAGGTAATCCATCCCATACATTAAAAGGCTTAATTTTATCATGGTTTTTGCTAAAAGTTGAGTTGTTTGATTGTTGGGTGCTAAGGAAGGAAAACATGGTGTCGGGGCAAGCGTCTGATAGTTGACGGGTAATGTTGAGAAGAGGGGCCGCATGGGTGCCGAAAGGGAAAGCCAACACTGCTATGTGTTTAGAAGCATTCTTGTAGCCTTCCATTGGATGTTCTTTCTCTATTCTCTCTGCAAATATAAGAAGGGACTTGTTTTTCTCCAAGCTTGTGAGTTATGAAAATAGATGAACTGTACTTATACTAGTAAAGGGAAAACAAGAAACAATTAAGGCCGATAGTTGGGACTTACAGTATGCGGGACATAAAATATGTGGTTTTACAAGCAACCGTCATTTTCACTCTTCAAAAAGTAGACTTAGTTGAAGGCCTTGTTACGTGGAAATTTAAGTTCCATTAATTGGTTAATGTAAAAATTATTATTTGATGTGGACTGAGTTTTAGTTCGATTAGTATGAGTATTCCTGTTAATGTAGAAGAAGATGAATTTGAGTTATAGGTTGTGGAAAGACTAGTATTCTGTTAAAAAGAGTACAATATTATTTAATTAATGAGAAGAAATTAGAATTTAATTTGTTTTCTTTTTCCAAAAAGTTAATTTAGTTTATTTAAATAAAGTTAATCTAACTATATATCATAAGTGAAACTTTTATGTAATAAAATTTATAAAAAATTGGTATAATAATTAAATATGAATTTAGTTAAAATAGTATTGTATTTTGGGTTTAAATCTTGTTACGTATATATTTTTCTAGATTTTATATAAAATTGTAAAATAATAAAAATGTCTTTAGAAATATATTTGTAGCTTTATAAAAAAATAGAGTAAATTCCATTCATAATTATTCTAAAATAGAGTTTGTCATATTTTGGTCACTAATTGTTTTTAATTTAATCATTCTAATTAAAAGAATTTACAAATTAGTCACTGTCGTTAAATTTTCTGTCACCCTCTAACAGATTGCACAATAATCAATCCACCTAAATTTTTTCCATGTAATCCTCTATGATTATTTGCTTATTTATAAATTTGATGTGTTTTGTGCAAATGTTGATCGAAAATATATATATTTTTTTGTAAATTATAAAGAGGAGGGTAAAGCCTTAACAGCAATGTGACTAGCATGACTTGAATTTAAGCCACACTCGAAGCGATAAACACTCTGATTATTAGGCCACCACACGAGGTTGAATTGAAAATAATTTTGAAACATGGTTCATGTGTTATTTTCCATAGATTGTGCCGTTTGAGGGTTTGTTTGTTATGGTTTTTGTGCGAATGTTGAGATAATTATTTTAGTTTAGGTTCTGTTGTATTGAAAAGTGCATGTATTGTTAGAGCTTGGGAATGAAACTTTTGTTTAGATTGTTGAGTTAATTGTGGTCGGGGTTGTTGATGCACTAAAAGTTGATGAAATATGGACTAATATAACAGGAGATGGCCTGCCAGTTTTGAATTATTACTGGTGTAAATTTTTTGGTCTTTGTGCGCAGTGTCATATAATAGAAAATTAATAGGAAGTTGGACCATGTGGTCCATGGCTTTTTCTACTTGCAAATGAAGAAAAAGGTAGGTGAGAAAGTTTGTAATAATTAGCTTTTAATTGGTGTTGGAAAAGGCAGTTTCGAAATTTCATTTTCGTAAATTGGATATGGAGTTAGTATAAAAATATATTAAAATTTGATCCAATAATTTTGTTGAACTAATTGATAATTTAAGTGCAGAGATTAAATTGTAAAAAATTTAATCATTATAGATTTTTAATTAGCTAAATGTTCAAAATTGTAAATAAACTATTTTGTTACATCAAATAGCGGATGATACGTTAACATCCTCTAATTTTGATTAATGTTTAATGAATTAAGATTTAAACCAAGTATATAAAGGTGAGATAGTGCAAAATTGTCATATTTCTTTCTTCTTCTCCACCGTTTGAACATGAAAACCTAAGGGAAAGACCATTTTTTAACTCAAAGCAATTGATCCCTAATTGGTAAGCTTTTCCAAGTCATTTTTTTATAATTTTTATGTGTTTGAGGTCACGGGAGCTCGATTTAGCTAGCCCATGTACCAATTTACAAAACTATTGAAGTTTTTAAAAGTTTTCATTGTTGATTTCTTGAATAAATTGGTGTTAACTTGATAGATTTTAAGCTTAGATTATGAAAAAGGACTAGATTGTAATGTTTAATTGATAGTTTTGTACATAAGGACTAAAGTGAATAAAATGTGAAATTGAGGTGGAATTTTGGTATAAATAGAGAGTAGAAGGTTTGTAATGAATGTAATTAAATTCAGATTTTAAAGTCAGGCTTAAAATTGAAAGATATTGTCATTTCGATTTTAGGGACTAAATTGACTAAAAAGTAAACATTTAGGGGTATCAAAAAATAAGATTGTATAGGTTCATTCATGTCATAGCATATTGTATAAATTTTTTATTTTGACGGATTGGATGGAATAAGTGTATAGAAAAGAATTGGATCAAACCGGTAATAATCCAAGAAAAAACCAAAATTGTCAATTAGTCCCTGAAGATTCAACTTGTTTGTTGTTTTGGCTAAGTAAGCTCATATGGTATTTATTTATATAGATTGTTGTGTATTATTGTGATTATATAAGTGTTTGGTTGTGAATTTGATCAAAAGGTGAGATTTGGACTAAATTGAAAAGTAATGTTAATATGTGTAATAGATGCCTATATGAACTTAGTAAAGGTTAGGATACGGTTGGCATGCCAATAGGATTTTGTGTACACCTTTACGAGATTGATTACAGATGTTACCAAGATCCAACATTTGTTATGGACTCGCAAATACATTTAACACAGGTTTAGCTCGGACGAGTAACCTGTTGTCGTGTTAAAGGGTTAGCTCAGACAGGTAACTTGACATGTATGTATACTTAGCTTGGATAAACATTCAGATGTGTTGATATAAAGGTTTAGCCCAAATGGGTAACCTGACACGAATATATATATTCATCTCGGACAAGCAACTGGTGTGTTGTAATTACCTGTGTATCCAAGTCTGTTTTCTAGGGTTCATTGGGTGAAATAGTTTATATGAAATGGAAATTAATGATGTTGATGTTCACTTAAATAAATGTTGAATGGAACTTGAATAATGCATTGGAAAAATGTCATGAATATGTATATGATTACATTATCCCTTGAATGAATGAGTTTGGAATCAGTTATACAAAATGACATGAATTGGTATGGTAAGTGATTGAGTTGCCATGTGGTTTGATTACATGTTAATACTCACCTTATTGATGCTTTGCTTTGCCATGTTTAGCCAAACCATGTCAAGTTAAGGTTGTTTATTGTATTTAGATAAAATATGAGGTAAGTTTTGTTTAATGCCTATGAACAGCATCCTATATGCTTACCTAGTTTGTTTTCGTAACGACCCGATAGTCACGAGTGTCGGAAAGTACATTTCTGAAACTCCGTTACCGTAAATCAGACTCGTAAATATTTATTAAAAATATTGACGAAGTTAGTTGTGTAGTTAATTAGGTTTTGGTTAGGTGAAATTGCATGAATTAAGAGTAACTAGGTAAAAAAAAAGACTAAATTGTATAAAAGGTGAAAGTTGAATTATAGATTAAAGAAAAATTAAAGGGACCAAAGGAGCAATTATGCCAATGGTCATTATTAAGGCTGCATAAGTGTATATATATTATAAATATTTAAAGTTAATATATATATATTATAATATTATAATATTAAAACTTAAAAGTTAAGTATATATATTATTATATTATAATGATAAAGTAAAAGAAAAAGAAATAGAAAAAGAAGGAGAGAAAGAAACGAAACAGAGAAGGAAACGAAATAGAGAAGGAAAGAAAGAAAAGAAAGAAGGAGAAAAGTTAGGGTTTCAAGGGTTCAAAGCTCAATTGGTTAGTCAATTTAGTCCATTTTCTTGTAATTTTTATGTTTTTGGAATTACGGTATTAAATACTACTCAACCCATGTCAAAATTTTAGAAATTATTAAGTTTTTAAGTGATGTTTATGTTGAATAATTTTAGTATTAGATATTAAATTGATAGATTTTTAAGTTAGAAATGGGAAAGGATTGAATTGTAGAATAAAATGTAAATTTTGAGTATTAGGGACTAAATTGTGAAAATTAGAAATTTAAGGATTTAAGTGAAATTATGGAGTTAAATCTAGTCTAAAGTGGAATTTGTATGAAAATATAAGATTGATTGTGAAGAAATAAAATTAGTCTCGGTTTAGGGACTAAATTGGAATTTAGGCAAATATTGAGTAAAAATTGAAATATTAAATATGAGATTTAATTGTGTTGTATTGATGAATTTTAATTGTTTTAATTCCGTAGCTAACGTCATACCAGAATCCTTAACTAAAAAGAGAAAAGATAAAGTCGACGAGGAATAGCTCGAAATTTCTAGTTTGTATTTCTATAATCCAAAGCTAGTTATTAATTGTTGTAATATTTATTTAATGTATATGGTAAGTGTTGAGGTGGGTAATTGATATTTTGATATTTGATTGAATGAATTGAATTGGTAGATATATGTATTGAATGGATTGATTTTTTTTTGAATTGAAATGAATATATGTGAAATTAAACCCTATTAACTGTATCGGGTTGAGTCGGATATAGATGGCATGCCATAGGATTGGAAGAGTTCAGGGATTTCTTCGACGTCGAGTCGATGAGACACTGGGTATCAATTTATTACTTCGTATTAATTTGATGAGGCACTGGGTGCCAATTTACTTCAGTTTAACCGATGAGAAACTGGGTGTCAATTTATTACTTCAAATTATCCGATGAGGCACTGGGTGCCAAACTGGTGTGTTTTGGTTGGATTCGTGTATCCGCCTGAGTCTGAGTCATGTTAATAGGGGTAAATGAATAATAAAGTCTTATAATTGATATTGAAATGGAATGATATGAGAAATGAAGTGGAATAGTGAATTGAATATGGTATGGATAAAGCAATTGCATTATGGATAAAGCAATTGCATAAATGAAATGTGATTAAAATTGTGAAAAGTTATTTCTATAGCAAGTGATGGAAAATTTAGTATTGTATGGTTTTAAATGTTCAATTGTGCTTAACATTTTATTATACATATTATATTGTTTTATTTTTAAATATTCGGATTATAGAAATACCACTGAGTTTTTACTCAGCGTACGGTTTTGTTTTTCGTGCGCAAGTTAGGTACTTAATTTTGATCGCCGATTCAGCATCCAACAACGACCCGAACTCAAACATGGTGATGTTTTTCCTTTTGTGTTGGCATGTACCTAGGGTGTCTAAATATTAATCATTTTGCGGATTGATTGTAAATAAGATTATAAGTTAATATTGGATGGTTATATACATATAAATATGTGTTTATGTTTATGTTTGAGGTCATATTATGGCAAATTTTAGTTAATGTTTAAATGAACATGAAATGGGTAAAATAAATTGAAATTGGCATGTTTACAAATTGGATTTGAATGATGTTTTATTGGTATGTTTTGATGATATAATTGTGGTACCTATGAGGATACATTGGTTAGGCACCTAGGATGATTGTTTTGACATATTTTGGATGTGCTTGATTGTGGTTTGAATTGGTTAAGCGAATGATTTTTGAGTTGCTTATTGTTCAAGCTTGCAGGGAATGGTAAACTTGTTGTTAAAGGTATATTTTAAGTCCACACGGCCAGACACACGGGTATGTGATTGGACTGTGTGAGACACATGGCTTGACACACGGGCGTGTGAACCTTGCAGCTTTAAAAATTTTTAATATTTTACGAAAAATTCTCTAAGTCTCCGAATTAGTCCCGATTTGTTTCTAACACGTATTTTGGGCCCCGATGGCTCAAATAATGGACATTATGTATGAATTTAATTGGTTTTTGATCTGAATATTATATGATATCAATATTTAAATTTATGTCTATTTGATCGACAAGCTTCAGTAATGCTCTGAAACCTTATTCCGGTGAAACATTATGTGGGTTAGGGATGTTACATTTTTCCTTTTCCCTTGTAGGTCATCACCTTGCAAAACTTGTCAAGCCAGATCGTTTTGAAGCTCACACTATCCTAACACAACAGCTTTTTATTTATTTATATTGAGTCAGTATTGTGGCTTGTATATTAGGTTAAGGTGTTAATGAAATGGTCACTTTCTAATTCATATGGAATGTATGATGTTGTGGCAAATGTGGAATGTATGAAAGGTTTGGTATGTAATATATGGTGTATGGATCAACTATGCTTGATGTGGTTTAGTACATGATTTTAAACTTGAACATGTCATGTAGATATGCTATAAATTACATATAGATGATATGGTAAGTTGAATGAGTATATAAGCTTATATGTTTATGTCCTTATAATGAAAATGAGATGGTTTGTTTGAATATGAATTGACATAGTGAAGATTGGTATTTGGTTGGTTGGTTTGGATAAACAGATAGTTTTGTAATAGGTTGAGCTTATATCGAATTGGTTTTGATTAGAAATGTTTAAATGACTTGTTTTGGTATGAAATGTTATGAGTTTGGAATGTTTTTAGGTGAGCATAATGGTTGGTTTGATTGGAAATTGTGAAATAGGTACCAAATGACTCATTTTTATCATACAGGGTCTTCATCTTGATAACCATCTTCCCTCATCGCAACATTGGCTGACAGTATGTGACGTCACGACATCGAGTAGCCTGACGTTGTGATGTGACATACTATTTTGGCGACATAACGACGTGGAAAAGATGATGTCACAACGGTAATGGTGAATGGTGAATGGCAACAATGGTCATGGTGATTGATGACCAAAAACTGAAAAAAAGTTTCTAATTTTTGGGTTTTTGAGAGATTTATAGAGAGAATGAGATGTGAGAGGGAGGAGTGAACATTGGCAATTAAGTTTTATGTTGGCACATATCAGAAATTGAAAGCATGCAAGCAGTAGATGCCGACAAAAACAGTGGTGGAAGTCACAATAAATTCTTGTAGATTTGGAGTTTTGTGATGAATTTTAAGAAAAAACTAAGATGGGAAAGAAAAAAGAGGAGAACTGGATGATTATTTTGGTGAAGAATGACATGATTATGGGTTGTTCACCGTTGGGGTGGCAATCGTTACTGAAATCTGGAATTTAAAAATGATTTTTTTGGCAAACAATGAAGATTCTGTTTGAATGTTCTTCCCAAAGTAAAGAGAGAGGCAGCACATTTAACGCTTTTGGTTTTTTAATATTTTTACAAAAATAAAAACATAATTTAATTTATTAAGGGCATATTCATCATTGAGTACTTTTTTTGCTATTACATATCTATCTCTTTTAGTCAAACACACGAATACTATTACAATATTTATTCCATTATATCCAACTAAACCATTGATATGTTTATGATCTATTTCATTACAGTGTTGTTCTATTCCTATAGAATGACTATTCCATTACAACCTTTTTCCAATTCAGTGAACCGAACGTGTCGTAAGGTAAGTGATTGATTTCATTATGTGGTTACCATCAAAGATCCCCGGCAATATCTCATTCAATCCCCCCACAAATTTTCCTTTTCTTTCTTCACTAAAAACTTGTTACAATTCAAATATGCAAAAACCGATTTAGGATTTTGTTTTCCTCTTTGTTTCTTGATGATGATGATTGTACTGATCCCACATATGCACCAATTCTGGTATATGTTAGGGCAAGCACAGCAAATCAATAAGGAAATGTTGGTAGAGGAAAGCCTTGGACCGGAATTACCAACCTCAAGATGTTTGGTCAACAATATTTTAATCAAGCATTAACTTGGTGGTAAGTGTTAGAGACAAGTTTCACCAGTGTTTTGAAATTTTCATTAGAGCTACCATTGGGTTTAACAGCCTTGCAAGCCAGCTCTTTTTGAACTCTAATTTTCTCTCTCATTTTCTTCCCTTCTTGGCTGCACAATATCAACTTCATTGCTTTCTTTGCTCCTTCTTTTGTCAATGTTCCACCTTCTAACCCCAACCCGAATCCCCATACAACCTCCACAGTACGAGTGTTCAATTGTTGGTCTCCAAAAAATGGCCTGCAGATCATAGGCACACATCCATTAATACTTTCCAGGACTGAATTCCATCCACCATGACTTACAAAAACCCCAACTGATGGATGTTCCAATATTTTCTGCTGCGGAGCCCATGGAACTATCTTTCCTTTGGAGCTGGTTCTTTCCAGGAATCCTAGTGGCAGCTGTTTCTCAGGACTTCCCCTCAAAGACCAAAGATATGGAAACTCACATTCTTCCAGGGCTTCACATAATGCATGTAGCTCATGGGGTGGTGGGGTTATCACGCTTCCAAAGCTGATGTATACCACCGACGCTGCCTCATGCTTGCTCATCCAATCCAAGGTCCCATGCGAGTCATCCACTGTGGAACTGGAAACTGATACCAGATTGAAGGGACCAACGTTGAGGAACGTACTGAATCTTAATTTCAGCATGTTCACCACTGTATTATCCAAGTCTTCGTATGAATTTGTGGCAACTGCCGCGGCGCGTGACAGTGACACTCCCATTTTATTCAACAATGCCGGCATGGGGGCGTCAATGTCTCCGGAGGTTAATCCATTGGGTAAGTCAGCAACACGTATGCTAGAAAAATGGGGAAGAAAATGAAGTGGTTTGTCTTTAGGACCTGCAAATTTATGAATATTCATATTTGTTCAGCACCCAATTGTTTTTTAAAGATTAAAGTATAATTTTATTGTATACTAATTTAAAATTTTATAAATTATAAAGAGGAGTTAATTTTTAAATTTTTATTAGTTAATTTTTTTATATTTTTTTATTTAAGTTTTTTTTCTTTGATTAAAGTTTTTAATTATGTAAGTTAATTAAAGAGCAGAAAGGATATATGATGAGTGTCTAAAAATTAAGAATTTTAGAATCTTTCTAATATAAGTTATAGGTTAACATATTAAAAAAATCTTTAAACTATTCTACTTTGTTTAAACAAGCCCTTATACTATTTTATCATTTTTGTACTTAAATAAACCCCTAAACTATGATTTTTACCCACAAAAGTTCTTGATTTTAATACTGAAGGTAAAAATATTTAAAAAATTTAAACTAATTTGCATTTTATATTGATGTGAATTTTTTGAGAATATTTTATTAAATAAAAATAAAAAATATTTTAAAAATTCTTGAAAGTGCTTATATATAAAACACAATCAATTACTCTTTTAAAAATTTTGATTACTTTCTAAAATTAAATGTTGATGTTAAAATGTATATAATTTCTATTGCATCAATAAGAAATTAAAATAAGAACTTGAAATTTAAAATATATTTATTTTAATATTAAAATCAAGAACTTTTATGAGAAAAAAAAGGTTCGGGTTTATTTAACTACAAAAATAATACTATAATAGTTTAATGGAGATTTTTTTTAAATATATTAGCTTTCTGTAAATTCTTCAAAAATACTATTGTTTGCAATTAATATGCTTCACAGTCAAATATTTAATTAATTGATTTTGGACCAACCAGCCTACCAAAAGTCTTATTGTTAATTGTAACAATAATAAAGTTTTTCTCTTTCATGCATGAAATTGGTAAGTTTACGAGCTAGTATGTTAAAACCTACCTAATAAAAACCATCCATATCCTACCTCTCACAAAAAAGGGATTCAAAAGTTATTAAGCTAGTTAGGGTGAGTAAAATTTTTTTTTGAGATTAAAATTAAATTGTATAATTTTACCATTTTAATAATCTATATCGTATGAATCCTTACCGTTAATTCCTACATACTGGCGAATAATATCAGAGTCGACATGAACGAAGAGTGCCCTGGGACTAGCGGTCCAAAGAGCCACCCAAGGGATGTTAAGCTGATCCGCGATATCAGCCCCAAACGCATAAAATGCATCTGTTATCAAAAAATCAATTGGTTTACCAGTTTCAAACACAACAACATCTATAGCCTTCATAAAATTTCTAGGTACCGCCTTAAGGAAATAGTCGACAGGCTCGTGAGGGTTCCCTCTAAAAGTATACCCCTTAGGTAATCCATCCCATACATTAAAAGACTTAATTTTATCAAGATTTTTGGGAAAAGTTGAGTTGTTTGATTGTTGGGTGCTAAGGAAGGAAAACATGGTGTGGGGGCAGGCGTCTGATAGCTGGTGGACGAAGTTGAGAAGAGGGACAGCATGGGTGCCGAAGGGGAAAGCCAACACTGCTATGTGTTTAGAAGCATTCCTGTAGCTTTCCATTGGATATTCTCTGAGGGAATTTCTTGTTCTCCAAGATTTGTGAGTATGAAAATTAGATGAAAAACTATACTTAAACTAATAAGAAAAAACAAGTTTTGGTTGATAGTTTGCATTACGTTGGGACTTGAAATATGTGGTTTTGTACATGCAACCATCATTTTCATTTTTCCAGAAACCAATGTTAGTTGTAGGGATTGTTACGTCCAAATTTAAGTTCCATTAGTTAGTTAATTTAAAAGAATTCCTTTGGTGTGATGTAATTACTTGTATATCCAAGTTCATTTTCTAGGGTTCATTGGGCGAAATAGTTTATATGAAATGAGATATTTGAAATGAGAATTAATGACGTTGATGTTCACTAGAAGAAATGTTGAATTGAACTTGAATAATGTATCAGAAAAATGTCATGAATATGTATGTGATTACATTATCCCTTGAATGAATGAGTTTGGAATCAATGATACAAAATGACATGAATTGGTATGGTAAGTGATTGAGTTGCCATGTGGTTTGATTACATTTTAGTATCACCTTATTGATGCTTTGCTTTGCCATGTTTAGTCAAACTATGTCAAGTTAAGGTTGTTTATTGTATTTAGATAAAAGATGAGGTAAGTTTTGTTTAATACCTATGAACTTATTAAACATCCTATGTGTTTACCTAGTTTGTTTTCCCTTTCTCTTATAGGTCGTCACCTTGCGGAACTTGTCAAGCCAACTCATTTTGAAGCTCACACTATCCTATCACTGAATTAGTAGCTTTTTTGTTTTTATCATTTTGAGTCAGGATTCCGCCATGTATATATTGTAACACCCCTAACCCGTATCCGACGCCGAAATAGGGTTACGGAGCATTACCAGACTTAAAGATCAAACAATCATAGATTTCGTTTGCATAACACATTTGATTTAGAAACCAATCAAATTCGTTCATATAGTCCCTAATATGAGTCCTCGAGGCCCAAAATAGACATTAAAAACAAGTCGTGACTAAACTGAGAACTTAAAGAAATATTTCGGAAAACATAGAAAATTTTCAAAGTGCAGGGGATACACGACCGTGTCTCAGGCCGTGTGGGTAATCGAAATAGGGACACACAATCGTGTCTTAGACCTTGTCTGCACCTGTGTAACTCACTGACTTGGGTCACACGGCCAAGCCACACGCCCATGTGCTAGACCATGTGAAAACTAGAGGGTATACTGACTTGTGTCACACGGCCAAGTCACACGCCCGTGTGCTAGGCCGTATGAGGCTACTGACTTGTTTTCTAAAGAGGTTACAGGGGACACACAGCCGTGTCACCTGGCCATGTGTCACACACGGCTGAGACACATGCTCCTGTCTCTGCCCGTGTGGACAAAAATAGGCCATGTTTCAAGCCATATTTCTCACCCAAATTTGAACCAACCTAAATCAATAATTTGCATATAACCATGACACATTTAGACATTTAAAACCAACCAACATCAAGCTTATAACATGATAACATCACACACAACTATGATACTCATAAGCACCTCCATTGGCCACTTTAAAACATAACAATTATGCCTACAAAATCCACATAAATGATCAAACACATATATGCATTTTCGTGCCTAAAACTTAACATGTATATCACTTATCAACCTCAACTATTTGGTACCCAAGATACCAATTCACAACTAGCACACACTCACATTATAAACATACACCCATATGATAAGGCCATTTACACATATATATATACAGAAAAAAATATACCTAAATACAAGCCAAAATCAAATGGCTAAAAACATGACAATACAAATAGACTACCATTAGCCAAAATAACCTATACATGCCATTAAAACCAAAATGCATAACCAAAAGTACCAAAATAGTCGATAGATAGTGTGATGAGATCTCCGACAACTTCCAATCCAAACGAGCTTTCGAAACACTATAAAACACGAAAAATAACACATAGTAAGCAATTAAGCTTAGTAAGTTTGTATAACTAACTAAAAATATAACTTACCTTTCAACCACAATTTAGGTAAGTAAATTAAATCATAACACAATTCAATTTGGCTTCATTAGCCTAACACATATCCAACAACCAAGTTAGCATGAATTCATTTGTCATATACATACCATTTCCAAGTAATTCACTTAAATACCTGTAATAGTTCATATCAAACTCATATAACTTCGTAACTGAATTGTTCCCGTTGAACCACTTAGAATAATATCGGATACGCGGGTATCTCGCACACTATGTTTCAATACGTGGTCAAAACCACCATGATCTCATTTCAATGCTCTCTCTCGAGCCATAACTAGGTCTGCTCACACAAGCTGTCAATCAAGACGTAGCTACACGGTGCTGCTCACACAAGCTGTAAAGTAACCGCAACACATGCTAGAAACTCAACCACCGGTAGGACGTACGAGACTAGCACCTAAAACACGGTAACCCCTAATGACATGTCATTTGTATCTTATATATTCCTAAGGTTCAAACGAGATCCGAAAGTCGCCGAAACTTTGTTGGATATTTTCGTAGGGTCATATCATCAAGAATATAACATAAAAGCATTTAAATCAAACATAATTTAATGCTATTTAAGTATACGAACTTACCTCAAACTTGTACGGAGAAAAACAATTGTTCAGTCCAAAACTTTATCTTTTCCCCGATCTAATTCTGTATATTGCTTTTCTTGATCTATATAATCAAATTTAACTAATTTAAACCTCATTCTAATCAATTCAATCCAAAAATCAAGTTTTGGAAAAATTACCATTTTGCCCCTATACCTTTGATTTCTTTACAATTTAGTCTCTAGGCTCGTAAAATGAAATTCATGCAATTTCACTCTTACCCAAGCCTAGAAAAATTCTATACATGCTTATAACAGCTCATACATTTCATAATTTCACACATTTACCACACAATTTATCACATTTCTCAATTTAATCCCTAATGACAATTTCATCAAAAATCACTTAACAAAAGTTGTTTAACTCACAAAAAAGATTCATTTTCTTCCATTAAACTTCACAAACAACTAACATGCATTCATGGTAAAACCCTAGACATTAAACAGTTTTGCAAATTAGTCCCTAGGCTAGCTAGATTAAGCTACAACGATTACGAAAACATAAAAATAATTAAAAACAGAACAAAAATTACTCACATGCAAAGAGATATCCCTAGCCGAACCTAACAAGATTCCATGGAGTTTCTTTCTTTTATTTTTCGGTGGAAGAAGAAGAACTAAAGATGATATCTTTTGCTTTCCCTTAATTTACATTAACATATTTATTGATTTACTAAATTAACCTAATTAATTAACCTTATAATCACTTCATTTTATGTCCAACTTTTCCCACTAGTAATTTTAATGGTCTAATTATCATATAAGGACCTCTACTTTAAAGTTCTATAGCTATTTAATACCTTTAGCTAATAGAACACAACTTTTACATTTTACGTGATTTAGTCTTTTTCATCAAATTGAACATGCAAATGGTAAAATTTCTTATTGAAATTTTTATATGATAATACTATCATGCTTTAGATCATAAAATAATATTAAAATAAAATTTTTAATCTCGTATTTGTGGTCTCGAAACCACTATTTCGATTTCTGAAAACGGGTTATTACATATATGGTTAATGTGTTAATGAAATGGTCACTTTCTAATTCATATGGTATGTATGATGTTGTGGCAAATGTGGATTGTATGAAAGGTTTTGTATTTAATATATGGTCTATGAATTAGCTATGCTTGATGTGGTTTAGTACATGATTTAAAACTTGAACATGTCATGCAGATATGCTATGACTTACATATAGATGATATGGTAAGTTGAATGAGTATATGAGCTTATATGCTTATGTACTTGTAATGAAAATGAGATGGCATGTTTGAATATGAATTGGCATAGTTAAGATTGGTATTTGGTTGGTTGGTTTGGATGAAATTTGATTGTTTGTATAGAAATGGATAGTTTTGTAATAGGTTAAGCTTATATTGAATTGGTTTTGATTAGAAATGGTTGCATGACTTGTTTTGGTATGAAATGATACGAGTTTGGAATGTTTTTAAGTGAGCATAATGGTTGGTTTGATTGGAAATTATGAAATAGGTACCAAATGACTCATTTTTATCAAATATAGGGTCCTCGTCTCGATGAGCATCTTCCCTCAACGCAACATCGGTTGATAGTATGTGACGTCGCAACGTCAAGTAGCTTGACATCGTGACGTGACATACTATTTTGGCGACGTCACGATGCAGAAAAGATGATGTCATGACGGTCATGGTGAATGGTGAATGGCAACAACGGTCATGGTGATTGATGATCGTAAACTGAAAAAACAAGTTTTTAATTTTTAGGTTTTTGAAAGATTTACAGAGAGAATGAGAAGTGAGAGGGGGGACTGAATATTGGTAATTAAGTTTTATGTTGGCACATATAAGAAATTGAAAGCATGCAAGCAGTAGATGCCGAAAAAAACAGTGGTGAAAGTCTTGAGAATTTTTATAGATCTGGACTTTTATGATGAATTTTAAGAAAACTAAGATGGGAAAGAAAGAGAGGAGAATTTGATGATTATTTTGGTGAAGAATGGCATGATTCTGGGTTGTTCGCCGTTAGGGTGGCAATCGTTATCAGAATCTGGAATTTAAAAATGTTTTTTTTTTTGGCAAACAATGAAGATTCCGTTTGAATGTTCTTCTCAAAGTTAAGAGAGAGGCAACACATTTAACACATTTAGTTTTTTTTTAATATTTTTACAAAAATAAAAATAAAATTTAATTTATTAAAGGGCATATTTATTATTCGAGTATATTTTTTTTACTATTACATATCTATACCTCTCAACCAACCACACAAATACTATTACAATACTCATTCCATTAAATCTAACCAAACCATTGGTATGCCTATTTAATTCCATTATAGTCTTATTTCATTTCTACAAAATGACTATTCTATTACAGTCTTATTTCAGTTTAGTGAACCAAACGTGCTGTAATGTAAGTGATTGATTTTATTACGTGGTTACCATCAAAGATCCCCAAATTGGCAATATCTCATTCAATCCCCCCACAATTTCTCCTTTTATTTCTTCACTAAAAAGTTTTTTTCCCCTTCCCTTTTTTTTCTTTGATATTTTCCATTGGGAAGATGGTTTTGCTCTCTTGCTATCAAGAATGGAAGGTTTGTTCTTTTATTTTTGAAAAATTAGAATTAAATTGTCTATTTTTACGATAATAAAAATGTAAAAATCCGAAATTTAATACGAAATTTAAAGGATTATATTTTTTAACATGTTTAAAAATCTGAAATTTTTGTTTATTTCTGGTAGAAAATAATTAGATTAGAGAATCATTAATGTTATTTATGGAAATTTAAGATTGACTATTCTTTATTAAAATATACAACTACTTGTTACAATTCAAATATGCAAAAACCGATTTAGGATTTTGTTTTCCTCTTTGTTTCTTGATGATGATGATTGTACTGATCCCACATATGCACCAATTCTGGTATATGTTAGGGCAAGCACAGCAAATCAATAAGGAAATGTTGGTAGAGGAAAGCCTTGGACCGGAATTACCAACCTCAAGATGTTTGGTCAACAATATTTTAATCAAGCATTAACTTGGTGGTAAGTGTTAGAGACAAGTTTCACCAGTGTTTTGAAATTTTCATTAGAGCTACCATTGGGTTTAACAGCCTTGCAAGCCAGCTCTTTTTGAACTCTAATTTTCTCTCTCATTTTCTTCCCTTCTTGGCTGCACAATATCAACTTCAATGCTTTCTTTGCTCCTTCTTTTGTCAATGTTCCACCTTCTAACCCCAACCCGAATCCCCATACAACCTCCACTGTACGAGTGTTCAATTGTTGGTCTCCAAAAAATGGCCTGCAGATCATTGGCACACATCCATTAATACTTTCCAGGACTGAATTCCATCCGACATGACTTACAAAAACCCCAACTGATGGATGTTCCAATATTTTCTGCTGAGGAGCCCATGGAACTATCTTTCCTTTGGAGCTGGTTCTTTCCAGGAATCCTAGTGGCAGCTGTTTCTCAGGACTTCCCCTCAAAGACCAAAGATATGGAAACTCACATTCTTCCAGGGCTTCACATAATGCATGTAGCTCATGGGGTGGTGGGGTTATCACGCTTCCAAAGCTGATGTATACCACCGACGCTGCCTCATGCTTGCTCATCCAATCCAAGGTCCCATGCGAGTCATCCACTGTGGAACTGGAAACTGATACCAGATTGAAGGGACCAACGTTGAGGAACGTACTGAATCTTAATTTCAGCATGTTTACCACTGTATTATCCAAGTCTTCGTATGAATTTGTGGCAACTGCCGCGGCGCGTGACAGTGACACTCCCATTTTATACAACAATGCCGGCATGGGGGCGTCAATGTCTCCGGAGGTTAATCCATTGGGTAAGTCAGCAACACGTATGCTAGAAAAATGGGGAAGAAAATGAAGTGGTTTGTCTTTAGGACCTGCAAATTTATGAATATTCATATTTGTTCAGCACCCAATTGTTTTTGGAGGTAACAAAGTGTAATTTTAATATTAAAATCAACAACTTTTATACCTAAAAGTCTTAGGTTAAAGGTTTAAAGTTTTTTTAATATATTAGCTTTCAGTAAATTCTTCAAAAATCCTATAGATTGCAATTAATATGCTTCACGGTCAATTTAATTAATTGATTTTGGACCAATTGTTGTTGTAACAAGAATAAAGTTATTCTCTTTCATGCATGAAATTGGTAAGTTTATGAGCTAGTGTGTTAAAACCTACCTACCTAATAAAAACCATCCATATCCTACCTATCACAAAAAAGGGATTCAAAAGTTATTAAGCTAGTTAGGTTGAGTAGTAATTTTTTTAGATTAAAATTAAATTGTATAATTTTACGATAATAACAATATAATTTTATCATTTTAATAATCTATATCATATGTATGAATCTTTACCGTTAATTCCTACATGGTGACGAATAATATCGGAGTCGACATGAACGAAGAGTGCCCTGGGACTAGCGGTCCAAAGAGCCACCCAAGGGATGTTAAGCTGATCCGCGATATCTGCCCCAAATGCATAAAATGCATCTGTTATCAAACAATCAAATGGTTTACCAGTTTCAAACACAACAGCATTTATAGCCTTCATAAAATTTCCAGGTACCGCCTTAAGGAAATAGTCGACTGGCTCGTGAGGATTTCCCCTAAAACTATACCCCACAGGTAATCCATCCCATACATTAAAAGGCTTGATTTTATCAAGATTTTTGGGAAAAGTTGAGTTGTTGGATTGTTGGGTGCTAAGGAAGGAAAACATGGTGTGGGGGCAGGCGTCTGATAGCTGGCGGATGAGGTTGAGAAGAGGGACAGCATGGGTGCCGAAGGGGAAAGCCAACACTGCTATGTGTTTAGAAGCACTCCTGTAACCTTCCATTGAATATTCTGCGAGGGGATTTGTTTTTCTCCAAGATTTGTGAGTTACGAAAATTAGATGAAAAACTATAATTTAAACTAATAAGAAAAAACAAGTTTTGGTTGATAGTTTGCATTACGTTGGGACTTGAAATATGTGGTTTTTACATGCAACCATCATTTTCATTTTTCTAGAAACCAATGTTAGTTGTAGGGATTGTTACGTCCAAATTTAAGTTCCAATATTAGTAAGTTAATTTAAAAGTTACAATTTTATACGGAATTTATAAAAATTAAATATGATTTTAATTAAATTAATAAACTTAAAATAATAAAAATTTAAATTTAAATCCCATCATATATTTTTTTAAAATTTAAATTCCATCATGGCATTGATTATATGTTGTTGATTGTTACTCAATTTTTTAAGTCATGATAGAGACCCGAGACACACATATTCCATCTTCAATACGGTGATTGTACAGTCACACTCGAGGACGTAACTTTAGAGCTAGGTTTACCGGTGGATGTGCCAGTCGTTACGGGATCAGTGGTCACTGGTGATTGGAGCGTCGTTTGCGAGCAACTGTTAGGCAAGGTGCCAAACAAGTTTTACGGTACCCCGATAAAGTTGAAATTGTTGGAAGAAAATTTTGAATATCTCCACGAGAGATCAAGTGCCCTTGAAATAGAACAATACGCCTGAGCGTACAACCTGAAGTTAATCGAGGGTTTTCTAATGCTCGGTAAATCTTGAACTCTTGTACATTTAATGTGGCTGTTACAACTTGTCGACTTGAAAGAAGTGGACTGACTTAGTTGAAGGTCAGCCTTGTTGGTGATGTGGTACCGAGAGATGCGTCAGGCGACGCAACCACAAAAAATTAAAATCGGTGATTGCGTACTCCTTCTGCAGCCATGGGCATAGTTCTAATTATCATTTTTATGTCCTTGAGTCGACACCCCTTATACTTTTCCACTCGTAACAAGGTAAAATTAATTTGATAATATAGTTATCATAATATTATTTCATGATTATATTTTTGAAAAAAACATATTATTTGAATAGATGGAACTATAGCCCGAGTTATGTGAGACTACCCGAGGAGCTCAAAGATATCTGAATACTATTAGATTAACGTCGAAAGCGGATGTTAATTTTTTTAAAAAAATAATTATATAATATTTATCTAAGGATTTAAAAATTAATATTAAGTATATAATAAACTTTATTATTTCGTACTATAGTTTGAATGGATGTTATACTCCGGTTCAAGAATTCAAGAATGCATCTTGTTCGAATTCGTGGTCAATCCCAATTATTGACACTTGAATGTGTCATTGATAGTTTACACCATAGTGGAGATGCACGAATTTGATCGAGTGATGCGGCAATTTGAGTTTAGGCAAACTATTCTGCCGCCACCCCAAGACATCGGAGCACTGCACAAGGTCGACTTGCGAGGGAGAACCGACAAAGATTGGCGTAAATTTCACTAGCAATATATCAACATTTGGGAGCATATATACGAATTCTTACCTATTCATGTACCATATTTCGCTCGGGAATTGGCCACCGCTTCGGAATGCATGTCACGCCGTACGAGGAGGCCAAATGACCGCACCGGAATCCAAGGCTTGAAGTAGGTACCGAGATAGGTTCATCAGCGGCTTCAACCCAACAAGTGGCTCCAATGGTTGTACCACACTATGTTCAAGTGGAGACCTTAGAAGTGGAACCGAATAACCTCTCTTATGAGGAAGAACCGGTTCAAATTTTGGTTGGAGAAGTGAAGGAACTCCGAAATAAAAGAATTCATTTGATGAAGGTTCTTTAGCGAAATCACAGGGTCAAGGAAGTTACCTGGGAAAGGAAGACTTCCATGAAGGAACAATATCCTCATCTTTTCAATAAGAAAAAAAATTTGGAGACGAAATTCTTTTATCGGAGAGAGAGTTGTCACACCCAAATTTTATTTTTAATGACCTTTAACTTTAGACGTCATCGAACCTAGATAAATTATTTTAAATTCAACACCTCTACAAATGAGAGATTAGAGTGATTTACATGTTGTGAATTATGGTATAATGAGGGGCTAGTTTTCTTCTTCTAATAGGTGCATGGCTAATAATATTAAATATTTGTAATAGGATTAAAGAGGGGGCTAATAATAACCGTTGATTACAGCAAGTGTTTCTTCTTTTAATCCAAAAATTGATTTCATTAGCTAAGGGAGAAGAGGGAAGGAGCTCGCTTGAAGTTAGGGACGGTTGGGAGAAATTTTGGTGAGCTTTTCTTGGTCTTTGTCAATTCTAATTGCTCAAATTTTTACTGATTCAGTCTTGTTGTTTCGGTTGATGAATACTGTCCGTTTAGGACATGTTTAAGTTGTTCAACTTAGTGCTTTTGGTATACAAGATATTCGGTGTACACTCGGCTGTAATGTGTGTTGAATTAAGCTTTTAGTAAATTAATTTGCATGTTTCTCTAAGCTGCTATGCAGGAAAAAATTTCTGCTGTTCAAATAATAAAATGTGATGCTGTCCTAATGCTAGATTTTCAACATTTATTTTTATGCTAATGTGTCTAAATTATGTTGTTAATGTGTCTTGTTTATACCTTGCATTGCTGCTGATTTATGTTGTCCAAAGCTAGACATATTAGTGGTGTAATAACTATTTAATGCTTTGTTTTGTTTGTTGATTTATGTTGTCCAAAGCCAGACATATTAATGGTGTTATTGTTGTTTAATGCCCTGTTTTATTTGCTGATTTATGTTGTCCAAAGTAGGACATATTGATTTCGTTTTTGCTGCCTAGTGCCCTATTGTATTACCCTTACATTGTCCAAAATCAAGATGTGTTAAATGCTTTATAGCTGTTAAAATAACCTGCATTGTTGATGTATTATGCTGCCCAAAGTAGGAAATTAATGCTGTCCTGATGATGTGTATTCTGTGAGTTATCTGAAAAGTGGGCCGTGTGCCGAAAATAGCTTTGTGGAGGTTCGGAAGGACTGATAGAGGGAAGATAATTTAAGAAATGGAAAATGGCTTTGCAGAGGTTCAGAAGTGTTGATCAAAGTTTAAACAAAGGGAAGATATTTTGAAGAAGTGGAAAAATGGCTTTGCGGAGGTTCGGAAGGGTTGATCGGAGTTTAAGAATGAGGAAGTCATTAGCATTCTCTAAGATGACAAATCATACCTTCTCATCTTTATGATTTGCTAATTTTCCCAAATTCACATTGTAATCGGTCCGACATCCTTGTATTTTGTATAGTTGTGCTAAATCCCATATCGTGTCGTGGGCTACTAATGTGGTGATGTTCATAAAATGTGCAAGAGCTACTATAAGATTGAACAATTTTGGAGAGAATTGTTGTAGTCTGTACTGTTTTGTAGGAGGTTTTAAATTAAAAGTTTTGACTACCTTAATCAATGGTCGAGAGTTCGATCATCGTCCTGAGTATGGAGTAGATTTAATGGGCCTACAGAATGCAGAGAATTAATTACTAGACTTGCTCCAATAGATAACTTAAAAGATAAAAAAAAAATAATTTTGAACTTATGTGTTTCGTGTCTCCTAATTTTCAGATATCATCCTACACTCGAACTTCGGAGGGACTCAGCCAAACTGCGGACCCAATTTCTTTTTGAGGCCTTATTTTTTTGTTTTGTAATGTGTACATATCGGGGCATCATATGCTTGACTACTCGTTGATCTTGGTATTCCCCTGTCTTTTTTTTTTATGTCAAACTGTTGTATATGGTTGTTGAGTTAAGGAGTATCTTAGTGCGGTGATAGAAAAATGTATGAAATGTATAACAATATGCAACCGTATTAGTTAAGCCAAGTTCGTGATTCAAAACTCTCTGATGGAAGCTGAAATGGTTGTCGGTCGTTCGACTCGTTTTGGGGTTGTTACATTGCCAAATCCAATTGGAGAATTGGTTCGCGCATAGATAAGAAATTGTACCTATGCTACCAAATGTAGATATACTTGGCATGGAATTTCGCCTAATATTCACCGGTTCTTCCCCGCAAATTGATATTGTGCTGTTCTTTAGTGTCATGGGATGACGGTGAAATATTTTGCCTAAACCCAAACTGGCGCATCACTCGACCGGATTCGTGCATATCGACTGTCGCAAAAACTATCAATGGCACCTTGATATGCTATATATTGTGATTGACCAAAAATTTGGTCGAGATGCATTCTTCAATTCTCGGATTAACGTATGTCATCTATTCAAACTATAGTACGAAATTATAAATTTTATTAGGTACCTAATACTAAATTTCAAATACTTACGTAAATATTATATAATTTAAAATTCAAAACTAACGTGAGCTTCTTATCGTTGATCTTATAGTAGTCGGATATCTTCGAGATCATCTGCTATACCTACATGACTCGTCTCATTGTTCGACCTATTCAAATAGTATGTTGTTTAAAAAATATAATAATTTAAAAAATATTATGATAACTATATTACCTATGGTAAATCTTTCCTTATTACGAGTAGGAATACATAAGGGGTGTTTACTCGGGGTTGTAAAAATGGTAGCCGGTACCATGCCCATGACTGAAGGAGTATGCAACCGCCGATTTTAATTTTTTATGGTTCTGTCACCCAACACATCTCTCGATACAATGTCGTCAATACAACTGATCCCCAACTGAGTCGCCCCACTTCTTTCAAGTCAACGAGTTTTAGTAGCCACATTAAATGTATTAGATTTCAAGATTTATCAGGCATTAGAAGACCCCCGATTAACCTTAGGATGAAGGTTCTAACGTATTGTTCTATTTCAATGGCACTCACTGAGTTGTTGATATAATTGAAATTGTCTTCCAACCATTTCATCCCTACCCGACTACCACTAAACTTGTCAGACACCTTGCCTAATAGTTGCTCGCAAATTGTGCTCCAATTGCCAATGCTCACTGACCCCGTAATGACTGGCTTATCCACCAATAAACCGAGTTGTAAAGCTACGTCCTCGAGTGTAATTGTATACTCATCGCACGAAAGATGGAATGTGTGTGTCTTGACTCTCCATCTTTCCACCAATGTGTTGATAAGTGCGGGATCCAATTTAATCCTCCGAGCATACAAGATACGTGCAAGAATCCCGCCTCTTGCAAGTGTTGTTCAATAACATGCGGTGCCCTTGTAGTTAAATTATGTGTGTAAGTCTCTAAATTTTGATTTTCGGTCTGATTATATAAATATAAAAAAATATAAAATTAATAATGTTATAACAACTTAATAATGGACTTAATTAAAATTAAAAAATTAAAAATATTTTCTTACCAATTACAATTGGACGCCGGAAATGTGTTTGTTATCCAAACGAATAAACGAAATTTCCATAATAAAAATAAATTAAAATCAAAGAAATTACAAATATAATATTAAAACAACAAGATTTTGAGAGAAATTGAATGAAAAATAGAGAACTAAATAGTTAAGAGAATTGAGAGAATGTAATTTGAATGCAAATGACAGAAAATGACTTGGGTTTATATAGCAAATAAATTAGCCATTGGAAAAAAATTTTGCCATTGGATTTTTTACCATTGGGAAAAAGACGAGTTTTCAGCTGAAAACAGGACACGCTTTCTACCACCTCAATTAAAAACACGTCCCGCTGAACGCGTTTTTTATTTCTCTCACCAAAATCAGCCTACTTTCCTATATATATATATATATGATAAAATCGACCTAAATCTCTAATTTCTTTTTTAAATTGTCATAATCTAGTCAAAAACACTTTATACCTACTAATTATTTTATTTGTTCCATCCGGTTTTAAAATTTAACACTTAAATAAAAAAAAACCTAACTCATTTTATCTTCCCAAAAAATTAGTTAACCCTAAATCTTTTTTTCGTTGTTTATTTTAAATACCATTTTAATGAGTTAAATTAGCAGAATATATCAATTTCAAAAAATATTAAGCAAAGTAGGTGGATTGTATATATAAATAAAAGAGTTATTAATTAAAACAATGAATTAAGAAACTTGAAAATAATATGTTTATTAATTAACAACATTAATTAAAAATTTTAAAAAAAAATTTAAAATAATATGAAATAAAAAATACATACGTGAGTAGGAAAGGAAATAAATTCAGGGTTCAATTAATAAACCATAAACATTTAAGTATATGAGCAAAGGAGGTGATGTGTCAAATTATTAAAGAAAATACATTTTATAGAATATGCTTTCCGACACCTCAACTGTTTCCTTCTCTAAAATAAACTCATATCCCTAAATATGAGAAAAGACGACATACTTTACTAAATATTTTTTAAAAGTCATATTTTTATCTAATTTACCCCGGTTTAGTGTTTTCTATTTTTAGAAAAATTGTACATATAAATTAGTATTATTATATTATTATTATTTCTATTAAAACCTACACGACTATACGTGGGAATTTAAGTTTTCATTTTATTGTTTTCTTTTTGTCTCATATCACCAGTAGCGTATCTAGAGGGTTGGCTGGGCTCCGATCCTCCTAAAATAAAAAAAATATCTATTTAGGCCCTTTAAAAATTTAAAAATGTAAAAATTTTAAATTAGTAAAGATAAAATTACATTTTGGCCCCCTAAAAATGACAAAATTTGATTTAATTCTTTAAAAATTATAAAAATATAGGCTATTAAAAATTACAATTTAATTTCGGCCCCTTAAAAAATTTATCTGGCTTCGTCGTTATGTATCGCTAAAGTATTTAATCTCAATGTTGTTTTTATATTAATCGCACATCGCCCATCCCTTTCTCGTCTCCTCTCATTTTGCCATTTCCCCTTTTCTTTCTCCGTTTCCTCCGTCTTCATCAAGCAATGAAGCTTGTGGATCTCGTTGTTGTTTAACAAAAAGAAAAAAAAAACACGAGGGTTAGGGTGCTGTCTTCATCAAGCAATGAAGAGGAAACGTTGTCACCGTCATTGATATAGCCACCACCGTCGTACTTTGATAGAGATTGGCATGTGGCGTTCTTGGAGATGATGTACAACTTGACGCTTCATCACTACCAACCGTAGGAGATCAATCGCCTCACCCTTTGAATGATACTCTTGCAGTTGCTGAGGATAACGATGACGATGATGTAGATCTGTTTAGTTAAGAGACCAAGTAGGAAAATAAGGTAGCAGAAGAACGCAGATAGAGCCACTGGCCTCCGCCAAGAAGACAGAATGTGAGTCCTTTAACTTGTTTTTATTACGCATGTCAACTAATGCTTGTAAATTTTCTTTATGTTCTAAGTTGACAATTTTAACTTGGGATTTTATTCTTCATTCTCAGCTCGCAAGTCCTCGGTACTGTTGGATATTAAACCATGGGATAAACATGAAGAAGCAGTAAGAGGTGTTATGATGGAGGGACTGCTTTGGGGAGCATGTAAGTGGTCTTTGAAGTTTTGAAGCATGCCATTACAGATCCTGTCAAGAAATCCAATTTTGATTTGGGAGTTCTTAACCTTTTATTATTATATATTATTATTCAAAATGTTGCACATGAGTCATTGAGGGAATCATTTGATAAAGGAGATTTTAGTTTAGATATGTTTTGACTATGACCACTGTTGGGGATTGTAACCAAAATCCTGTCACTTGTTGAATAAATAAATACAGCACAACTTGAATCCGTATAGAACTATTTTTTTTCTATTTAACTTTGACTAGAACAAAGTTTTTTCAACCCTTAAATAGATGTAGTCGAAACTTTTTTTGTATACTTCGTTTTTTTTCAACATTAGTGAATTTCTCCTCCTCTGCTTGTGGTTTTCCCCGAAAGGTTTCCACGTAAAAAATGTATTCTTATTTTTCTTTTCTTATCTTATTACTTTAGGATCATTCTACCACCATTATCGGCGTTTATTATAACAAACACTTTATATATTACAGTTTTGAGCATTTATGCCGCATTTGAATGTTTAATTCTAAAAGTGTCTGAATTCTGGCAACATGCCAATTAAAAGGGTAAGCCCGCTGCCTCTCATTTTATCTCCATGTTCTGAATCATATACACGATGAAGCAAATTAATGACATGAGATGGTTTGTGAAATGAGTTTTAGGTAAAATGCTGTGAACAAAAAGAGGTGTTCGATCATTTATGTAAAGAAATGTTGATGGAGGGCGTCGTCAAAGTGTAACCATTGTCTTCATCAGACCATTTATACTACTATAGTGTAATTATGTTCCATAGGAATATATGTAGACTATAATTATGTATTTGGACTATATTGGGTTGGTGTATTTGGTTTTGTTTGATTTTATTTAGATTATGTTTGTATATTGAATTAAGGCTATAAATAAATTGATATTTTAATTCTTCTGATGAAAAATTAACACTATTAAATTAAATTACAATATTAGCAATTGGACCTATGCTGATGGTCCACACTATTACCATACGTTCCAGGATATAATTGGAATTTCACTTTACACCGATGCAAGAACAACCGTCGGTATATCTGAATTAATACACTTTTTACTAACTATTCACGCTGTCATTGTATGCCTAGGGATATAATTGGAATTTCCTAAGAGCTATTACTATATGTTTGATGTCTATACCAACAAATGATATGCTTGAACTGTCGATATAGGCCTTGGTGCCTATTCTATGGTCACATTTCCCGTTGGTAAAATCTATACTGACGTTACATTTAGTAACGGTTATTTTCCTGTTGGAATAGCCCATTTGTATGTCGGTATAGAGTTTCTAGATCTATTAGCAACAGTTTTTGAGTCGTTATTTATGACAATTTGTTTGAAGTGATTTCTTACATTAAGCGACAATATCATCTCATACTTAACATATAACAATTTACCATTCAAAAAATTTAAAATAAATGAGAAATATAAAAATAAAAACGATTTTTCTGTACTAACCATATTGTAACTAGTATGATCAAAATTTATACAAAAAATGGAACCTAAAATTTGTTGTTCTGATTTACTATCGAAATATGTATTTCAGTAGATACAATCAATAGCAATACAAATTTAACTTCTTTGTTACACACTAATCCGATAAAAAAAAATCTATTTGTTTGTTGCGAAGCTCAAATTTGATATAGCAAAATGACTAAAAAGGTGTAGCATATAAAAATACACACTAAACCCCATACCTGTAAATGTGAAAGCTCATCAATATTCCAGTTTTTATTTCACATAAGTCGCAGTTACAAAAATTTCATGAAAGCAAATCATTATTGAAATTCAATAAGGTCTTTCTCCGATGAAATTCCCAGGAGGATCATAGTTGCAAGTCATGAAAACACCCTTTCCTCCATCACAAACCACCCTGGCACACCCAACTCTTTTGGTACTGCTCCACACTATCTGCGTATAATGCCCACATTCCTGCCCTCCGGCACAGGAATTAGACCAGTAATTGTACCATTTACTCTCGGACACCCAAGCAGCAACCGCGTCGGCAGGCATCCAGCCATCACCACCACCCCAAAATATGTTTTCTCCATAAGGTCCATTGGAGTGCCTCAAAGCACAATCTTCACGCCTTTGGTTAGCATACCATTGAGCATAATGTGCGAGCCTTTCATCCCACACCAATGGTGGCATTCTATTAGCGGCACGAGCAGCATTTTGAGGAGCCATGAACTGGTTAACCAGGCTGAGGTAATTGGCCTCAGTGGTTTAGAATAACAATACGAAAACAATGATGGCGCCATTGCAGACTCTCATTTGAGAATTTTCCATCAAGGACTAGGAGTGTTAGTGGAATGTACAAATTCTCACAATATAAAATACGAAAGAGTTGTTCTATTTAATTTGTTTGTTTTTCTTATTATATAAATAAGGAGATAGCTTGTGTATGGGATATGGCAAGCATGTTCGATTATGATTGCCACATTTGTTGTTGTGGAGTCAAGGTTTTTAAAACAAAATTTTCAGTTTATAATTCAGTTTTAGCTTGATTTGCATAAGTATTGCTGCTTATGCAGGAGGATGTGGGTTCGAGTGTGTTAGCGCATATTATCATCATATTTAAATATTTCACCTTATTCTAAGCAAAAATCAAATTTTAAACCTAAAGTTCTTATAGGATAATATAATATTAAATAAATAAAATGAAATGGAATTAATTAAAAATATTCTACATTAAGTGATAAGTAGCTCTTATCTACTTATTATTTCCCACTTCTTTTTTATAAAAAAATCCTATCAGATTGTTTTTATTTGCAAAAACTTAAATCATTGAAAATATTTTCAATGGTCAATCAAACAATACCTAAATTTCCTAGTGCTAAATTAAATATTCAAAATTATCAAAATATTTTTGAATTAATTATTCATAAGTTGATGGATATTGTTAGGAAAAATTAGTAACTTTAGAAAAAAATTAGTGATTTAGACGGTTGGTTCTTCAGAAAACACTTTACATTAAATAAGTTTTCTTTTGATAGCTTAACTTCTTTGGTTTGTTGGTTAAATGCTTGCATTTTTTACGATTTGAATCTTCTCCCATGTTTATTTATACATTTTTAATGAATGTTGCTTCAAGCTCATTTTTTATTTTATTTTTTAAATTTTTTTAATTAATAAACATGTTATTTTCAAGTTTTTAATTTTATTTTTTAATTAATAACTTATTTATTTATATAGAAAAATAATAATTATATAATTATACAATGAAAATAATTATATATATATCATTATGTTAAATATATTTTGTTTTTAAAAGCATCAACGGGTTAAATATATTATGTTAAATATAATTTTACATACAGATGGGTTATGAGTTAACATTAACAGGTTAGAGAAAAATGTGTTAGGATCAACGGGGTTTACTAAGGGTTAATTCACTAGGTAAGCTTTTTACAGGTTAAGTGGATTAAATCCTAAGTGTCTCTATCATCTCAATATATCAATTCAATGGTGTAGTCTCGACATACACAATCGAAGTAAGTTCTAGAATTACAAATCAACCTGACATATGCACAACCAAAACTAAAATGAACAAGACAATATATGCTTTATAGGTTCAAAAGCTCACAAAAAAATTATGGTTTTGATGTCAAACTTGCAATTTCAAAATTGTAAGATAATAATTCAATTCAATGAGACAACCTAAAATATAATTTCTGAAAAACAACTTATCATGCTTGAATCTCTCGTGTCTTAAAGTATAAATCAACCAATACATAATAATCCACAAATTAACCCAAAACAATATCAATAAAAATTCCAAATAAAAAATAATAATCACTCTAATGGAGGGTATGAGAAATTACTTAAACACAACAAATAATTAAGAGATTTTATCACAGATATCCAAACAACCTCCCCACACTTAAGATGTACATTGTCCTTAATGTACGAACATATATAAGCACAAAATAAGCACAATATCAAAAGAGAGAGAGAAACCGTCCTGAATTTGGATGAAATCTCGAGAATAGGAGAAACCGAAATTGTGGCAAGTCTATATGAAGTGCATGTTTCTGAGCAAACTAATAAGAAGATAAACGCAAATAAATAAGAAGATAAAGAGATTACAAACTCGAACAAAAACAACCATCAAAATAAGAAAAACCCATATAGTTCAAAATAGAAATAAAAATAAAGAAGTCTCACAAACCAAAATAAAAAAACTAAAACTAAAAATAAAAGTACAATTGCAAATAATATAAATAAAGAAAATAAAATGAAAAAGATCAATGATCGTCGTGAGAGGCATCAGGATCCTGAGTCGCATAATCGGGTGGAGAGATATAGAGATGCTGACAAATCTAATGTAAAGTCGCGTCGATGCCATCAAACCGCTTAAAGCATCATTGCTTAAATCGATTGAACCATTCGGAGAGGTTCTCGAGTGTAATAGTAGGAGTAGCAGTAGGGTAACTTGGTGGTGGAGAACGATGTGGGTCCGCACGGTGAAAAGGATCATCATCGGGAAACTCCTCATGTTTATCCCGAGGGTCTGAATGAGATAATATGTATTGACATACGGGCCTAAATAGATAAGACCCTTCCTACTGCGGTCAGTCTGATGGCGGCAAGCGAAGGTAATGAAGCAGGCAAGATCATTGAGATGGCGCTGCGTCATACACCAAAGGAAATACACATCATATGTACCCACAACACTAATACTTTCTCTTCGATCAGTTAATGTGTGGGCCAAAATGGCATAAACATAGCGCAATGCCGGAGGTAGAGACATTGCCTTCAATTGACTTGGGTCATATGGTGTTGCAGTCGTAGCAATGCCAGTCCAATAGAGAGAAGGGGGACTGATGGATGTGCTGATATAATGTGAAGAACCCCTCGGCACTCATGAACTCTTCAAAATAGAGTCCAAGGGTGGCTCCGAAGCCCATGACGCTCAAATAACATGTCGTACCACCGAGTTAGAAAGAAATAGTGCATGATTCATCATGTCTCAACATCACTTGCTGCAGAAAAAATGCCGAACAAAAATCTAATGTAAGCTCCAATTAGGTGGGCTCGATAATAGAGAAAAATCGATCCGAATGAGTTTTCTCGATTAGTGTACGCACTCTATCGATCAAGTGTACCGCCTGTAGGGTTTCCCAATTGATACAACGACATAATCCCAAGGGTTGCTGTTGTAAGTGCTGATATAGATCCTCTTGAGGACCCAAAAGGGAATTGGAGATATGAGTATCTCGTAACTAAGGTGGGGCCCGAAGATGAGGTTACGCCCAGAGTCTTCCCCTTTTTCGAAGCGGGAACGGCGGGCTTAAATTTACCACGGGTGTTTGTCATGATGTACCTAAAATAAAAGATAACATCAAATATCAGATAACCAAGAAAAACCAGTATCACCATCAATTAATTGAGCAAATAGATAAATTAGTAGAATAAATAAACCAATCAACATGCAATTTATCTCAAAACGACCACCGAATCATATAACTAAAAACTAACACTCATACCTAAAACAAAAACCAAATCTAATACTAAAATAAATAAATTAAAGAATAACATAAACTAAATAATAAACAACTAACTATTGAAATCTAACAGGAGTGCTAAACTAAATAGATAAACTAATAATAGTAAGGATAATAATAAATAAAATAATAAAACTAATAAAACCAAATATAATGAATATAATAAAAATAAATAAAATAAATAATAAAAAGAAAAAGAAAATGGGCCAAACGGTAAGGTTTTGGGTAGTTGTCGACGACGGTCAATGGAGGTGGTTAGCACGAAGGTGGATCGACGGTGACGCATGGGGTAAGGGAAATGAGGGGTTAGATTGAGCATCGTTTAGGATTCTTTGTACAAACGAGCGTCGTGGCGTCGCTTTGTCTCTTCTTTGTACAATCTCAAACTGTCATAAGCATTTACTCACCATTCATCTAACTCATTTAGTTGCAACAGTCTCTTCTTACCTGCAAGTTTAGGATCCTAGTTCAAAATTTTTATTGCCCAAAATGCTTTGTGTTCGAGTTCAAGTGGTAAGTGACAACTCTTCCCATAAACAAATTTGTAGGGGGATGTTCCTATAAATGTTTTATACACAATCCTATATTCCCATAAAGCATCATCTAATTTTAAAGCCTAGTCTTTTTTATTCGTCTCTATGGTCTTTTCTAGGATACGTTTGAGTTCTTAGTTCAACACTTTAACTTAACCACTAGTTTGAGGGTGATAAGAGGTAACTGTTTTATGATGTACACTGTATTTCTTAAGGATCCTATCAAATTGAGTATTGCAAAAATGTGTACCCTTATCACTGATAATGACTCAAGGTGCTCTAAAATGAGAGAAAAGTTTCTTAAGAAATTGTTCTAGGTAAAGCATGAGCTTCCACCCATTTTGAAAATCATAAGAAGCAACATACCTATCAGTGTCTTTGAACACAGTGGGCTAATAAAAACATGATTTAAGGACCTTATGTGTTGTTCTAAGTTCACTATAGTGTCTTTCATCGGTCTAAAGTGACAATGCTTTAAAATTCTATTTCCTTCTAGTTCCGAAACACATCTTCGAATCATTTAATCTACACACATGCAAAAAAGAAAAGAATCCTCCCAAAAATAGTTTTTCACATCAGCAAAGAATCGCTTCTTTTGGTGATGAGTCAAATCTTTTGGTAAGACATTAGTTACCAAATTATTCCCAATATTTTCAAACCAAGGGTTTTCAAAATCAGTTACCACAAAGAGTTATCCTTCAGGAAACGAGTCGTTTATCTCCCTTTCATTGAGCTTTTCAATGTAGGGTTCTCGAGTCTTGAGAGGTGGCTGCTACAAGATTTTCAGCTCTTTTCTTATCTTTAATTTCCAAATCAAATTCCTGTAACAATAAAATTCATCTTATAAGTCGAGGTTTTACATTTGGTTTAGTAAGAAGATAACATAGGGTAGAGTGGCCAGTGTATACAACAACTTTAGACAATATTAAATAAGGTTTAAATTTATCAAATGTAAAAACCACAATTAGCAATTCTTTTTCTGTAGTGGTATAATTCTCTTATGCGTTTGTCAAAGTCTTGCTAACATAATTGATCGGTTGAAAATGCTTATCTCTTCGCTGTCCAGTAACTGCACCTACTGAAAAATCACTCGCATCACACATTAGTTCAAAGGGTAACTTCCAATCAGGTGCAACCATAATGGGGCATTAATTAATTTTTCCTTAAGAACATTAACTGCCTATAAACATTCTTGACTAAAATTAAATGACATGTCTTTTTCTAGCAAATTAGTTAAAGACTTAGCTATTTTAGAAAAATCTTTAATAAACCTCCTATAGAACTCAACATGTCTTAGGAAACTTCTAATAGCCTTAACTAAATTAGGGAGAGGTAATTTTTTGAGAGTTTCAATTTTCGCTCTATCGACTTTAGTCCCTTTACTAGACATTTTATGGCCCAAAATAATTTTTCTTGAACCATGAAGTGATGATACTTTTCCCAATTAAACACAAGGTTCGTTTTCTCACATCTCATTAGAAAATGTTTTAAATTCTTAAGGTATAAATGGAAAAAATTACCAAATATCCAAAATTCGTCCATAAATAATTCTATAATGTCTTCCACGAGTTCATCAAAGATAGCTAACATGCAACGCTGAAAAGTGGTAGGAGCATTACATAGTCCAAAATGCATTATTTGATAAGCAAACGTACTATATGGACATGCAAATGTCATTTTTTCTTGATCCTCAAGAGCTATCCAAATTTGAATGTAGTCAGAAAGTCCATCTAGAAAGCAATAATACACGTGACCAGATAATCTCTCTAACATTTGATCTACAAATGGAAGAGGAAAATAGTCTTTCCTTGTAGCATTGTTTAACTTCCTGTAGTCAATGCAAACTTTTCATACCATGACTGTTCTTGTCAGAATCAACTCGTTCTTCTCATTAGCCTCAACAGTCATGCCTCCTTTCTTAGGAACAACCTGCACATGACACACCCAAGTACTATCAGAAATAGGATAAATAACTCCAACATCTAAAAATTTAATTACCTCAATATTAACAACTTATTTCATGTTGGGATTTAACCTTCTTTGAGCTTGATCACATTGCTTATACTTATCTTCCATTAAAATCTTGTGGGTGCAAAAAGGACTAATTCTTCGAATATCAAAAAATTTCCAAGCTATAGCTCTTTTGTGTTCCTTCAAAACTTGAAATAACTCATCCTTCACATTCGGTTTTAAGTCTGAAGCAATAATCACTGGTAGTGTAGAATTATTTCCAAAGAATGCATACTCCAAATGATTCGGCAATCGCTTCAACTCTAATTTGAGAGGTTTTTCAATAGAGGGTTTCAACTTTAAATCTTTACTTACCTCAATGTCTTCAAAATCTTTTTGTCTGAATGGAGACGCATTGCCATCCAAATTAGTTTTCATTTCACTTATCACAAATTTATCTTCATTAGCCTCTTCTCATTGAAGAAAACACAATTCCAATGTGTTATTATGAATAATTTTCTGTAATGAATCTTGAATAGCATGATCAATAGAATCAATAAAATGACAATAATCTCCTTGCTCTCTAGAAAATCGCATAGCATCATAAATTTGAAAAATGATCTCATAATCACCTACCCTAAGCACAAGTTTACCATTACCCACATCAATAATAGCTTTAGCAGTGGTTAAAAAGGTTTGACCTAAAATTAAAGGCACATCAACATCCTCATCCATGTCAAGTAGAACAAAATCAACAAGGAATATGAATTTATCTAATTTCACGAGTACATTTTCAATTATGCCCTTAGGATATTTAACAGATTTTCCAGCTAATTAAATACTCATCCTAGTGGATCAAATTAATACTAGCACCCCAATCAACCAATGTTTTTTCAATGTTTAAACTACCATAAAGCAAGAAATAATAAAACTTTTTGGATCTTTCAACTTAGTGTGCAGTTTATTTTGGAGAATGGCTGAGCACTCCTCATTCAGTTCCACAATGGATAACTCTTCTAACTTTATTTTATTTTTCAATAGCTCATTTAAAAATTTTGCATATGTGAGCATCTACGAAAGAGCTTCAAGAAAACATAAGTTAATATGCAATTGCTTAAAAAGTTTAATAAATTTACCAAATTGTTCATCCATGTGGTCTTTCTTCAACTTTATTGGATATGGGATCGATGGTTTGTATGCTTTAAGCACTGATGTTTGAATTTTTTTGGTTTTTGTCACCCCATCATCTTTATCATCAGTTTCTTGTTTCAACTCTTTTTCAAGCTCAGGCAACACTTTTCCATTCCTCAATGTAATTGCATTCATATTTTCCTTTGGGTTTGGTTTAGTGTTGCTAGGTAAATTATCTTGTTTTCTTTCCAAAACTAATTTAGCAAGCTGTCCAATTTGATTGTCAAGTCCATGACTTGATGCTTGCTGATTTTTCAAAGTTGTCTCAGTGTTTTGAAATCATGTTTCAGAAATTGAAATAAATTTAGCAAGCATCTCTTCAAGGTTTGGTTTCTTTTCTTACTGATAAGGCTACTGAAAACCAGGAAGGGGGTTGTGACCTTTGATTTTCTTGACCACCCCAAGAAAAATTTGGGTGATTCCTCCATCCTGCGTTATAAGTATTATTATAGGGGTTATTTTGAGGTTTAGAATTATTACCCATAAATTTGACTTGCTCATGCTTCATGTTAGACTTGAAAGGTGAATATTCTGAATAAATCATCCCCACTCCATTCGCATCGCATTGCATCACTGGATTTACCTGCTTAAAAAAATTTAAACCATCAATTTTCTTACCAAAAGCTTCAACCTGATTTGCCAACATAGAAACTGCATCAACATTAAAAACTTCATCTGCTTTGATAGGTTTTACTCTTGTAACTTGTCATTGATAATTATTCAGTGTCATCTCCTCAATAAACTCTTGAGCTGTCTTAGGTGTTTTGTTGTTCAATGTTCCTCCAGCTACTGTATCAATCATCTGTCTGGTTAAGGGATTCAAAACATTGAAAAAAGTTTGAACTTGGAGCCATAAAGGTAGTCCATGGTGAGGACACCTCAAGAAATCTTTAAATCTTTCCCATGTTTTATAAAGAGTTTCGATATCAAACTAAACAAAAAAAGAGATGTCGTTCCTCAACTTAGTTGTTTTTTTCCACTATTTTACCTTGTTCTTCAATGAAAATGGGAGCAATTGTAAGCGTATGCCATCATCAGTAATGCCGTTGATCTTGAAAGTGTCGCAAATCTCTAAAAAGTTTGTCAAATCAGTATTTGGATCTTCATCTTACAAACCAACAGACTAAACATATTGTTGCACCATCTGAATTGTGTTCGGCTTGATCTCAAAATTATTTGCATTAATAGTCGGTTTGACAATACTCGATTTAGCCCCAATCAGAGTGGGCTTAGCATACTCATACATAGTTCAATGGGTAGGATGTGTAAGAGGTAGCTGATTATTTTTATTATCACCCATCTCCACAGTAATATCCTTTTCCTCTTAATTGTCTACTAAATTCTGTTGACTTTGCCTTGCTTCTCTAACCTCTCTACGATTTTTACGAGCAGTCTTTTCAATCTCACTATAAAAATAATAATGGATCTGACAGGTTTCTTCTAGTCATAAACCAAAAGAACTTGCTAGAAGCAAACAAACAAAAAATTAGAATGAAAAAATTAAATAAATATTAAAAATATTAAATTAAAAATTAAAAATGGCTAAATAAATGAAAATAAAGTTTTCCTAATATTTTAATCTCGGTAACAACGCCTAAAACTTGATATCCACGAAACTAACTAAAAATTCGACAAAGGCAAGTGCATCTATCAATTAATAGTATAGCTACGGTAAGCACAGGTATCATTCCCATGAAGATTAAAAATACTAGTAATTACTGTCTTTCTATTATTTAACCGACAAATTAAAGTGATTAATTAAAACTAAAATTAACTAAATTAATTAACTAGAGAGCACGATAAAGAACAAGTCAGGAAAACAAATGATTAACAATCAAGAAGCGAAACAACACCCAAGAAAGAATCCACCTATATTTCATCTATCATTATCAATCTGAATTAAACAAAATTTTCACTTAGTATCTTGATCCGTAGAAATTCCTAAATTATGCTAATATCTCTTTTGAGAATAAGAGCAACTAACCCTAGGTTGATTAATTAAAATTTCTTTCTAATTAAAATTCCATTAACTCGATCTATGGATCTACCTATTAGACTTGACTCTAATCCGATAGATTTATGTTATCCTATTTCTAGGATTGCATGCAAATCTACTCAATTATGCTAGATCTACTCTTAAACAGAGACTTTTCGTCCTCTATTCAAGCACATCAACCATGGATTAATAATCCGAAAATATTAAATCAAGAATTAAGCACACAAAATTGAGAACAAGGTCCAAGTATTTATTGCGTAAAACAGAAATCAAAGACATAATTCATCATAGGGTTCATCTCCCTTAGGTATTTAGAAAGTTAGTTCATAATCAAAAAATAAAAATATCTTAGAGACAGTAAAACCACAAGAAATAATTAAACTCATATAAACTTTAAAGAAATCAAAAGGAGATCTTCAATCTTGATAGAAATTTACTTCTGATTCGGTTTCAATGGTGTTTTCTAAATTGTTTTCTTCAAAAATCTCTGATGGCTTTCTCTCATCTTTTTATATTTGGTATATATAGGTCTTAGAATGTCCGAAAAACCTAATAATTACATTTTTCCATGTGTTCGGAATGTGATTCGTGGCAGCCCATATGGATCACACGACCGTGTACCCAGCCTATGTGGCTCCTAAAACTTGCTCTGATTTCGTTCTTTTTTCGCTTATTTTGCTCTCAAATGCTCTCCTAAGTATAGAAGCATGAAATTAAACGATTAGGAGCATAAAATTCACCATTTTAAATCGAATAATCATCCAAAAACGCAATAAGAATGAGGTTTGTGGCTTATTGATCAAATATACACCTTCTCTAAGGATAACCTAGATTCAAATCACAGTTGTACAAAAAAAAGTTATACAGTAATGAAAATTGTCAAAAACGAAAGTTATATGATATGCTTAAGAAAAAAAGCATATACCAAAATTTATAATGTTTTGATTAAAAATTTTGGGGCTAAATTAGCTATATGTCTTCTTCTTTTTTTGTAATTGGCCAAATATATATATTTTTTTAAGATTTAGGAAAATAAGTTGATTTTGGAGAGATAGTATGAAAAGCGTGTCTAGTTGGGCGCACTTTCTGCATAGTTGGCAGAAAAGCTCGTCCAGCTGAGTGAGCTTTTCGCACAGTTGTTAGGAAAGCTCGTCCAGCTTTTGCTGATATGTCAGGGAAAATGCGCCTAACTGGACGTGTTTTCTTTGAAATTTTAAAAAAGCGTTTTCTGCTGAGCGCGTTTTAAATAACAGCCTCTTTAGCCAATTAATAAAAAACGATATTTAATTTAGCCAAATTTTGGTATTGAGAAATTTTTTTTTTTTTTTGATAAAAATTATGTATAGATGTGCTCCGCACCATTCCAAACCAGTTGACTCTTGCAACGCGCATTGCTGATTGCTTGCAAGGATGGGAGAATCCAATCTAATGCCAGCGGGTCCAGTTTTCTTTCTTCTTCCTATGAATAAAACAAAAGAACAGGAACACAAAAATCTACCAATGATATCTGATGAGACGTGCCAGCATGTCATCATGTTCTTTCTTCCCTTTTTTTTTTCATTGATACATGCAATTTGCGAAGGCAAAGTAGTGTGTTTCCTTATCCTAATTCAAATCAGCTCTGCTGCTGCTGCTCTGTTATCAATTTATTATTCATCTTTTCAAAGCTTTTTATATTATTTTAAATAACTAAAATATCACCCCAGAAAGGAAAAGTGAAAATCGAGGCTAAAAAAAATAATTATTATGCTTTATAAAGCAAACCATGTGGCTCAGTTCAGGACATTAACATATGGCACAATCACTCATCTTCATGTGACTTTTTCTTTTTTCTCTCAGTCATTCTTGTCGTGAATCAAACCATCTCATCTGCAAATGTCTCCTCCCTCTCCCCTCATCTTTCTTCTGGTTTTCTTGCTTGTTACTACTTCATTTGTCTCGCAGATCTGCTCGGCAGCCGATGAGGTAGATCCAAACCTACGGTTTGAGAACCCAAGGCTTCGTGAAGCCTACATTGCTTTGCAAGCTTGGAAGTCTGCCATATTTTCGGACCCCTTTAACTTCACTGCCAACTGGAATGGCTCTGATGTTTGCTCGTATATGGGAATCTACTGTGCTCCCTCTCCTTCCAACCCCAAAATCAGAGTGGTTGCCGGCATTGACCTTAATCATGCCGACATTGCTGGTTATCTTCCTCCAGAGCTTGGCCGCCTCACTGATCTTGCACTCTTTCACCTCAACTCCAACCGTTTTTGTGGTGTTGTCCCAACCAGCTTCCGCCGCATGAAGCTGCTTCATGAGCTTGACTTGAGCAACAATCGTTTTGTAGGCAAGTTCCCTAATGTGGTTCTCTCCCTTCCTTCTCTCAAGTACTTGGATCTTCGGTTCAATGAGTTTGAAGGATCGGTCCCATCCAAGCTTTTCGACAAGGAACTTGATGCGCTTTTCTTAAACGACAACTGGTTCAGATTTGGTATTCCTGAGAACCTTGGCAACTCTCCCGTTTCGGTACTGGTCTTCGCCAACAACGATCTTGGAGGTTGCATTCCTGCAAGCATAGGGAAGATGGGCAAAACGCTGAATGAAATCATCCTCATGAACGACAACCTTACTGGATGTTTGCCTCCACAGATCGGGATGCTCAAGGAGCTTACTGTCTTCGATGTCAGCTTCAATCATCTCCAGGGATCTTTGCCATCCACGATCGGCAACATGAAGAGCTTAGAGCAGCTGGATGTTGCCCACAATGGCTTCACCGGTGTGATTCCGTCCACTGTGTGCCAGCTTTCCAGCTTGCAAAACTTTACCTACTCTTTCAATTATTTCACCGGAGGACCACCCAGCTGCCCTGCAATATCTGGGGCAGAGGTCGCAAATGGTACCATGAACTGTATTCCTGGCAAGAAGGATCAGAGATCTTCCATGGAATGCTCTTCCGATGCTGCTCGTCCTGTGGACTGCAGCAAGTTCAAATGTAATGGTGGTGGAAGTTCCGGCGGCGGAGGAGGAGGAGGCGGTGGTGGTGGAAACTCTCCATCGCCGAAAAGGAGGCATACTCCTAGGCCTCCAACGCCGCGTCAATCCAGTTCACCAAAGTCCTTTACGAAATCCCCTCCACCACCTTCTTCAAAGTCTTCGCCTTCCACTAGATCACATCCTCCACCACCACCGTCATCCCACTCTTCACCAATGCCTCCTTTCCATTCCCCACCGTCGCCACCACCACCGAATTACTCTCACTCTTTAACTCCACCACCCCCGACTCAAAGAGTGTCACCAAAGACGCATCTTCCACCGCCACCTCCGCCTGTTCACTACGAGCCCATACAATCTCCACCTCCACCACCAATGGTACAACCACCTGCACCAGCCCCATCAGGCCATTACTATAGTGCACCACCACCACCAAACCGTTACTCCAACGCCCCACCACCAAGCCATTACCACAATACACCACCCTCACCACCAATGGAGCAACCACCTCGAACTCCATCAGGCCATTACTATCATAATCCACCACCACCAACAAAGAATATATCACCAAGTACCCATTATGCACCACCTCCTCCCCCATCTGTTCATTATGTTCCCACGCCTAGTCATTCATCGCCTCCACCGCCGCCACCTCAAGTTCAGTATTTTCCACCCCCTTATCCGTCAAGAGGGCAGCAAGCAAGTCCACCTCCACCACCATCTCATGAGCATACGGGGACTCAATCTCCACCTCCACCAGCAGAGTATCATCCACCTCCCAAGGAGTCATGTCATCCTATCCCTCCTCCACCCCCACCAGAATGCACAACTCCCGTACCAGCACCACCACCGCCAAGCCAACATTCAACCCCATCACCATATGCACCAGCACCTGGTCATCACTATTCAAAACCATCCCCACCTCCTAAACAACAATGGCATTATCCACCATCCCCACAACATCAAAACCCTTCTCCCCCACCCCCGCCAACCCACTATGCGTATACATTCCCACCGCCACCACCATCTCCTTCTCCACCGCCACCCTCATTTGAAAATACGCCACTCCCACCAATTAGAGGAGTATCATACGCATCTCCTCCTCCGCCAGTTATTCCCTACTACTAAAGAACTGCTTTTACACGACATTGAGTTGTAGTTCAAAATCTTCAGGTGCAACCATGATGGCATGTTAACCTGCGTGTTGTTTCTTCAGCTTTTTTGAGAACTATTTTTTCCCCTAAATATATAATAACTTAATATTTTATTTGTATTGTCTTTTTTATTTCCTTTGTATTGTTCTGCTAATATATATGGTAATGTATACAGGTAATGATTTGAATAATTTGTAGACACAACATTACATTTTTCTTCGCCACCTTGGTTGTCAATGTTTTCCAAATTTTCCTTGATTGTGAGTTCTCCTAGGCATTTGGTGTCGGTGTTTGTACCTATAACATAACAACAACAAAATGAACTGTCCAGCATCATTAGCATGTGATGTAAGACAGCAAGCACCGTGGCCAGATCTGAGACGCGGAGAGAGGTTGAGTTTTGGTTTTAAGGGGAGGTTAAAAGCCCTATTCCGTGTTGGTGGATGAAGTTGGTGAGAAAGTAAACTCACCACTCACCATGTAATTATTGATCTGACACTGCTGATCACACTTAGTGGAGCTGTCCCACTGTAACAGGAACATTTTGTAAATTGAGTTTTTTCGATTTGAGAAATTTTATATTATAAATAATTGCTTAATATGAGTTTTAATGGGTGTTGAAATACGTGACATCCGTGCACCTAGCATTTAAGAGGGAAACAATAATTTTAGATTAAAATATTTACCTTTTTTTTTAAGGATAGTTTAGATGAGTGATGTATTTATTTGTGATTAGTATAAAAATAAAAATGGTAATGAGATTAGATATTATAGCGTGAAATAAAAAAAAGCTAAACATGCCGTATTACCCATCGAAATTCACACTCGAAAATGTTGATTTTTAACTAAAATTATTGAATTTGTCTTTTTTTTTTCAAAATTTACATGATTAGGTTAATTTTGGAAAGAGAAGAAAAACACGTCAAGTTGGATTGGACGCGTTTTTAGCGGATTTGGTAGGAAAACGCTTCCAACTGAATGCACTTTCCTACTCAGTCAGCAAAGCGCATCCAGTTGGACACATTTTCCCTAACATTAACTTTTTTTCCTATTTAAACCTCAAATTTTTCACTTTTTCAATTCACTCTCAACTCTCCCAGTCCATTTTCAATTCCCTCTATACTCTTTCTTAATTTTCACTCAATTCTCTCAGTTCATTTTCATTTTTATTAAAATTGTCTTAAGTTTTGTTAATTAATTTTGTATTACGATTTTTACTCATATTTATTGAAATTCTACAAACTCCTATTTGTCTAGATGGAAAGCACATTTCAGTTGTTCAATTGCAAATGGTAAGAAATTATTTCTATTATTTTTAATCAAGTTTAATTTAATTATTAAGTTGTTATATTAAAATTTAAAATTTTGTATTTTTTTTATAATAGCCGGAAGATTAGATTTTGGAGAAGTATATTCACAATCTATCCGCTTCTCCATCGTCTTTAATCAAACCATACTTGAGAGATAAGGGACTTATTCATGTGGCCTAAGCGCATTGGTGGAAAGATGAAGACCCGAAACACACATTTTATCTTTCATGCGGCGAGTGTACAATCACACTCGAGAACTTGCAGTTACAACTCAGGTTATCGGTAGATGGATTGGTAGTGACTGGGTCAGTTGTCTGTCGATTAGAGAGATGTATGCGAGCAACTTTTAGGGAAGATTTTAGACAATTTTTGAACGTCGATTGGTTGAAAAGAAATTTTGTTATGCTAAATGCAGAATCGAGTAAAGTTGAAGGAGAATAACACGCTCATATGTACATCCTTATGATCATCGGGAGTCTCATAATGCCTGATAAATCGCGAAATCTTATCCATTTAAGGTGGCTGCTAAAACTCATAGACTTTAGAGAAATGGGTCGACTCAGTTGGGGGTCAACCAAGTTGGTGACATTGTATTGGGAAATATGTTGGGCGATGCAGCCATAGAAAATTAAAATCGGTGGTTGCATACTACTCCTGCAATCATGGGCGTGGTATCGATTGCCTTTTTTACGTCATCAAGTTGACTACCTTTATACATTCCCACTCGTAACAAGGTAAAATTCATTTGATAATATATCGTCTATAATAAAAATTTTAAAATTTTGTATTAACATATTATTTGAATAGGTAGAACCATGGGCGGAGTTACGTGGGACTACCAGAGGAGCTTAAAGATATACGAGTACTCTTAGATCAACGACCAGATGCGGAGGTATATATTTTTTAAAATTTCAATTATATAATATTAACGTAGTTGATTTAAAAATTAATAGTAAATATATAATTAAAATTATTGTCCTATAGTTTGAATTGATTTCATACTCTAATCTGAGAATTCAAGCATGCATCCTATTCGAATTCTTAGTGAATCTCAATATCTGGCACGTGAAGATGTCATAGGTAGTGTACACTACAGTGAAGATGCATGAATCTGATAGAGTTACGTGACAGTTCAGGTTTAAGCAAATGATTATGTCGGCACCCCAAGATATCAAAGATCTGCACAATATCGACTAGCGGGGAAAATTGATAAAAATTGGGTTACATTCCATGCGCAACATATCAACATATGGAACCATAGGTTCGACTTTATACCTAATTGCAAAGCCATTGTCGCACGGAACTAGCCTACGATCTAGAGTACATGACATTGTTTAGACACCATGGTAAGCCATATCTACAATCGGAGGAGGCGAGGGGTAGGTAATGTCATACAAGGAGGCCACAATGAGCACCTATAAATCCAAGGTCTGGAGTAACTGTCGAGGCGGGTCCATCATCAACACCAACATGAGAAGAGGCACTGATGGCAGCACCACCCTTGGTTAGTATGACTTGACTTATTTTGGTGCTTTCATTAAGCCCATCTTTTTTACATAAACACCACATTTCTCTGTTTCTACACCGTATCCAAGTATTATTTTTGGACCACCACCTCTATCATCACTATATTACACGCTGATGCCACTGACATATCAGACAATGTTATATACACCGCCGGTTATGTTTGCGGCACTGATAAGAAGTGCATATTTTTTTCCATTAGTGTATAGGACACAATATACTTATACGCCGATAGTGTTGCAAACACCCCTAGAATCATTGTTCTACCAAAGTGGACCATCTTGCAACTAGCTTCGCAACCACCTGTTCGTAGAACGGAGAAGACGCGATGGAAATTGAGGAGCACACCACAATCAAGGTGACGATGAAGACAAAGACAAAGAAGAAGAAGAAGAATCAGGTTTACAACTTAAACGAAGAAGAATTTCGTCTCGCAATCGACAACCACCCCGTTGTGGCACACATTCTGCCTGACGACACAGATGATTTTTTTTGTACTTGCCATGTGAATCTTAATTGTTTAGCTAAGTTTTAGTTGATAAAATTGTATGAATATTGGATATGAAATATTATTAAATAAATATTTTTTTGAATCGAAACTGTTATTTTTGTCATTTTATATTGTAAACCAAGTTTTATTCGTCATTTTATACGGATATTGCAAATTTGTACAAGGATCCAGTTTTCACGAGAAAAATGAAACAAAGTTGTATATTGCATTGTTCTCTATAGTATAATAAACTGATATTTATAAATTACAAAAAATTTGAGAATGAATGAAAAAAAATCAACAAATAGTGGTTAAAAAGTTTATAAACCGATTGCGGTATTTGTTGATAAATGTGTCCATATTGTAGTAAACATATAACTATTTTCTATTTATTTAAACGATAAATAAATGAATAAAGTTAATTTCACATTTCACTATTATGTCTTTTGTATTTATATTTTTTTTTATATTTTGCATGCACGACAAAATTGTGACAAGCAAATATTAGCTCATTGATTGTCTAAAGTTCAAACTAAAGATAAGTGGCTTTGTAAAGAATGTTTACATTGCGAGAAAGACAACTTAATTCAATAGATAATCTAAATGAGTTCGTAATCCCGTAAAAGATTCAAAGTGAGCATTTGATTCAAATACCAAGAAGGATTATTATGTTGTCTACAATTCCAATTGGGGAGATGGCTAGTCTTGGCTATAGGAACAGTTGACTCCATGAGTAGAGACATAGATATATTCATTAGGAGAATAATATTTTGGACTAGACTCAAGATGAATTAATTTTGAATCTGTTTTTGAATTAATTCACTTGTGACGTTTATGGTGCGATTTACCTAAATCTTGAGTTAGTCACTAACCATCCGTATGCAACTCATGTGATTTGATATGAGTGGAGGCTTATGCTCTAAAGATGATCGAGCTCATAGCCGGTATGTTGGGTACATGACTTGTGTATGGCATTGCTTTACTAGTAATAGTGGAATTTATAGCTCAATTAAAGAGTTAATGATATCCTCTTATTGGCATTATGTGGAATGATAAATATGAAACGTGACCACGAGTTGCTTGTTCTCGAACGAGCAATTTATCACAGTTATTTGTTGATAGTGATCATATTAATTATTAAGAAGACACAATGGTGACAATGAGAAATAGGATTGTATTGAGTGAACGGATTTAACTCAAAGGAATCAATAATATCATATGAGGGTAACACACACATGGCGAGGTCATTGGACAAAGCAGTTGGATGAATTACTTTTGTAAAGAGTATATAATAAGGAGTTTTCAATCATGATACTTCTTGTAGACTGACTCCATGGTTAAGTAATTGCGAATTATTGGAACGATGCTTCTGGACATAATTACAGTCACTAGAGCCTAATTGAATAAGTCTGATTGGTCCCTCCGCTAGCTTAACAAAAGCTCGATCACACTGCATTTGAATCAAAAGAAAATCCTACAACTTTAGGAATAATTTAATTGAGTTGATTTATTCGATGTGGAATTAAATTAGGTGGTCGTAAGAATTGTTCAACTAGAGAATTTGATTAAAAAATTTTCTTGAAGAATTAATTAGGAAAATATAAGTGATTTTTGAAAAAATTAATTTTGATCAAGTAAAATTAAATTAATCAAATCAATTAAAATTAATATGATATTTTTGGAAGTAAATTTTTAAGTCAGACAATTGGCACAACGGGTAATTAAACTTGAAAATTGAACCTGAGATCATAAATTGGGTCTAGGAGCCCAAAACTCAGATCAAGACCTGAAAACTAGTTGAACCGTGCCCGGTATGTGAAGCCAGGCCGACGACCCAATTGGTGGCTAGACCAAACCGGTCGGGTTGTCATTGACCCAGACCGAACTAGCAACAGCCGAACCGGCTCGGGGTGCCATAAGGGTGTCGCACCTGCAACGTTAGGCACTGCGGTGCCGGTGGCTACGACGGCGGCGTCTCGGTGGCCAGCGACGATTGATCGTTAGTGGTTGAATAGTGGAAGGGTTACACTCCTACTATGACTCTATCAGAGAATTTGATTTTAGATTAAATATTTCAAAAATAATATTATTTTAATAGTTTAATTTTAATTTTAATTTAATAATTCTCTTAATAATATTTTATTAATTTAATATTAAAGTGATTATCTTAACATTAAATTTAATTTAAAGTTTATCTAGATAAACATTATATTATTTTAATAGGATTTAATATGAAATTTAATCTAATATTTATCTTGATAAATATTATATTAATTTAATATTAAAATAATTAATTTTAATCATAGTTGAACTCTCCAAACTCTCCCTATACAAACAGAGCATTGGGTTATTATTTATACACACTTGAATTCAAGAGAAAGTTTTAAAGAGAAAATTCGCTAAAGGGATTATTCTAGAAAATTTCTAGAGATATTTTTCTGATTTACAACTTAACCCAAAATTTTAGAGAAATTGCAAATAGTAATTTTTGTGAAAAATTTTCTAATTTGAAGCAATCCCACACTCAGCAGACGTGAGCTTAAAGATAGCGGAGAAGACTACTCGGTCGAAGTGCTCATCCTAGACGAATCGAAAAGGTAAAACTTTGATTAAGTGTTTATTACTTTAGATATCACAACCAATACCTTGTTTTGGAAAAAAAAAATTTAAACTCTGGTTTTTTCCTAAATTTATTTTCCGCTGCGTTTTCCAAACCCATTTTTCCAACAGTCTTGTCCTCATAGTATCCTCCAAGTATGGACATGACAGCCTTGTATGCCCTGGGTTCTTGCAATACCGCATAACCTTGGTTGGTTTGTCCTCTCCCAAATATCCATGTTGTCGTGTATCCGAGTAGATTTTGGTCAACCTTTTGGTTTGGGTACTAACTTAAATGAAGCGTCTGATATCGGTGGTTACGTACTTTCATTTGGGACCCTTTGGAATTCATATTTCCACACGTTATACATGTATTGTAGTTTGTACACTTCATCCACAAAGCTCATGTGATCCAAACATATCGAAGGATATGTTGCAATTGCATGAGCGAATGAAAATGAAGTGCTTCAAATCTTTCACAGTCACAAGTCTATCGTCTCAAGTTTACACGGTGCACTCCACTCGCAATACTTTGGTCAAGTCTATCGAACTTGTAACCCAAAATGATTGGTTTTTGCGTGAGTGACACACTGAATGCATACAGTTCGCTCGTTCTATAGCCTCTCTAATTTCTTTCATAATGTCCTCACACCAAATGTGACCCTTCATTTGTCTAACATATTTTTCCGCTCGCTTTGGAAATAGTGCGTCCAACTGGACATGTTTTCCTTCTCTCTTCAAAATCAGCCTAATTCGGTAATTTTGGTTAAAAATTAGCATATATGAGTAATTCACCCTAAATATTGATTTAATTTAATATTGTTTAATTATTTAATTGATTCACCCTAAAATATATGTATAATTTATAATATATAAAATAAATACATATTATTCAAACCTAATAACTAAATTCAGTTTGGTTATGTCAGTTCTACTGCTTTAATTTAGTTGAGTCAATTTTTGTAAATTATAATTGATTAAGTCGATTTAATAAAAAAACTTGACTAAACCGAATAAAAAAACCGAATCCTCTCCCCTATTCAAGAGAAGTACTGATAAAGTAAAATGGTGAGACCTTGACAACAATAATAAATTTTGATGTTTAGGATTCAGAGTTTTTTGGGTCTCACTGGGTATTATCAAAGGTTTATCGAGGGTTTTTCCTTAATAGTAACCCCATTGACTAAGAGGTTGAGGAAGAACACTCCGTTTAAGTGCAGAGAAGAGCAATAGGTTAGTTTTGAAAAGTTAAAATCTGTATTGACAGAAGCTCTCATCCTAATTCAACCAAAACCTGGTAATGAGTATGTTATGTATAATAATGCTTCGCATGTTGGGTTTGGATGTGTTCTAATGCAAGATGGTAAGGTAGTAGCCTATGTCTCGAGACAACTTGGGCCACATGAGTGTAATTACCCTACTAATGGTTTGGAGTTGGCAGTTGTTGTCTTTGCTCTTAAAATTTGGAGACACTACTTATATGGTGAGAAGTGTACTATTTACATGGATCACAAAAGTCTCAAATATCTCATTACCTAGAAGGAACTTAATTTGAGACAACGTAGATGGATTGAATTGTTGAAAGACTGTAACAACCTGTTTTTAATGAAATCAAAATAGTGGTTTCGGGACCACAAGTCTGAATTTAAAAAATTTAGTTTAATATTATTTTATGGTCTATAGTATGGTAGAATATCGTATAAAAATTTCGTTAAAAATTTTACCGTTTACATGCCTAATTTGATAAAAAGGACTAAATTGCATAAAGTGCAAATGTTGTGTTCTAATAGCTAAAGGTATTAAATAACTATAGAATTTTAAATTGAAGATCCTTATGTAGTAAATAGGTCATTAAAATGCTTAGTGGTTAAGCATGAGTAGTCATCACTGGAAATTGAATAAATTATTAAGGGTAATTTTAGAAATTAGTAATTTAAGTTATAATCTATTCTCATCATCATCCACCAAAAAATAAAAATAAAGAAACCTAGCCATGGAAGCTTGAATTTGGACAAGCTTATTTTGCTCAATTAGGTATGTATTTTTTTTTCCCATTTTTGATGATTTTTATGTTTCCGAGACCGTAGTAGCTTAAACTAGCTAGCTCAGGGATTAATTTGCAAAATTTTTAAAGTATTAGGGTTTTTCCATTGATGAATATGTAGGGTTTTTCCATTGATGAATATGCTTGAAGTTTGAAGTTTGATAATAGAAAATGAATGGTTTTTGTTAGATAAACAACTTTTATAAAGAGAATTTTGATGGAATTATCAATTAGGAATTAAATTGAAAAAGATGATAAATTTATGGTAAATTTTGTGAAATATATGTGTAATGACCCAAAATTCACGGGCATCGGAAAAGTATAATATCGGGCCCCCGTCTTAGTAAATTAAGTTTGAAAATAATTATTAGAAATATTTACGAGGCTAGTTGTGTGTTTAATTAGATTTTTATTTAGTGAATATAACTTAATTTAAAGTAATTAGGAAAAGGATCAAATTGAATAACAAATGAAAGCCTAATTATAGATTAAAAGAAAGTGAAAGGGGCTAAAATGAAAATTAAGCCATTTATATGAAATGAGGCGGCATATGAACATTAAAATCTAAGATTTTATTTGAGTTATACATAAATATTATATTATTGTTATAATTATTAACCATTATTATGGTTTTATATTATTATTATTATTAATAAATAAAGTAAATAGTAGACAAATGGATGGTGATAAAATAATACATGTGTAATTAAAATATGTATATATTTGTAGTTTTTAGATTTAATTTGCTTATTAATTAGTATAGGATATTTATTATTTATTATTAGTTATTAGTTATTATTAAATTAAAGATATTTAATAATTAAATAATTAGTATAAGATTTTTGGATAATAATAAATTATGATTTTGCCAAGTGTGTGGTAAAAATAAAATACAAGTGTACTACATTTATTTATTTACTTGAAAATTAGGTAAAAGATAATTATTAATTAAATAATTATATTATGAGATTTTTATTTGATAGACAAATTAAGTAGTGACAATTGTAAGGTATTGATGGTGTACAAATGCGAATATATAATTAAATAATTTATAGATATTTAGATTAAAAATAAGAATAATAATAAATTAAATTAAACTAACAAATAAAATAAAGTAAATGAATTATAAAAGAAATAAAGAACAAAAGATAGAAAGAGGAAACAAAGAGTCATTCGAAACAGGGGAAGGAAAAAGAAAGAAAGAAAAGAAAAAGAAAAAACTAGGGATTTAAAGCTTGAAGTTAATTGGTAAGTTAAATCAAGTCTTTTTCTCATAAATTTGATGTTTTTGGAATTCTAGAGTGAAATAGATTTTTGAATAGGGTTTATGTTGAATAAATGATGGAATTGAGGGTTTATTTGATAGAAATTTTGATTAGAATTAATAAAAGGATTAAATTGCAAAAGAAACTATAAGTTTAATGCTGTAATTAATAGGAAAAATTACTATTATTTTCGTAGTTAACAAAGAACCCAAGGCATCAGCATCAAAAGGAAAGGAGAAAGCTATCGAGGATTAAAACGGGAGATTTACGGTTTGTATTACTATAATTCAAGTTATTTATTATTAAATGTTAAATTTTAATTTATGTGTTTGGTAAATGAAATGTGAGGTAAGTATTATTATTATTATTATTATTATTATTATTATTATTATTATTATTATTATTATGAGTGAGAATTAAATTGAATAGTTGATATAAATTAATATTTGAATTGTTTGTTGTATGAAAGCGGGAAATGAATTTGAATCGAATTGTGAATGGTATTAAATTGTATGGAAATGTATTGAGTTGTGAAAATGTGTGAATTTGTGGATTAATTATTGATTGAAGGGTGGAAAAATGATTGAATTGAAAATGTGAGAAATTGTGATTGAATTGAGGTTATATGTGATTTAAATACCCTATTAACTAGTCGGGCTGAGTCGGATATAGTTGGCATGCCATAGGATTGGAAGAGTTCAGAGATACTTCAACCTCGAGTCGATGAGACACTGGGTGTCACTATATTTCTTCGAATAGATATGATGAGGTACTGGGTACCAACTTTCTTCGGCTTTGCCGATGAGACACTGGGTGTCAACTATTGCTTCGAACTATCCGATGAGGCACTGGGTGCCATTCTGGTGTGTTTGGTTGGATCCGTGTATCCGCCAAAGTCCGAGTTTTGTTAATAGGGTAAATAATGAAAAGATAAACTGAATGAGTTGATCAATCGAGCTATTGAAATGAAATGAAAAGTTGAATGGTGAATTGAAATGTGATATGAGATTAAAAAATGAACCTAAGGTTCATGATATGTTCTAATTCAAATTGTGGTTATATGATATTGATTGATGGATTGCTATTGTTGAGATATTGAATTTAAATTTGTATATACGATTTATGCGTTATATGTTTATTATTGTTATAATTTGAATTATGGTAATACCACTGAGTATGAAATACTCAGTGTACGGTTGTTTCCGTGCGTAGGTTGATAGAAATCAAAGGTTCCGGTTCAGCATCCAGATCAATCCCGACTTCAACATAACTTTGGTGATGTATACTTTCTTTTAGTAATGTGGCATGTACATAGGATGTGTATAAAGGTTATTATGTTTTAATATAAATGGTTAAAAATGTTAGTATTAAAAATTTATGATTTATAATGAAAGAAGCTTATCTATTTTTATTTAATTAGTACATTGTTAAATTGAAATTGATATTATATCAATTGAGTTTGATTAGAAGGAATTTAGAATAGAAAATGAGAATGTGACATGAATTGGTTGATTTGATTATATTTGAAAATGATATGATTTTAAATTGCAGGGGGTTTTATGTAAAAATAAGCAGAAATGCTACCAAAATTTATAAAAATAAAATAAATGAAAAAAAATGAAGTCAATTGGAGTCAATTGGTAAACAAACATATGAATTTATGATTTATTTTAGTATGTTGGTTATTTATTTAAGAATTATTTGTAAATCATTTGATATGTCCGGTAATGCCTCGTAACCTTGTTCCGGCGACGGTTTGGGGTTAAGGGGTGTTACAATATGGGCTACTATTAATATGTATAAAATTGGCTAGGCTTGAGTAAGGATTAAATTGTATGAATTTTATTTTTCGAGCTTAGGGACTAAATTACAAAGGAATTAAAAGTGTAAGGTAAAATGGTAATTTTGCCAAAATTCCATGTTGGATTAAATTGAATGAGAATTATATTGAAATGAGTTAAATACATTTGTATAGATCCTGTCATACCTCGTACAGGGTTAGATCGAGGCAAAGAAAAATATCTGATTAGTCACCTTCATATCTACGTACACTTGTCGAGGTAAGTTCGTGTAATTAAATTGAGTTTTTGCATCTTTTAATTAAATCATATGTATGTGATTTGTATAATTGCCATGTATAAATACCGATCACATATTGGACGATTACTGAGTCCTATTTGAATCTTAGAAATTCGTAAGATACAAATGACATGTCATAAGGGTTACTGATTTGGTTTGGGTCTTGCATGTGTTGCTGACACACCACAACTCGTATGAGCTTCCTAATTTGCAGCTCGTATGAACTTCTCGATTTACAGCTTGTGAGAGCATACTGATTCATAGCTCGTATGAGCATACATGAATATGAATTGGCGGATTACAGTTTAGTACACCTCGTGCGTACTACCCGTGTATCCAACGATCTTTTAAATGGTTCAATGGACACAGTTCTGTTACAAGATTATATGAGTTCGATATGAACTATTACTGGTATTTACATGAAATACATGAAATATGATTATTTGATGAATTCAACCAAGTATGTTAGATCTTTTATGTGATTTTCATGGCTAATATGTCGGTGATCATGTGTTTAGACTTTTGGTCAAATTGGTTGAAATATGCTTTGTTTACTTACCTATTTTATGGATATATGGTAAGTTAAATTTGTGTCATATGAACTTACTAAGCTTAAATGCTTACTCTGTGTTATTTTCCATGTTTTATAGTAATTCGGAAGCTCATTCGGGTTGGAAGCTGATCGGAGCTATTTCACACTATCCATTGACTCTTTTGATACTTTCAGTAAATTAATTCCAGTTATAATGACATGTATAGGATATTTTGGCCAATGTTGGTATATAAATGTTTTGTTGAGACAAGCCATTTGAATGGCTTGTGTTTGATACATTTTGATTTGTTTATATATGTGGCCTTAACATATTTAATGTGTGTTTGAAATGGTTGAATGATGGAAAACTTATAGGCATATTGATGATTGGTTTGAAATAGTATAATTGGTACAATTATGCATATATGTAATTGGTTATCTAAGTAGATATGGATATTTGGTTGACATGTTATTAATTTGTCATTTGAGGTGCCTAAGGGCATAGTGGTTGTATGTTGTGATAATACATGTTTAAGACTTGATTTGAATGTCTTGTTATGGCTTGTTGATATGCAAATTATTGTGTTTAGGTTGGTACCAAATTGGGTAAGAAATGTGGCTTGGAAATGACTTATTTTTGTCCACATTGGCAGAGACACGGGCATGTGTCTCAGCCGTGTGTGACACACAACAATGTGTCCCCTGTATCTTTTAAATTGCACAAGTCAGTATGCTCACACGGCTTAGCATATGGGCATGTGGTTTGGCCGTGTGACCCAAGTCAAAGAGTTACACGGGCACGGATACGGGCTGGGACACGGCTGTGTGTCCTTATTTCGAATGCCCACACGGACTGAGACACGGACGTATCTTTTGACCGTGTTAGTCACACAGCCTGGCCACATGGCCATGTGCCTCTTGCAACTTTGAAAATTTTTAATGTTTTCCAAAAACAATTTTGAGTACTCGGTCTAGTCCTGACTTGTTTCTAACGTGTATTTTGGGTCTCGAGGGCTCATATAAGGGACAATATGTTTGATTTCGGTTATTTTCTGATATGAATGCTATATTATATGAAATTTCTAAATAATTTATCTGTAAACTCCGGTAATGCTCAGTAACCCTATTCAGGCAATAGATACGGGTTAGGGGTGTTATAAAGACTAAGACTTTATGATCGAGTATCACCCTAGAAAAAGCTAATGTAGTGATCGATGCCTTGAATAGGAAGGCAATGTTTGACTTGAGAGCTATATATGTTTGTCCGTTTGAGTCTGTTTGATGATGGGGGTATCTTGGCTGAGTTGCTAGTGAAACTTGTGTGGATTTAGGAAATCAAAGATAAGCAGAGTTTGGATGAATCTTTAGCACTTCGGTTTAAACAAGTTAAGGATGGGTTGACTGAGGACATTGGGATTAATTCTAATGGAATATTGTGCTTCAGAGGCAGATATTGTGTACCCAACAATTAGAATTTGAGACAATATATACTTTAGGAAGCACATAGCAGCCTTTATGTTATGCATCCTGGTGGTACTAAAATGTATCGTGACTTAAGGGAAGTTTATTGGTGGTCGAGACTTAAATGGGAGGTAACCGAGTTCATATCAAAATGTTTGACTTGTCAGCAAGTTAAAGCTAAGCATCAGTTTCCATCAGGGTTGCTCCATTCGAATTCCGTAGTGGAAGTGGGAGAAAGTGACAACGGACTTTTTTAGTGTAAGTTGCCTATGACACCTATTAAGAAAGACTCAATTTGGATAATAGTGGATAGATTGATGAAATCCATCCATTTTATTCCTGTTTGCACTTATCATTCTCTTCAAAAGTTAGCTAAGTTTTATATTTTTGAGATAGTGAGACTGCATGAAGTGCTAGTGTCGGTTATTTCAGATCGTGATCCTCGATTTACGTCTCGATTTTGGAAGAAATTGCATAAGGCTTTGGGTACTTGGTTGGATTTCAATACGGGTTTCATCCATAATCTAATGGTCGATCAGAAAGGTTTATTCAAATTTGAAAGATATGTTGAAGAGTTGTGTGATCAACTTTCAGTGTAGTTGGTAGGAGTATCTACCGGTGGTGGAGTTCACCTACAATAACAGTTTCCAATCAAGTATCCAAATGGCACCTTACGAGGCTCTGTATGGTCGCAAGTGTCACTTACCTTTATGTTGGACTGAATTGGGTCCAGAATTGGTTTCAGAGACCAAGGATAAAATTCAAATAATTTGAGTTAGATTGAAGGCAGCTTCTGATAGGCAAAAGCCGTATGCTGACTTAAAATGTAGGGACATCGAATATAATGTGGGAGATTGAGTTTTCCTTAAAGTCTGTCAATGGAAGAAAGTTTTAAGGTTCAGTCGAAAGGGCAAGTTAAGCGCTAAGTTCATTGGCCCATACCAAGTGCTCTAGAAGGATTGGTCTTGTGGCATATAAACTAGAATTGCCTCCTGAGTTGGATCATATTCACGATGTGTTTCACGTCTCGATGTTGAGACGATATCGATCAGATCCCTCACATGTTGTTCTAGTAAAAGAGATCGAGGTTAGATCGGATTTGACATTTGAGAATGAGCCTATTCAAATATTGGATTGTGAAGTTAAAATTTTGAGGCGAAAGCAAATTCCCTTAGGCAAAGTGCTTTGGAGAAATCATGGTATTGAATAGGCTACTTGGGAGCCAAAGGACTCAATTTGGCTTCAGTATCCTTATCTTTTTTAATCAGGTAATTTCGTGGATGAAATTTCTTTAAGGGGTAGAGCTATAACATCCCAAATTTTAGTTTAATGGGAATGCAAAATTATTTCTAAAATAAGGAAAAGCCCAGTGGTTAATTGATAATTATGGAAGCATGGAAATTAGATTAAGGTTCCAAGTTCGATTCTTTTCCCTTGCAAAATAATTAAATTTTGCAAAATCCCTCTTTTTCCCATAGTGTGTGCTGTCCAGGCCTAGTAAAACCTAGGAATATTATTTTTAACTAATTTGATCAGCCTTTAATCACCTTTTCTCCACCCTAGCCGTCCCTTCCCTCTCCTCTCTTCATTTCTCTTCAAATTTTCCTTTTTTTTTCTCTTGTTGCTACTGCCTAAACAACCTTGAACCACCATCTCTTTTTCTTTTCTTTTGCCACAAGATCTTGCATCATTCTCCCCTCTTTCTTGGTGTCATTTCCCCTTAATTTTCTAGCCCCAAATATGAAATCTTGGACCTCCAAGAACGATCTTCATTGTTTCCAAGAAGTCTCATTGCCGCCCCTTTCTCCTAGCTTGTGTAAGTGCTTGTTTTCTTTCAATTTCTTGATGGATCTTTCAAGTTGAATACCCAAATTTCCAGATCTGGAATTGGGGTGATTTTTAAAGACTCAATGGCTATTTTCCAGCCTTTAAAGTTATTTCATTTGTGGTTTTAAATCAGGCCCGATTTGCCACTGTTGGTGGTGGTGTGCCACGCTTAGAGGCACAAAAGGGAACTGTTGTTTCTTTAATTTTTCCCATCTATTTCTAGAAATATCTTAGGTTCTTGAACCTTTCCTAATCAGCTTTTAATCATGTGTACTTTAGGAAAAATCAATCTTGATCATTTGTCGATTCAGATATGATAATTCAGGAAGCGTAAGTGTGGTTGATTATGGGATAATGCGTAGTTTCGATTTAGATGTTGGGAAAATTGTTAATTAATCGAATTAAAGATTTGAATGATGGAATAGCTACAGATTTTTCAGTATTTAATTGTGTTAGGTTATGACTTAAAGCCCCAAATCAATAGTGAAGCTATTAGACGTTTGCGAGTACATTTCGCATCAAACCAGTGTAAGGAACCTAACTAGTTTGTATCTGAAAAATCGTTATAATTGTAGTGATTAGATTGAACTCATAAAAGGGTGTTTGGGGGCTGTTTAAGTGGTATATTAATTGAGTTTAATGATGATTTTTAATCTAGGTTTGTTTTAAAGTTTTAAAGAGAAATCGCGAGATTCGCAAGTGTGTTGCAGTAGAGCGTAAAACAAGGTGTAGGTCCTAACTCGTTAACATAAATGGTTAATAATATTTTTAATGTTATAATTGGTGTCTAAGCTTGCTGGTCGGGCTTGGCTAAATGGCTAAGTAATTAAATTGTAAGTGGTTGAACTAAGTACGTTTCGAGCCCTAATTGTTTGGCATGTTAGCAAAGATGTGAGATTGACTGAATGAGTGTATGATTGATTTGGTTGTGGATGATTAGTTAATATTATGTATGTTGGTTGTATGTATAGCATGTTCTCGAATGAGAATGAGGCTTATGCATGATATATTTGTATGAATGATTTGTTATAAAATGTTTGAAAGGATGTTATACATGCACTCAAAAAAGTATTGTAAGTTTATATGACATTGTGATATGTTGAACGACACCATCTTAATGGTGAATTGAAAGTTGGATAAATGATCCAATCGACTGAAAGTATATGAATGTATAAGGGCACGTTGATTGCGCCACTGAAATAAGAAAGTATCGAATTTGTGACTATATATGAGATTGTATGGCATCTTGTATGCGCATCGAGATAGGTTTGATATTGTGGTTGACGGGGGAGTTCTGTGGTGTACTAACGGCATATTAAGTCCGCATTTATACATAGTCAGTGCATTGCACCAGGAGTACTGTGGAGAATGTAGATTTTATCGCATTTAATGTTAAATGGCAGAATTTCTGCAACTATGTTTATACGGTGGTTGTTTTACCATATTGAACTTTGCTCACAATGTTGGAGTTTGGTAGGCGAGTTCTGAGGAACTCATGGTGTGTAGCGGATGGTTGGGGTAGGAATTTATTTTGCATTATGACATGATCATGACTCATTATAATATTGTTATTGATGTTTTGATTATGATATATGGATTCTTGTGTGAATGCCTAAAATTTATGCTAAATGCTCTTATTGTTTAGACTCACACTGAGCTAGTTAGCTCACCCCATTACTTCAACTTCTCAAGTAATGAACGAAATTAGGATCAGACTTGGCATGCAGACGTACGATGGACTTCGAACCTAGATTTCATTTTTATTTAAAGTTCTCTAATTTTATTTGGTTTTATAAAGTTTTAATTTTTGAATTGTGGTTTGAGTTTATTTCTATTTTGGGGATTTTTCATGCATGCATAGTTTCATACTTGAGATTGGTTTATAAGATTATTCTAAAATTGGACTGAGCATGTTACTTGGCTTAATTAATAATCTGGTTTTTAATCGATTTTTTCGTTGCAATCAAGATAATCAAAGTTATTTTTCAAAAGCAATGATGTGCAAAGGTTTTTCTAAAAACCATGCCAGTGCCACTAACTTAACTTAATAAAGGTTGGATTTAAAAATGAATGTTTTTCCCGAGATAATAAAAGTGACAACGATTTTATTTAAAAGAGAGCATGTTTGAGGTTTTCAACTAGCATTACGGTAGATTCGTAGTTTAGGTGTGCAATGTGACCTTTACGATTCAACCATAACGTCTAGCCTCGGTTTGGGAGGTTACATAGCAAGAGATCAATATTCAAGATTTAATTCACTTATCGATTTCATTGAAAAGTTTCTCTTACCATGTTTCATTTGTATAGCCCATTGTAGACTAAATAGAACACATAGGATATACGAAACAGTCACAGTATTGCATCAAAGTGCCACTTTCATTCGCATCCAAGTGCCGCTTTATTTTGTGCGCATAAGATTTCCTAATGACATGCCATTCATATCCTACTAATTCACATCTTGTCTACATGGGCTTTTAACACATTTATTCCATTGTATTTACTTAGTTAAATAAAAACAATTCAAACTTTTCACTTTTTACTACTTAGTCCTTTTAACATAAACTTTCAATATAGCTTGTAATTTAACCATACATTCACTTTCCATATCATCACACTTCATTCACATTCTCTTTTCAACATTTAAGTCCACATGACTTATTTTGTTCACTTTACAATTTAATCCTTTTACTACTACTTCAATATACTAGTTCAATTCAATAACATAAATAAAATTTAAATCATATATATCACTACCCATTCGTAAATTTTATACATAATATTATCATATTAACAATTAAATTAACTATTTTAGCATGATTTATATTTAAAATAAAAATTGAATAAAGTAAATTTCTTGAAGTACTTACAACCAAAGCTTGGAAGAAATCTTGTCTTCTTTCTTTACTCCTTGGCTACTTCCTGGCCTTTTTCTCCAACTAATCCTTCACTTTTCTTCTCTTTTTCTTCATTTCCATATCAATATATATAACATTTACTTGTTAAAATCATGATCGAATAGCATACGTATGCTATTTAAATGAAACTAACATGAATTTCATGAAAAAAAAACTTATCATTCTTACGTTGCTCACTTGAAATCAAACCCTAGTTCTTATTTTCTCTCTCCTCCAAGACAACCATTGATACTCCTTTTCATGAAATTAAGGTGGCTAATAAGCTTCTCTGTTGATTTTACTAAGGATTCATGAAAGGAATTGGAGGAATTAAGCATGGAAAGCTTGAAAATGGTGGAAAGGACTTATTGTAATAAAAGAAAAAGTTGATATGGTGGAATATTGAAGGTGGCGTGAAGACGGAGATGAAATGGATGATTTTTCATCATCTTTCTATAATATTCTATAAAAAAATCTACTTAATTTATTAATTAAAATAAAAAATAATCAAATATTCAAACCAATTAGATTTTTCCACAATTTAGTCCTTAATCATCAAGCTTTTCATAATTATTTAATTTAAGTAATTACCATTTAATCCTTCAACTTTCTTTATAATACCATCCATGAATCATCCTTTATTTTGGTAAAATTTCACTTCTAACCCTTATTCATTTTTCCTTCAATTCAATGCAATCACTTCAAAATTTTAATTTTCTTACTTTTGCCCCGATACTTTTTATTCTTGTATAATTTAGTCAATACCCCAAATTATTTTTTTTCATTTCAAAAATATTTTTAATTTTCTATCGGCTCTAACTACTTTCTATACTAACACTCAAAAATTCTTATTTGATCTAATTTTAAAATTCTCAAGTATACTTAACTCGACTTGGCACTGTTCCTAACTCGATAATAAATTAGGGATATTACATTAAGGCTTAAAAGTCATTAATTATGTTATAAAATGAGCATAAGAGTCAAATGGTAAAGTGAAATGGTAAGTTTCAAATTGGTAAGGCATAGATGAGGTTTGGTTTTTAAATGGTTAAATGTTGATATGAAATGTAATTTGTATTGTTTGAATTTAGTTGAGGATTATGTGTTGACTGTTTTGTTTAAAGGTTAGATTGAATATTAAGCTTTTTTGGCATGAATATCGATTGTAAATAGATTTAAGTTTGTTTGGAAAGATTGCTCTTTTTTATTCAAAGTTTGTTGTCGCGACATTGAAGATTGGATATTTCTCCTTAAGGTTCGAAGTTGGATGTTGTGACATCCGTGACATTAACATGAAAATTTGAAATTTTTACAATTTGGTCTCGTTTCATACTCAGGTTGAGCAAAGAGCTTCCGTATCTCGATTAAGACTTAGATTTGAATGTTTAACATAAATTGAATGTGTTTAGCATTAAATTGCATGTATAAGTGATTGTTATATTGTGCTTTTGACTGTGATTGCTTAGGCAAGGAATGTAGCATTTTGTAACTCAAACCCGATAACCAGATCGGACTAGGAGTGTTACATATTTACTTAGTTGGCTACTTATAATTAATAGGATATAATGAATATTTTGACCATTCAAATACAAACATTAAATTAGTATTTTCCTTAACCTAAATTTTAGAGTTTTTCTTAATCTAAATATTGTTTAGCTAGATAAATCTAATTACACAACGGATGATTAGTTTACTAAAATGCTTCTTCAAATTTTAGTTATTTATTTTATTTATTTTTTTATTTTTTTAGTTATTAAATTTGTATTATTTATCAAATTATTATAAAATAGATGGAAAAAATTAAAGTCTATTAATTTTGTTGATGTGATATTCACATGGTAATTCACATTAACAATTAATTAAATTTTTTATAAAATATATATATATTTTTTACATTTTTTAGAAGATAAATAATTGCTGAGGTGACATACTTTCGGATTATGCCAAAATTTTATCGAAACTGAAATATTGCCTTGACCAACAACAACCTGGAAAACTCAATGTAACCTGCAAAAGGTTTAATTGCTGTGATGCTTTTAAAGAAGGATCTAAATATAAGCGATTAAATTGATGGATGAAATTTGTATTAAATAAAAAAAGTAATGGCATCTTTATCGAGTAGATTTTGCCTACAACGAATGAATGGCAAGATGTGAGGAGGTTGTATTGTTAGCAAAACATGGGGTCCCGTTTTGCTTGGCGTTTTTGGTGGCTGAGCCTCTGAAAATAAAGCAAAAATAAAAAATAAAGAGAAAACCAGTAATCTTTTGACGGGATGAAACTTTCTGACTGTGATTTTTGGGTTTCTTTTAGGCTCCCACTTTCTACGGTGTTGGTTTTCCATTTTTGTCAATTGGATCGGTGTAATTCCCGGCGAGATTCGGTCTCATCCGGATTGGATCCGGACCCCTCTTTTAACAACATTGAGTTCATTTTGAATTTGAATGAAATAGGATGCTCTCATAAAATATATTGTTGTTAAAGCAATAGGGATACAAAATCCGTATTCATATTAACTATCATAGTGTATTGGATTTTAATGGGGAACTGTTTAAGCATTGAGGGGCAACTGCATCAACATTATCACCATCTCCAATCTCTCAGCAAATGTTCAGGTTATATATTAATTTCTTTCCTTCGTCCTTTTCCTGTTTTCTTTTGATTTCATTGTTCGAGTTTCGAACTCTGGTTTCAATATCTGTTCTTTTAATATTGTTTTATTGGTTTAATTTCTTCCTCCAAAAGAATTTACAGCAAAGAGAAACAGCCGTTCTATTCGAAACTCTTTGAGTTGTTTAAATTTCATATGGTAAAAGTTTATTAGGTGTGCCATTGTTCAATGCTGATCTCTTGATTATGTTATGAATGTGACTATTTTTACATGGTTCTAGAAGAGTTCAAAAGTCTATATGTTATAATTTTCAGAAAAAAAAACAGCCTAAAATTTATTTCAAAAACCTACAACAATTGAACTGAGAGTGGTTGGGACTGATCTTTAAATTGTACAGAATTATTAAATAATGATGCATGTCAGATGTTTCATACTTGTATGTTCGCACATTTGAAGAATTTGACGGCCTTTTGTTTGTAGATACTGCTTTACTATGAACAACTTAGGACAGAGGACTTAAAAAGTTAAAGCTACTGCCTCTCCAACAAAAAAACAGAAATGCAGGACTCACCTGAAACCAAAATCCCATGCATCCTTCCTTTGGCAGCCAAGGATGTCAAAGATCTGCGGCAGAATCCTGGATATAGCAATGTTGATATATTCACATATGAGGAGATGAGGCTGGCTACAAATCAATTCAGGCCAGACTATATTCTTGGTGAGGGTGGCTTTGGGGCTGTTTACAAAGGAGTAATAGATGAGACTGTGAGGCCCGGTTATACATCTACAGCAGTCGCAATTAAGGAGCTTAATCCTGATGGGTTCCAAGGTGACAGAGAATGGCTGGTAATCTCCTTGTATTGTCTCCACATCTTCTATGTAATTATTTTAATCTGAGGTGTTATCATTTTATTTTTTTGCTATATCTACATATTTGGATGCATAGTATATCATTTGAAATACTGGTATAAACTTTATCAATACAACCAGAGAGAGAGATGTGCAAATTTTTCTTCTAGCAGAAGAAGAATGCTCGTATACTGGCAGGATCCTGAGGATTACAGTTATGAGAATCCATTTTAAATGATGGGGGTAATTGCACATCTCATCTTATTATCCTATAGATATAGTAGTTTCCCACAATTAAATTGCTTGGCCTAATTCAAATCTGTTAGTTAATTCTTGTTTTTGTTTATAGCTATCTAGGAGTATAGAAAAAGGTCAATAATTTAAGCATTAACTTAATGTATTAGGTAGGGTTGTATTTTTGGGCATTTGGAATTTAGTGACAAATTTTAAAAGTTTCATTTGGTTTATCTTCTTTTTTCTTGTTGAGAAAAAAATTCATTCAGAAGCAGATGTTTGGTTGCTATTTCTCAATTTTGTCGATGCATAAATAGTTTCAACAATACTTAATCATTGAATGAGACCTGAAAAATGACCTGTTTCAAGTTGGTACGTTATATTATTATATGCAGTTTTTTTTTTATTGAGAATAGCAGTTCAAGGTAGAATATGATTGCTTTGGTCTGCATATGATTCTTTGTTCTGCAGACTGAAGTCAACTATCTAGGGCAACTCAGCCATTCAAATCTTGTGAAGCTCATTGGATACTGTTGTGAGGATGAGCATCGACTGCTTGTCTATGAATACATGGCAAGTGGAAGCCTTGAAAAGCACCTTTTCCGCAGTAAGTGGTTAGATATATAACAACCTCTTATGCTTTTATATTTCCATCTGGTTGTACTTGTACATAATGAATACCACCTTTCCATAACTTGGGAGATAAAGCATATTATCTGCCGGCAAATAAGTTGTGTTTGTTTTGGTTGTTCAATGGCCTCGGAAGTCAGACCTTTTCAGGAGACTTTCCATAACATGGATATTTTTTCAAGAAATTACTCCATTAGTGGGATAAAAGTGCAAGAGTGGTTTTAAGTATCTTTTGATATTTTCTGAACTAATGCATTCACAGCATTCATTCACATTTATGGTGATTAATATTTGTCAACTTGAATTTCATTTGATTTTAGAACGGACTCTTATACCAGAAAATGATGGAAAATAAAATTATATGCTGTCTGATGAAAGGGAAAGAGCATTATTTTCTTGCTCCAAACTTAGTCTGGACGAATGGAAAAATCCCAAGTTTTTACTTACATCAATCTAGATAGTTGGTTAAAAAGGGTGTTCCATTAGTTCACTTAACCCCAACTTTGTTATTCCTCCTATAGTTTCTAGTATTTACATCCATCAATGATGTTTTGTGGCTCTTCTTACCTGGTATTGCTTAGATTTTGTGGCTGGGTAATAATATTAGAGATAAAGAGCATGCTAGAAAAAATATCTGCTAAAAGCATCTGCATAGTTCTTACATTTCAAAGAAAGAGGTTTCTGTTTTCTGTTATAGAAAGAATGGAAGCATTTTTTATACACCTATCTATTCTTGGTTGTTAGGGGTTGGTTGCAGTTTGACTTGGTCAAAAAGGATGAAGATTGCTTTAGATGCAGCAAAAGGGCTTGCTTTTCTTCATGGTGCCGAAAGACCTATCATATATCGTGACTTCAAGACATCAAACATCTTATTGGATGCGGTTAGTCCTCATTTTTGGTTTTGTTATTTATGAGTAGTCCTTACGTTAATCGAGTGCATCTTGTTTTGTGGGATCTTTAAAAATGGGAAGCCTCATCAACCTGTTCATGGTCCTTGCTAAGTTCGCTTCTTTCTTTTTTTTTTTTTTGTAGTATAGAAAAATCATTAATTTGAATTGTAAATTTACAATAGCTCCTTAAGGTCAAGAACCTTATAGATGATAAATTCATTGGAAGTTTAATGCTGACAAGGATCCATTCCTAGTTAAATTGAAATTTAAGTTTTCATTATGTGGTCTCTTTTGAATAAGTTTTAGTTTCCAAAATGCTCGTAACATGTAGGACTTCAATGCAAAGCTCGCAGACTTTGGACTTGCAAAGGATGGACCAACTGGAGACCAGACCCACGTGTCAACACGAGTGATGGGCACATACGGATATGCTGCTCCTGAATATGTTATGACTGGTTAGTAGTTAATTATTCTGTTTCAAGATAATTGAAAATCTTCATCATTGCCAAAGAGAGATATTTTAGTCATACTGGTAGGATCTTGATAGTCAATTATTGATAAGTTTTCTCTATGAGCAGTAATTAGCATTCCGTTCAGTTGTGCTGAAGTTGAAAAGTAGCAATTTCTGGAGTTGTCTCTAAGTTTTCCGAGGCAGATACCTGGTGTTATGATAGTAGTCTAATAGACATATAGTATTCTGAAAATGCATTTTCCCCATATGAAATCAACTGCAATATTCAACAGAAATGTTTGAACAATTTCAACTTTATTTTGACTTCTAAATTCTTCATGCATTGTTTGGTTATTAGTGAAATAATATGAGGAAAAAGCTTATTTAATTTATACATATTACAATGATTAGACATAAAATAAAGAATTGTTGGTATATATCTGAATTTGAAATTAAAAGGATGTGTAAAAACTTTTGTAGAAAATAAGATCTCTTCAAAATAAGCAAAATAAATTCCTTCTCTTTTCCAAAAACAAGTCATGTGAGTAGCTAAAAATTACCAATTGAACTCAGTTTATTGCTAACTCGTATGCTAAAACATGGTGAAAAAATAATACTGCTACCAAACATAGCATTAGTGTACTAGAATTGTTTGTGCATCTTATGACTTGAGAAATTTGTGGCATATATTTATTTTGCATGAAAATATTTACTTTCCATTTTGGGCTGTAGCGTATAAACTGTTGAAAAGAATAATAAAAGGAATAGATGGGAGTAAATAAACGAACAACTTGGTGGCTTATCTCATCTACACTTAATCAATCCGATTCTGCGTGTAACACTTGCTTCTTGAACCTTGCTCTGTCTTTTGTTTAATCCAAATATATTATTGAATAAAAGTGGTTATATAAATGCATTTTATAGTAGGTTTCTTGCACAAAAGCTGCACATACCAGTAGAGAGTCAAAGCTTATTTATTTCTTCATCATCTTATCTTTGAAGTTCAACTTTTATGAAATATGTTGTATTGTTAAATCAGAAGACAATGATCACAAAATTGGTTTGATTGCTGAATAGAAACTGATACAATAGTTATATGATGCACTGCCTTTGTTATATCCTTTGATAAACTGACATGTTTGTACTTGATGGTGTTAAGTTATGCCAGTATTAGAAATGATAATGGCTAACCAAGTTGCAGTAATGATATGACCAGGCCATTTAACGGCAAGAAGTGATGTTTATGGATATGGAGTAGTGTTACTAGAGATGCTCCTTGGAAGAAGAGCAATGGACAAATGCAGGCCTAGCCGAGAGCATAACCTGGTTGAGTGGGCTCGTCCGCTCTTGAACCATAATAAGAAGGTTCTGAGGATCTTAGACCCTAAAATGGATGGTCAGTACTCAGCTAAAACTGCAAGAAAGGTAGCCAATTTAGCCTATCAATGCCTTAGCCAAAACCCAAAAGGGAGACCTCTCATGAATGAAGTGGTTGAATTACTTGAAACACTTGAGACAAATGATGATAGTCAGGAAGAGGCTTGCACTTCTGTGAAGAAGAGGAACTCTGGCAGAACTGGAAGTCACAGAGAAGGGAGTGCAGACAGAAGCAGATCAACAAATGTAAGAAGCAGGAGTGAACCTCCCAAAGAGTGTGAACTTTATGATCCTACAAGTTTTGAAACGGAAGAGAAGTCTGAATCCGACAGAGGTTGAATCTGTAGCAAATGAGAGTGGAAAGTTGGAAAGTGTTGAAAAGATTTATGCGAGGATCTGTTGTTTTAGTCTTGGGAGCTGCCACTTGCACTTGCTGTCACAGTGGAGTTTTCTCAGCTGGTACATGTATTTATAAATTAAAATTTAAGGGTGGATGATGTACCTTTCCATTTTCAGATTGTTGGAAAGATAGTAAGGAATTATGGTACAACTGGTCACCATATGCAGTTTTGAAAGAGTAGTAATTGGGAATTGGGACAACATGGTCCTCCAGTCTTCTTTTGCATCTGTTAATCAATGTTGGGGCCTGAGCAGTTGTAAGTTTTGTCTGCATAGTATGCATTTGCTTCTACGGCCGTCATTGAATCTATTGTGAATGAAACAGCAAGATTCAATGTCTCTTTTTCTCCATCAGCTCAATGGATTATATGAGCAAGACAAGGCTATTGTGCAACGTATATTTATTTATTAATTATTATCATTTCATTGAATCTAAAATTTATATTTTTCTTAATATTATCTTTGTTAACTACAAATAATAATTTGTCTAATTTTTACGTTTATTAGTATGATTTAAAATATATCTTTTCTTTTTTAATTTGTTGAAATAATTAAATACATTGATCATAATTGTTTTAAAATAAAAAAAGATTAGGGATAAATCTCAAATTTATATAAGAGTTATTGATGATTTGTCTTAAAAGAATTTGATTTATTTAAATTTCCACCATTTTTAAATTTATGCTTATATATAATAGTTTTATATCAAATATTAATATGCAAAATTAATACTTTAAAAATTTTCATTAAAATTTACTAAAATGCAAAATAATGTGTATCCGATCGATTCCTATTTTGAAAGCATGCCAAAGTTTATGAGAGCATACCAGAAAAATATGAGGGAGTACTAAAACACACAAGGAAGAGGCTAATACTACCCAAAAAAAACATGAAGTGTATATAAAAAATTACGAGAGAATGTCAAGTACCAAATATTACGAGGAAATGTAAAAAATTTTGAGAAATACCAAAAAAGATAAAGAATTACGAAAGAATACCAAAAATTTTAAAAAACTACCAAAAAAAAAAGTACCAAAAATTGAGAGATTACCAAAAAAATATTCGCCTTATAAAATTTGTTTTATATTTTTATTATTTGAGTTTTATTAGAATAGGTTTTTTCGTGGTTTACACTGTTGTACTGCCGTTACGACATTTATTATCACAGATATATGAAGTGTTTATCAGGTATAACATTCGTCAGATGCTAAAAACTTGCTGTCTAAAACGAAAAAACGATGATTACGCAGAGTGAGAACCAAATTTAAATATTATGGCTTGTATTGAATCCCGGGCATCTGACTGAAGCGTCTATATCATGCCAAAATGGAGAAGCCATTCAAACTCAATTGATTTTCACAGTGATTGGGAAGGAAGGAAACACGAGAGGCAAGTATGGCTGATAAAGGTGATAAGGAGACAGAGATTACATCAGACACTGAGAAGAAAGGACCCAAACAACGAAAGTCCTCATGGGGAAAGCTACGGCATGTGGATTCTCTAAATTTGGAGGCTGGTAGAATATTTTCTTCAGACAAGGGCCTGGGTCCAAGGTCATTCCTCTCTAATCCACTCCTTATTTATAGAATAGATTGCCACAAACTTTATTTATTTATTTTGCTCAACCACCCTTTGTGTAATTGTGTACAGATGGATTGAGCGACGACGTTGAGTTTAGCATTTCAGAGTATTGGAATAGTGTATGGAGATCTTGGAACTTCTCCACTATACACATTCGCCGGTATTTTCCCTGAAAGCATAGGACACCCTGACAACCTTCTTGGGGCTCTGTCCCTCATCCTCTACTGCATAATTCTCTTTCCTTTGGTCAAGTATACATTCGTGGTTTTGAATGCTAATGACTATGGAGAAGGTAAGTTAATAAAGTAACTGGGCCCTCTAGTTTTCATTTCTTTATTTCCTAGTCCTACTACTTAGTAACCCCCTCCCCCCATGTTGCATGTTTAGATTGTGTTAACCACGTATAATAAATATGATTTCAGGCGGAACATTTGCACTCTACTCTTTGTTGTGCCGACATGTTAGAGTGAGCTTAGTTCCAAATCAACAACCAGAGGATAGAGATCTGTCTAACTACAAGTTGGAAACCCCATCTAGCCAGTTGAAGCGAGCACACTATATTAGAGGAAAGTTGGAGAGCAGTGAAGCTGTCAAAATTATTCTTTTGCTGGTCACTCTCCTAGGGACTTCTATGGTTATAGGAGATGGGATTGTGACTCCATCCATATCAGGTGCATATCAACTCCATTTTTCATCACCATCTATTCACTTCAAATTTCACAATGTTTAAATTTCTTCTTCTTCTTCTTCTTCTTCTTCTTCTTCTTTTTTTTTGTTGTTCTTTCCGCCGTTTGGTGGCATCCAATCCTTGGGACAAGGTTCCTACTATCACATCTTCACCATTATTGCAATCCTACAACCATTTTAAGCCAAATGCTTTCCTCCATGTATTGACGTAAAAACACTAATGTTTTTTCAGAGGCTGTGGTGGGATTTACGGTGCTAATACTGTTCACCCTTTTCTATGCTCAGCAATTTGGAACTGACAAAGTGGGGTTTTCATTTGCCCCAATCTTAACCTTGTGGTTTCTTTTACTCATCGGCATTGGTTTTTACAACCTCCACGCTTATGGTTTTGGTGTATTACGTGCGGTTAATCCGTATTATATAGTGCATTATTTCAGAAGACGAGGCAAGGAAGGGTGGAGATCACTTGGTGGAGTAGTTCTTTCCACTACAGGTGTGTGGCCCAGATTCATTTACAGTTTGATCATCTCCTCATTTTCATTGCCTAAACTGTAAGTACATTTAAAAATAGGGACGGAAGCTATGTTTGCTGACCTCGGTCACTTCAGTGTTCGGGCGATTCAAGTAAGTTTACTTTATATAAAACCAGCAAAAAATGTCATTTCTTCCCAAACTTTTATTCAGTTTTCATAGTCTTGGAATCTATGATGACCATACTCCAAAGTAGGATGGTTTGACTGGAAACAGTCAAAATTTCCCCCCTTTTTGGTTATTCGACATAATTTCTTTTACTCATTGATCTACAGTTGAGTTTCTCTTTCGTGGTCATGCCTTCCATACTCGTTGCTTATTGTGGCCAAGCTGCCTACCTCACCGAACACCCTACAGACGTTGTGGACACTTTCTACAGATCAATTCCAGGTAAAAATCTTAATTAAAAGAAAATTGGGTGTGATGAATTGTACTAATTTTATATGGATATAGGTCCAATGTACTGGCCAGCATTCGTGATAGCGGTTCTCGCCTCAGTTATTGCCAGCCAAGCAATGATATCTGGTGTATTTTCAATTATCACTCAGTCGTTATCGCTTGCATGTTTTCCAAAAGTGAAGGTAGTCCACACCTCCGCCAAGTATGAGGGTCAGGTTTATATACCAGAGATCAACTACAATATTCTCATGATTGCATGTATTTTGGTCACCGTGGGCTTCAAAACCACAGAAAATATCCGCCACGCATATGGTATTACTCAAACTGCTGAGTTTATTTAGTTAATCGAAGCCGCAACAAATCAATTCAAATCAGAAATGAAATATATTGATCACTTTATTTCACTAGGATTATAGGAATTGCTGTGGTGGCTGTAATGATCATCACAACAGGAATGCTTGCGCTTATCATGCTTATCATATGGAGGACAAACATATTCTGGGTTATCCTCTTCTGCGGGTTCTATGGCATCATAGAGCTTGTATTATTCACATCTGTGTTGTCTAAATTTGTTCAGGGAGGATTCCTTCCAATAGTCTTCGCAGCTTTTATGATGGGTATTATGGGAATATGGCATTACGTGCATCATAAGAGATACGACTTTGAGCTCAGGAACAAGGTTTCTAGTGAATACATGACACAGCTAGCCAAAGATCCAAGGATAAACCGGGTGCCAGGAATGGGGCTTTTGTGCTCGGAGCTGGTTCATGGCATACCTCCCATATTTCCTCATTTCGTTTCAAACATACCTTCCATCCATTCAATTCTAGTGTTTCTGTCGCTTAAGAAACTTCCGGTTAGCAAAATATCGGAGGAGGTGCGTCTCCTGTTCAGGCATGTGGACCCAAGAGAGTACCGCATGTTCCATTGTATTGTAAGGTACGGGTATATGGATATCATTGGAACCAATGAGGAGTTTGAGCATCAACTGCTAGAGAGGTTCAAGGATTTCATTCGTAAGGAATACTTAATAGCTGATGGAGGGGCACGGAACAAACCACCGATGATAGAACGGGTGGAATCGTACCTGCACCAATTCAGGGAGTTGAGGAGGAGATTGGGTTTGTTGAGAGAGCTGCAGATGGAGGAGTTGTTTACCTACTAGGAGAAGCTCATGTGAAGGCCAAACAAAATTCTTACACCCTAACAAAAATAAATGTCTATACTTTTCGGAGGAACAACTTCGGGCAAGGGGAGGCACAAATGATGGTATCACACACTAGGCTTCTAAGGGTCGGAATGACATACGAGATTTAGAGCAACAGATGGGTGAAACCTGTTTTCAGCAAACAAACAAAAAAAAGGAAACAACAGATCCTATGTTAGACACTCCTGTTTAGTAGTACTTTTTAAAATTACTTTTGACATGAATGGAAATTTTGGGCTTTTAAAATGTATGAAAAATTAAAATTTTTAGTTTTTCTCTTTTAAAAATACGACACAATTTAATTACGTTTTCACCTTTACAACATATGGTACTTTTTATTCTCCGGTTAATTGTTTAAAAAATGTTTAAAATTTATTTTTTATATATTAAAATATTAACAACAAATTATAATAATTTATTTTCTATATTATTTTATTAAAATATCATAATATTAACAAATTTGAACATTATTTAAATGCTTATTTGTTACTTTATAATACCATATTTAAAATGAACATTTTATTTCTAAAAAATACTTTTTGACAACAATATTAAATACTTAAATCTTAAATTAAAATTTTTAAAAATACTTCTAAAACTCACTTTTTAAAAGTACTTCTCAAAAGTAATGTTAAACTAGCCTAGACGAGTCAATTGTTTTACTTCTAACAATTGCTTCATTATAAAATAAGTTCAACCCTTAGTTCAACTCTTTCTACATTTAAGGTCTTTCGTCTTAAATACAAATCAATTAATTTAATAATCAGATGTGGTAGCCTAAGATGTTCGACAACTGGTCACCTTTCTTTGATTAACACACATGCATTTTAGGTAGTGTTCGGAAAGTTACTTAGTAATTGAATTTGAGTGTAATTGCTTGTAATTAGAGAAGAATGATATTTTTGACTAACTATTATAATTTATGGATCCCGTCGAATTTGGGGTAATTGGAGCACTCAAATTTGTTATATGTAAAAATAACACATCATTGTGTCTAGCTCCATTCTCTAAAATGTTATCTTACTTCACGATATGGTGCAAGAAAATTTTTTTATTTAATTCAGATTCATAGTTCTAACACTTTGTACATTTGGTTATAAAAACTTATATAAATTTAATTTCAGAGGAAGACTTATGCTAGATTATAACCATTTTTATAATAAGTAAATTAAAGTCTGAAAATTATAAAAATTTATAATAATAAAAAGTTTTATAAAGTGTCTAATGACTTTTAGAACACTTCTTATAAATAATATAATTTTTTGCCCTAATGTTAGAAAGCTATTTTTAAAAATAAATTATGGCAAAAAATTATAACATTTTTTTATATATAAATAAGTGCATTATTATTTTTATAATATATAGCATAGACACACAAATAAGTTATGTCCATATTTTTTTACCATAACTTTTTATAAATAAGTATATTATAATACTTTTATAACACGTAAATTATATTTTATAATATACTTTATGGTCATAATTTTAGAATTTTTTTAAGATTTAAATAATATAATTTTTTTAGGATTTATAATATAATTTTAGAAAGTTTTTGTAACAACTATCCTAAACACTCATACATGTTTATGCTTATAATATATATTTTAACTAAAACGTGTATAAAAAATAATTTTTAAAATTTAAATCATGTATGAGTGTTTAAAAAGTTATAAGGTAATTGGTGTAATTACTCCAATTCTCACCCTCCCCCTAAGAATTGAAAAGTGTAATTGGGGTGCTCAATCCATAAATTACAATGGATATCCAAACATGTAAATATTAGGCGACTTTCCAAAGACTACAATGAATATGTAAATAACTTATGAATTGCAAGTTGTATGTCATTGCTTTAACTATTGGATAAGATATTGTATCTTAGCTTGCTATGTTTCCATGCATGAGAGTGAGTTATAAGCTTGTTGAGCATGTGGTTGTTGTGCCATTGAGGTAATGTAAATATAATATTTTTCATTTGAACTTATTAAGCATGTTTATGTTTAGTGCTGTTGTTATTACGCGTAGATTGTATTTTTGAGATTATTGAAATCATCGCCCTTTTTTAGAGCATCAAACAACAATCAAGATCATAAGAATTTAAAATTTGTGTATTTAAGTATTGTGACATGTGCATACTTATTTCATATGTTAGTTGGTACTTGAAACATTGGTTGTGATGTAGTTGTTGAAGGCTTAATTATTTTTGCAAATTCATGTTTGTAATGGAATTTTACTTTGCATGCATGCAACCCTCGAATTGAATGACTTCATAAATGCTAGCCTTGTTTCATGAAAATTTTATTGGATAATGGTTTAAATTTAGCAAGTTTAATGAAGAGTTTTACTTGTGTACGATTATTTTTGAAGCATTTTTCCTGGTTGTCTTGGTGGGAGATGTTTTGGAATAAATTTTTGGTGTTTAGAACTAAAAAAATTGATCCCCTACACATAAGTTTTGGTACCCATACTGTATGCATCGGTTCTTAGGTTCTTAGTTTAAAAAGGGCAAAAATTCATCCTAAGTGTCTAGGGTTCGGAACTCCTGCCAAGAGTATCACACTCAAACTCGATAGAATGCTAAATTAGATAGTACAAGGGTTTGGGTCTGGTACCTAAGGCTTTAGGTATCGATACTTGGGCCCTTAACAGTGACATTGCATTGTTTTGTTGAAATTAAGCCCTCCAAGGCTCGTATTTAGTCCCGAACACCTACAATTAATTTCTAAATGGTTTAAACATGATTTTAAAATTCAAAATTTATTTTTCTCTATTTTCTATGATTTTATATAAATCTTTTATTATTTAGTTTCTTAAATAAATTCAAAAAATATTGTCACAAAAGTGCTCCAATGACACCTCACATCAATACTGGTTGTTAGGACGGGTGACGGATGTTACAAGTTTTTTAATATTAACTTAGAGTTAATTAAGTCTTAGTTTAATGACAATGTTAGGGTTCTTAAAATTTTGAGATCTCATGTTTAAGTTCACTCTGTGTAAACCATATGAACTCTCAATCTATATTTGTTCTGGTTTGTGCCCCACCGTATATAAGCATTATATAATTTTATTGTGATATAGGATATATTCTGATCATCAGTCTGATCTAATTATAATTATTAAATGTATTCTTTGTAATTACAATTAATTGTATGTGTAACTTCCAAAAAATTAAAAATTACATTATGATTATATTATAATATAATGCAATTTATAATTAAATTTAATAATAAATTAAAATATTTTTCTTTCAAAAAATTAAATTAAAATATTTTATATATAATTAGAATTTTATTATTTTCAATTGGACATTATTGAATATAAAGTTAAAAATAATGAATAATTAACTAATTAATCAAGGGTAAAGTTGTGTTATTCAAAATTTAATTAATAAGTAAAACTCAACAAGGGATATAAGATTTTGAGTATTTTCGCATCACGTCTTTTTATACTAACAACAATGCCGATGTAAATCTAATTAAAACGGAATACGCTATGTGTTTTTTAACAAGTATATAGTGTTGGTTAGGCATGCTATAGCAACATTCCATCTTTGGAAACCTTAACCGTTGGAAGCAATTAAGTCGACATAAACATTATTAGAGACCTGAATAGAAATATCTTTCTAAAGCAGCACAAGATACATGAAAATTATACACGTACTAAAGAAATAGGATTTGATATCAAAGTAGAAAATTGAAGGGGAATTGCTAGAATTGATGAAATGTTGAGTCCTAATCATAGAAACCATTTATAGCAACTACTTTTGCTGGCAGCTCAGGGATTGTGTTACACACAAAATCAATTAGAATTTAAAAGTCCTCCTATCCTTTACAGTTCATCCACACATCAATTTCCTTCTAAAAACTGAGAATTTTCAGTAGAATGATCAAGCCATTCAGATAACATGTAATCCTTCTGACGTGAATCCCACAGCTAAACATAAGCATCTGGAGGAGCTTCTTCAGGAATCTAGATAACGGGAAAGTCTAGTTTCAGGTAAGAATGCCAGAAACAAAACAAAACAATATCACAAAAATATCAGATTGCCCTTTTTTAGCTGCAGACGGCAGTAAATGGCATAAATTATTTTGTGTATCTGCTACTATCATCCATAAAAGCAGCAAGTTGCCTTCTTTTGTGAACGGGAAAAAAATAAAAAGAATCAGAAGATGATATCCCTAAAAAGTTAACCCTAAGATGCTACTTGAAATCTAGTAATCCTAGCTCAATCTTAGTATATATATATATTAGCATTTATTGAAGTCCTTTACCTATCCAGGAGTCGATCTAGTGATTCTAACTCAATCTTAAAATATAAATAGATATATTAGCATATAATTGAAGTCCTTTACCTCTCCAGGAGTCCATTTCTCTTTTAACCAAATATTTGAATCCCCAGAAGCAACCGTCGTTGGCAAGTTATTTCTGTCACATTCCGAAATAAGAATAAGCTTATTTCCAACTGATATCCCATCATACCAATAAACTCGTTCAGGCAATACAAATACAAAAAGGCTAGCTACTAAACAATTTTTTGGAATAGAAAAGATTTGTTTCCCAATGGAGAGAAAATTTCTCCATTAACATACCCTAACTGAACATTTGTAGCTTCTCGTCCAACCGCTTCAGAATTTGAGAGCGAGACATTCAAGAAAGCAGGAGACTGTATGCTGGATGAGCTGAAGTTTTGCGTTGATACTGCTGCGGCAGAAAATTGGTTAATAGCAGGATTAATGGCACTACTGTTGCTGAAGTTGGCCATATTTGTGGGGAAGGAAGCTGCTACTGACTGGTTAGGTTGCTGGTTACCAAATGAAACTGCCATGTCATTACTGAAATGAGAAGCATGCATTATATGTACATGAATAGCGCAAATGGTAAACCTTGAAACTTACAGGCATTGGCCGATGGAACATTGTTTGCTGAAAATACAGAAGGCCTGAGAAAATTCTTTGCAAAGTTACAAAACCCTGAGGGCTAAACTTAGGGTCTGGGACTTTCATAGTCATAGATAAAACTCAAGAAAAACCAAATAAAATATTCTTACCCCGGTGAGAATCCTGTATTAAGTGAAGCTCCCAGCTGACTAAAACTGGAGACTGACGGAGGGACATTGCTTTGAGGAGCGACAGTATTTTGAGTAGTGGGAGAAAGGACAATTGTAGTGGCTCCCGGAAATGGAATTTGTTGTGCCGCCGCAGAGCCAGCAGGTCCCCTATAGGGATTACGAAGAAAGTTTTCAAACTCAACTAACTTTGAATTCAGTAAATTCCTCTCTCGCTCAATCTGTTATGGGATTTTAAGCAGTTAGTAAGTTCTGGTCACTAATTGCCATTACATACTATGATATAAACATTATTTTCGTAACAATGTTTAAAATTGATAAGACAAAGGCATGAAATTCTTTGCAGAACAGAAATACCACTGATAACATTTACAAAGAAATGGTTGGTACATAAACAAGAACAAAGTAACTTGAAGATAAGACATTGAGAGTTGTTCACTTATTCAGAGTAAAATTGTCTTATAAGCAGCCAGAGAATTTCTTTTAAGGCTAGCAAAGAAAATCTATTATGAAATTCTCTAATCTATCAATCTATATGAGAGTGTTTATGTGTATATATAGGGTATAAGTACATTCTGTTGAAACAAACTTCAGACTTAACAAGTTAATTCCTAGTTCCTAGGGTTTAAGCCCTATATCAAATGGTACTTCAGCTATCTTTTGCAAGAAATTCAAGTAAACAATATCTGGAACTGATTTTGTCTTTTATGCAACTGTCCTCTGGATCTATTACACCTTTTATTGCAGGTTTCTTACTTTCTCACCCAAGCTACAACAAAATATTCGAAATAGCCAAAAGTATGTCTGAAAAAATAATTCCAAAGTAAAAATTAAGCATGAAATCACGGAGGTATACTAAGCTGAGCATGTAGATATGATTAACATGTAACTGTAAATCTGGAAAGTAAGGTATTGAAGATCTCCTCACAATAGATTGCAAGCTTAACCCACGTTTTGCATCATCATAAGCTGCTGCCCGCAATTCTTCATAGCTGACATCACCGACAATATCGCAAGGGGAACTAAAAACAAAATAATGCAATTTTAGATCACATTAATTTCCCATACCATTTCATAATTACAAGAATAAAATGTATCTACCACCTAAACGGTTAGAAAATTTTATCTCGACTACACTAGTCAATAAGTTTAGAATTTAAACAACAGAAGATTAGCTAGACAAAGCATAGTCTAATGTTTTTTAATTCGTCTGCTCAATTTAACAAAAGTGAAGTTTTTGAGGATGTCATTCTTTCCGGAAGCCTAAAACACCTGAACTAAAAAGCCAATCTTTCTATCCACTTCTTGTGAGGATATTTTGTTCTTAAAATTCAAAAATACTCTTTGCAACAACTATGGTAGAAGTTGAGAACCCATTGAAAGGCCTGTAGATTATCTACATGATAAAACATACTTTTTCCAATGGCTGTAGCATGTAAGCTTCCACAAGGGTCTCTCGTGCTCAAAATCTTCAGCAATAATACGTTTGCAGGACTCAGGATCATTGCATCTGTTGCATCCAGAAGTTTAACATTTTGTCAAGTATAGAACTCAACTAATGAAGATGTCACAAATTGATGGCATGACCACTCACTGCTACTCACCTATGGTTTGTTGCCTGAGGCTGATTGTCAGGCTGCCGCAATGAAGGGGCACCACTGCTTGCAGAAGATCGGGTCCATGTATTCTGAAGAATAATTTATTACAATATGATAAAGAAAAAAATAAGATGAGATAAACTTAGGATACCCTTTAATAGAAGCAAAGGGCATCCAAAAACTTCCCGAGTTTCATGCAACAAAGGAAAGCCAGAAATGACATCATCAATCAAAATAACCACATGTGGATTAAATTGTTATATACAATTCTTTAACCTTGAACTGGCTCTGTTTATTTCCAAAATCATTGGCCCCTTTTGACTGAGCATTGTTCTGGACACCAAAACCAAATGGGTTTGGCTTTTGTTGGTGTGAGATAGCTTGTGTGCCAAATCCAAATGCATTAGACTTTGGCTGTTGCTGAATCACATGAAGAAATTTGCACCTTTCACCATACTGACAGCTGGAGGATGAGAGGCCAAAGATTAAGAATTGGTTAGATAATCTAATAGTGTTGAAAAATTAGACACATAATGTGTAGAGATGAAGATTATATAAATGCAGAAACTAATACTTCATCAAGAAACTTTTAGGCAGAAAAAAAATGCTAAGAAAATAAAAGATAATAAATCAAGTATAAGAACCCACAAACCTATCAATTCAAGTGAACTATTAGAAACATATCTTTTTGTATTTTTAATTAAATATATCAAGTGCATGGCTACAAATTGAGGTATTTAGGTCCGTACATGGGTTGGAAGGGGTTAATGGTTTTATAACTATTATCCTATGAAGAGAGGATGTCGAAATATTGTAATAAACTCTATCCATAATTACAAATTTAAACTAAAATAAGCCCGTTTATTTTCAAGGTTTGAAAAAAAAAGTACTTTAAAAGGATTAGTAATTGCTAATTTTTGTACCTTAAAGAGGTTTCTGATTATTCTCCTATAAAAAAAGTCATTCTTAGGCACGCCATATTTGATGATGTTTTCTACTATGTTTCTACATACATGGGAGGAAGATGGCCATAGATTTTATAAGTAGATTGGAAAACGGTAAGATGGATGAACAATTCAGGAAGATTTCTCAACAACTCTATCATCAAGAATTTTAAATAGAGAGTTCAGAAGAAAACTTCGAAAAGCTTACCAAAGATGATTTTAAACTTTCAGTTGATGAAGATGGTTTCAGAAAATGAAATGCTCCACCATTATGTCATGCATTGATGCTAATAGCTAAGCTATAAAAGCAGACAATAAATTAATTTAAATTTATAATAATTTATTATTATATTTTATTTCAAAAAATTATTTTTTATATTATTAAATTGATAATAATTTTATCTCATTTAAATAATTTGTTTCACTTTAATATAATTTTATTTTAAAATTAAAAGAAATTAAACCTTATCAAACTAAAATAAGTTAAATAAGAAACACAAATAACTTGAATCTTAAATTTCCCAAACCTAAATAATCCAAGTGTCAAACCTGAATAGCAAAACCCAAAATCACCCAACCAGAAAAAACCCAAGTACCAAACCTAAATGACTCGAACATGAAATGATTCAAACTCGAAATGACTCGAACTTGAAACTAACCCAACCCAAAATCACTCAGATTTTAAACCCGAATTAACTAAAACTAGATTGACTCGACTTGAAACCAACCTGTCAACCCAACTGATAAGTCTAACTAACAGTTATGCTAAATGGGCCTAGATGAGCTGCAAAGGTAATATTTTTGGACAAATATCTCGTCACATTTAAAAAGTGTTTGAGGATGTACCGACATTATTTAATGTAGGTGCTCCATTAAACAAGAATACAAGAAATCTTGGTGGTCTAACAAGGAAGTACAACACAAATCAAGTTAAAAGAACTTGTTACAAAGATTTCCGTAGTTGTGGAGATGTACAACCTAGAAAAGAACAAATTGCAAAGAAATATGACAAGACAGCAAAAAGTAAGCTTGAAGTTTGAATAACTCATGAACAAGCTTAGCTAGAGCTCATTTAGGTTGGTTTATGAAGTTAAATAAGCGAGTTTGAACATTTGAATATCTTGTTTCTGTTGGTATAAATGAATACGTTTGAATGAAATAGTACATTTGAATTGCTCATGAACAAGCTTAGCTAGAATTCATTTATGTTGGTTTACAAAGTTTAATAAATGAGTTTGAACAACAAATTTTGAGGCTTGATTTATAAACAAACCAGGTTTCATCATAGGTAAGCCTAGTTCATCTATTTTCATGAACAAGCTCAATATGCCATTCATGAAGAAGCTTGTTAGAAAAGCTAGGGAAGAGCTTTCTTTTATCAGTATCAAGTTTGATAGTTTTTAGTTTTAATTACCTTTTATAAAATTAAAATCAAGATTTAATGTCTATATCATCAAAAAGTAGGTATAAATAGATTAAAATTCATTCACAATATTTTTTATAAATATGATTGTTAAATTATTTTATGCACATGAATTGGAGCAAATTACAAATTTTGAATCATGGGAAAAGAGAGAACTTCTCTTGCAGTCAATCCCATATCCCTTAAGGATGTAGGCAGAACAAGTGGGTTGTACATATTACAGGGCAACCCCTGAACAAAATATGGTCAAGCATTTGGGGGCACCAAATGAATTGCCAATGGTCACCTAGGCCAAAATATGTTGATTGGCTTCAAGCCCTTGCAGCATTTTGGTCCACAATAAGATGCTGTTTAAGGATTTAAGTTGTTATATTACAAGTCAAGATGAGATCTCAATAGTAGCTCATGTTCGACCAACATGCCCCAATTAGCTTAGCTGAGCATAGTTTGAACAAGGTTTCTTAAGCCTAGTAATTATTCAAGCTTATCTGATCTACCCAAGTCGAGTTTGAGCAAGTGCCAATCAGCTCTACTCAATTCATTACACCCCTAATTCTGTTAAATGGTTGGATAGCTTAAGGGAGCTAAGTTTGAGCAAGGATCAGTGAGGAAGCTTTTTTAAGTTGTTTAAGTTGTTCAATGAGAAATCAGATGATAAAACAACATTGGGGAGTATAATAATTCAAAATTTAAAATACAATTATACTCTATATCAACAGATTCAAAAGAAACAAAATAAGCAAAGCTTTGAAAAAGGCGAATAGTAGAAAAACAACTGACTAGATGACAAATGGGAGAAGAAAGACCATCTTGGCTTACAAACTGAGATAAGGTTCTAAAAACTTGAAAGATGACAGATGAGCAACAAATGCACGGCCTAAGACCTCTAAACAAGAATAGAGCAAACATAAAAAATAGTGCAAATTATAGAGAGATAAGTCAACAGCCATACGATAAAATTGGAGAGGGTGAACAAACAAAGATCAAAGGAGAAGACTAGTATTTCTAATAACAGTCTGACTTTGTCTCAGGTTTCAAACTGAGATCTCACAATAACGAGACAGATGTGCATGATATTCATAAATTCAGGAAAAAGAGATAAACTTATGTGCCACTAGTGAAATCTTGCGAGGACCTTAGAAAATAGAGGAGTTTAAACCATTAATATTTGTGAAATAAAGACACATGACGGAGCAGCTACTCATGTAAAGACTAATAGTGTAAAGTAGCAATTTCATATCTTCACTCAATCATTCAAGAGGACGGGAGAATAAGAAGAGTTGTATTGGCAGTCTTTTAAGATGTCAAAATTTCCATTGAAATTAAGGAAATATATTACATGAGAAAGACAATAGCAGCAACAATACATATGGGAGTGATTGCTTAAAATCTCCATCATATTACTCATTCCCTAGTGCTCTAATTGACCCAACTTTTTTCCCTTCACTTCAGTTTGTCTGATATGTTGCAGTACTTCAGCTTAAAGCTTTGCCAAAAGAACAGGTTAAACAAGGAAAACTTTAAGCAACCATGTTCAAGTCCCCGCAGCATATTAATTACTTTAATATAGAATATAATAGACTGTCACATATGTTGAAGTTTCTTTGATTGAGACTGGATTTCAACTCAAAAAAATAAAAACTAAACAACAACAACAAACCTAAAGATTCATTATGGAACTTAATCAAATTTGCAGCTAACCAATTATTTCACGAGAAACTCATTGTTTTTTCCTCATATTTACTGAACGCAGAGCACAATTGGTTCGTTGATTGAAGTACTAATTTCTGATTCTGAACCTAACCTAAAACTACCATTCACAATGAACCTATCGAAATCTGAGCAGTGTGGTTTTTCCTATAAAATCCAGAATTAGTGTTTGCCATTCTCTTTAAAGTAAGATGGAAGGGGGGAAAGAGAATCCAACAGATTCTATATTCTCCTAGAGATTGCTCTAAGTATTACCCGATTTATATGAACCATTGGGCAGGCGAGATAAAAAAGAAGAACTGAAGAAGAGGGGGTACCTGCCGCGCTGAAAGTTTCTGCAAGCTTCTTTCTTATTATGCATTTGAAAGTGTTATTTTGAAATAGCTTCTAATTCCAAAAGCTTCTGCTTGAATTTGTGAATTGACAGCGTCGCCAAATTTCTTTACTTCGGGAGATTTTATATTTTTATGGGTACTAAAAACAAACTTTAAGAAAAGTTGGATGACCTATAGCGCAGTTTACCCTATTTTTATTTGTTAAAATTATATAATTATTTAGTAAGTGTGGTTTTATATTTTGGTCACTTTAATTTTTTTTTACCAATTTAGTCATTCAAGACAAATGTTTCAATTGGTCACTATCGTTAAAATTCTGTTAATCCACTCACGAATTGCTAATGTGGCATTCTTTTACTTTTGATTAAAGATAGGGACCTCTCTATAATTAGTTCAAAATATTTTTTTTTGTTTATTTGCAACATGAAGATTTCAATGGTGGCATCATCAACATTTGAATACTTTTAAGAAGGGGAATCCAACAACGACGGCGACAAACCATGGCCATGACCCCACCCTTTTTGATGAGCCCATCTGCCAGCATAACACCACTGGCCACCCTTTTCGATGTTAACCCGTCTGAAATTTATTTGTCATCTATTTTCAATATTGAGATTTACTTCTTCTTTTCTTTTTCTTTTTTTTTTGTTCTCGGTTTGGTTTCCAAGAAACTAAGGGAAAAATGAAACACGAATCTTGAGTTCTAAACTTATTTTAGTCTTATTAAACAATTGAATTAGCTAAAGCTGGGTTCAATCAAGGTTATTGTTTTTACCTTTCTTTTTTTTTACTTTTCATGCTTCTTAAGAACAAACAGAAAAATAAAAATCCTAACATCAAAATTCAATTAAAAAAGTGTTTTGGACTTTTTATAGAAAGGTTTCTAGTTTTAGTCAAAAATTAAAAAAAAATGACACGTCAGCAATCCATTAGTGGATTAACGAAATTCTGAACGGCAGTGACCAATTCGAACAATTATTTTAACTAGAGTGACTAAATTGACAAAAAAATTTAAAATGACCTATGGTATAGTTTACCATTAAATCAATATGAAGTTGGGAACTTACTTCTTTTGACCTTTCATTGAATATACTAGTTCAGCCACTATTGTCTATATATTCAAATGATTAACTTAATCGAGATATAAATAATTATTGAAAATTATTTGGTGCATTGTCTTGAGAGAATATTAAAAAAATTTAAAAAAAAAAGTTAAAACAGACACATGTCATGTACTAAACTTTGCATGTGAAGTTAAAAAACTCCATTAGCAATGGAAAGAATACTAACTCAATAATTATACATATTTTAACTATCAAGGATACTGGCGACAATTGTAATAAGAAATATTGTTCTATTAATTAGTTCATATTCTTAAATTTTTAAATTTATTATGAATTTTTTTATAATTGCAGTTATTTTTATCCGTTTTACCGTTAGAGTTTAATTATGTTAAAATCGAGGCAGAGGTGTTCATGGGTCGGGTTTGGGTCGAGCCTACGTATGATATTAACATACTTTATGTGTCACATCCTGAAATTGGATCAAGAAGTTTCAAGGGTAATTTTAGAATTTTGGCTCAAGAAGAATTTAGAAATTCGAAAATGTGGTAACCTAGAAGTGTCTTCGTCCATGACTTTTTGAAAACTAAATCAATTTGTGAAATTAATTTGGAAGAGACCCTTAATTGTAGTACGTGGACTATTTTGAAAAGGGGGTTAAAATTGAGAGAACCACACAGGTAACTGTACCAAAGTTTTAAAAATACCCTATTTTCCCTCTCCACATCAGGAAACTCAAGAAACCCTTCTCCCCCACTTGTTTTTTCCTCCCTCGAAGTTCCCAAATATCATTCACCTATTTTGACCTTCCAAACTCTAATTCTTTTGATTTCCATTGAATTTCAAACACGAAATCCCTTTCAAACTTAAAGAGAAACACCAAGAACACCATTAAATCCCCTTGTCATCTGACTTGTGGGTTTTTTGAATTTTCTATTAAATGCTCATTTTCCCCCTTAATATAGGTAATGTTTTGTTTTCCTAATAGTTTTTGAGGTAATCTAGCCATTTAAATCGAGTTTTAAGCAATTAAATCAAAGGTTTTGGGTAGAAGTCAGAATTTGGGTTGTTAATGGTGAAATCCTGGATTTTGAATGAAATTACTATTTCAAAGTTCTTTTCAACTTGTTTTGTTGTAATTGGAAGGTTTGTAAACTCTCCTTTAAGTTTCATTAAAGAATTCGAAGGTTTTGTTGAGTTTTCGTTAAAAAGAGCCATGTATATTGAAATTTTTAGAACCATGAATCTGAGCCATTTAGGGTGGTTTGAAGGTTGAGAACTATTCTTAGATGAGTAATTAGACGTTTAGAATCAGTTTTAAGTAATAGGAATAAGTAAGGATTAAGATAAATGAGTTTCGATTATACTAGTCGAAATTTCAATTCCAAGAGGAACTAACCTTAAACCTATGTTTTTGCTTGTTGAGATGTGGTTATAATTGTAAATTAATTGTGTATATTGTGTGGTTGTTATGTGTGAAGCTTCAGAGTCGTTAGGACCTTCTTCGAGTAAGGCGAAAGGTAAAGAAAAGTTAATTTAAGCTTTCGGCAAATAGGTGAAAACGTGAACGGTGAGTGTTTTGGAATCACTACTTGTAGACACGATTCATAATGTTAAATTGGGGCTTAGGAGTAGCCTAAACCATTATCCTAAGTTCTGAGTAGCTTTCTTATTCCTCCCGTTTATTTTGTAAAAAAAAAATTGTGACCATGTGATGTGGATTAAGAAATACAATGAGTTAATGTGATATGTGATATATGTTGTGTTAGCTCTTGTGAAATGCTTTAGTTATGAGCATGCTAAACATGCCAAGTGATAGTGATGATATTGTGTAAATAATGTAAATGTGTAGTGAAAGTGTGCAGAAAATAGTAAGTAAATATGTGTTTTATTATGAATACTTTGGCTTTGTGACCTTTTGAGATCGTTGGATATAGTTGGCATGCCATAAGATTTTGTGAGTACTCACCATTGTGTTGTAATTTTGGGCCATTGAGGTTCGGGACAGTTTGGAGAGATAAGGGAATGTGAGCTAAGCTTCATTCATCAAGATATGTTGGTGTGTTGGAGAGTGTTAGCTTGATGCTACACTTTTGGGATATGTTCGACTCTTTGAGTCATTGGTATGTTGGAGATCTGTGTATCCAATGTGTGGTGATAGAGCCCACTTTTATGTTTCATAGTCTCAAGTTGTCAATTTATCAATTAATGAATTATGTGTGAAATGTGATGCATGTATAACTATGTGAATACAATGTTAGATGTAATAGTAAGTGATGCATAAATCTGTTAGTTTGGCACTATAGTTAAACACTGTTGAGAATGTGTCTTTTGTGGTCTCGTTTAACGTATGATATTTTGTGCATTTGCGGTAATTCTGTACATTCATTGAGCTTGTTTGAGCTCACATACTCCGTTCTAAACCATTACAAACAATTAGCGTTTGCGGTGTGAGCGATGCGATTCCAAGGAAGTGGTTCAAGTTAGGTTTAGTAAATTGAGTAGGTGACATTTTGATTATTTTTTTAACTGTAGGAATAAAGGCAATGTAGCTAGAATTTTGGCTGGTTATGCTTATTATGTCTTTAGTGTTTTGATATGATTATGGACTTTTAGGATTCGATGGATGTTTATCATTATTCTACTAGTTTTGTTATGGTTTAATTAAATTGAGGTAGGGGTGTTATTTTGGACTATGGTTATGAACATTTTGAGGTGTGATGATGTGTTAGTTGATGCATGTTGAAGAGGAAAACATTAAAGTGTGTAAAATGCCCTGTTTTGTTGTGATTTTGGACTAACTGTACAGAGGTATCGATACTCGGGGTAAAGATATAGATACTTTTGCTTTGTATCGATAATTTGTTTGGTTCTAAAATTGGTGAAGAAACAGAATGCTAAAAAGGTACCGATTTTCTTAATGGTATCGATACCAGTCCCCATAAATATTGATACCTGCGATGGTGTATCAATACCTAGGTGATGTCTTTGGCAATTCCATTAAATGGTCCTTGAGCATGTTTTCAAAATTGTTCCTATTAAGTCGTTTTCAACATTGCTTAGTGCATTTTAGACTCAAAAACTTCTGTTAATGTTTATATGTGGCAATTGTTGTATGCAATTGAGACTATGTGGATATGCACAAATTGCGATGTTTGATGTAGCGTCCTGTTACTCGGGCTCGGCGACCAAGCCGGGTATAAGGTGTTACATTATGTTTGCCCAAGCTTGGCCCCCCCGAAAACTTTGCCCAAACCCGCCCATATTTGCAAAAGACTAACCCAAGCCTATTTTATGTCCACCCATATTATTTTTTAATTTTTTAAAATATTTATTTTATTTTATTTTAATATTTAATAATTTTATACATTTTTTATTTATTGAAAATTTTTATATAGTCATCTTAACATTATTTTAATGTTTACATTAGAGTAATATTATATATTTAATATGGGTTTAATTTTTTAATGTGTTCTAAATTACATAATATATAAAAAATAACATAATATAAAATATTATAAACTTAAAAATGGGTTGGACTAAGCTTAGGCCTTGAATGGTCAAGTTTGAGGCCAGCCCATATTTTAAACGAACCTAATTTTTTTACCCAAACCCATTTTTCGGGTCTAATATTTTTGTCTAAACCTTCCCAAATTTCGGGCGGACCTTCGGTCCTGGACGAATAACTCGACCCATGAACAGATCTAGATTGGGGTGCTATTCGAGTAAAGCTTTCCAACAAAAATGATTCATTTCCACTTCTCCCAATTTATCATGGTGTAGGTGTATTTTTTTTTTATAATATAGAAATTTATATATGATTAAATTTACTAAAATTAATCTAGAACTCAAGGGAATTTGAATCAACCTAAATATTTATTATAAACTGAAATGTCAACATTAGTAAGGTGGTTATTTATATTGAATTATGATGAAAGTTACGTTGTAGCTAACCTAATTAATAGACAAGAAAAGTCTATACATGTTTCACAAGGAGGAGTAGACAAATTCGTAAAAAAGGGTCTATGTTTTAGCTACCATTACGGCTGGACTAATCTGCATGTATTGTGCTAAACCATGGAAACACGAGTTGGTCAATTTAGAACATATATAGTGCCAGTGGTCCAAGTTCTAAGTTTAGTATCATTGTTTTGGAGATTAATGATTGGGTTCCTTTATCTTTAATGATCGAATTTAAATTCTCTCTTTGAAAAAATAATATATTTTATCATGGCATTTAACATTTGTTAACATAATAGTAAAAATTACATTTTAATCCTTAAAAAATTATAATTTAATTGTCTTTAAAAAGTTTTGAAATACGCATTCAGGGTGGGGTCGAACTTAATTATTTTCATCTATATACACTTGTATTTTTTTTTGAACAAATAAGTTAATAAAATTATTCATGAATTACACTAATATACTTTGTATAATATACTCATATGGTTTTTGCATGTAAAGCAAAATAGAAGCAAATATTAACTCACTGGTTGTCTAATGTTTAACTAATACTGAATGGTATTACGTGGTCGAATCGTAATACGGAAAGACAACTTATACTAGTAAACAAATCTAAATATGTCCTTAGTCTAATCGAAAATGAGTAAATCGATTGAAAGACTAATATGTTGTCATCAAGTCCAATTGGGGAGATGTTTTGTCTTGAGCATCGGAGCAGATGACTCTCGAAAGATAGAGATATAGATATGACTGACTGGACTAACAGTACATTGGACTGAACCCAAATAGAATAGATCTTGAATCCATTTATGGATTTATTCACTTGAGACGTTCATAGTGTGACATGCATTAATCCTGAGTGGATGATAGACTATGTATGTGTGACTCGTATACTTTGATGTAAGTAAAAGTCTGAGTTCAAATAGATAAGGAACCAAGAGCTCGTGCGTTGGGTATATGATATCTTCTCACTAGCATTATATGATAGATGAAACGTAAACATGGTTACGGGTCGTTTGTCTTTGTGATGAATGACTTGATTACTATTTGATAGTAGCTGGCTTTTCATTAAGGAAGATGTAATAGTTACCATAAGACAAAATAGGTTCATATTGGAGAACGAAATTATCTCAAAGATATTAAGGATATCTTATGACGGTAACACACTTATGATAAGGTTATTAGACGAGCATTAATCGAGTAGCTTTCGTAATGGTGTGTAATTGGGGAGAGGTCAATCATGATACTATAGTGAAATGATATCATGAATAAATGAGTTTATAATTAATAGGCGAAAAGCCAAAAATTAGTTATAAATCAATTGAGCCCTAATCACATATGTCCAATTGATCCCTCCACTACCTCATTGAAACCAAAAATGAATTGCATGATGAATCAAATGAACAAAAATGGATAGAAATGATAAAGTTAGAGAAATAGGTTACATTCGAAAATGAATGTGGTTTCTCACTTAGTACGAAAATGACCTGAGAACTAATTTAAGTTTTTCAAATTATTATTTAATTAAATAATTGAAGTTTGAAAATGGAATTAAATTAATTGATCATTATGAAATCCATTGAATGTAGATATTAAATATATTTTCTCATAGATTCTTTTACGATAAAGTTGTCATGATTTTAATGGAATTAAAATTAGGTTAAGAAAATTATTTAAAAATAATAATGTCTATTTTGAGAAATAGAAAAACATGTATTAGATTGGATTAAATTATAAAGTGTTAGGTTAAAAATCTAAGAAGCACGTATAATTGGACCCAATACAGGAAAGACTCAAATCCACATCATAATACATATGAGAGAAAGCACACCCTATTAACCCCTCTCTCTCTTAGTTCAACTAGGGGATTGTTTTTCTATTAAATATGCATTAAACACATTTTACTAATTCAACTAGGGTTTCACTTCCTCTCCCTATAAATAGATAACACCCATAGGGCTAAATACACAATAAGTTATATACAACTTTGAGATATTGTTGTGCTGTTCGAAAATAGTAAGAATTTATTTCTAAGTACAAATTCTATTTTCTGGGAATAATATTTCTATCAGTTTTTACAAGAGAGACATTTACTTTCCAACTGGAAGTAAAGTAACTAATTTATAGTTGTGTTTGATTAAAAAATATTTAGCCCACGCTCGAAGCAATTCTTAGTACGAGAATAGTGTAGAATGTTGTTTGGTTGAAAGCTAGGAACGAAAAGGATCCTTCTAACTTAAAACAGAGGTGCAATTTCAGAAAATGTTTATTACTATATATATTACAAACCGACTCGATTTTCAAAATTTTAATTTTCTGCTGTGGAAGAAAACTGTTTTCGAACCGAATTTTTTCCAACAGTAATGTTGATTAAAGGATATCATTTACCCTTTATTAGGCTATGAATTCCACAATTGTAAGTGAAGTTATTTCATGCAAAAGTCGTATATCCAACGTGTTGGCTTTCAACTTTATTACCAATTGACCTCGTGCTTTTAATACATCGAAGTATACAAGACACACACATACACAATCTGTCACTTACTCAAGATTGAGATATGTCAAACTATAAATGTTACAAATGAATAAATCCATAAATGGATCTAAGATTTATTATACTTGGGTCTTTTATGATGTACTGTCAGTCCAGACAGTCAAATCTATATCTCTATCTTCTAGGAGTCATTTGCTCCCATACCCAAGATAAGGTATCTCCCTGATTGGACTTGATAGATGGCATAATAGTCTTTTAATCAACTTGTTCAATTTTGATTAGACTATGAAGCATTTAGATTATCTACTAATATAAGTTGTCTTTCCGCATCATGATTCGACCACATAATACAACTTAATATTAATTAAACGTTAGATAATCAGTGAGCTAATATTTGCTTACATTTTACTTTGCGTGCAAAAACTGATAAGGACGTCATACAAAAGATATTAATGAGAATGATGAAATTTTGTTAAATCAATTTATTCAAAAAACTACAAGTACATTTGACAATATTACTACACTAAAGGCACTAGATCCTAGCAGTATCTATAATGACCCAACTTTTGTCGGTGTCGAAAAATACAATTTTGAAACCCCATTTCCATAAACTAAGTCCATAAAAATGAAATATAAAGATTAAATAAGTCAATTTGGAAATATATTGAAGATTTGTTAAGCAATTTAACCAAGAAAATTGTTAATTAAAGCTTAGGGACTAAATTATAAAATTTTAATCACTCTTGAATTTTAATTTAGAAATGCTTGAGGACCTAGTTAGAAATAATCCAAAGGACCAAAACGATTATTAAACCATTTTTCTTTGATGAATTAGAGGGAAATGATGATGATGGTCATTTATTTGATGTAATTATAACTAAAGAAAATAAATAAGTTTAATTAATGACTAATCATGATTAATTAAGTTTAATTAAGCATTAATCTAACTTTAAATAATATGTAAGTGGATGGAAAGATGAATTCTATCATCATCTTCATACTCTACCGTCATTATTAAAGAAAAGGAAAGAAAAATGTTAGACATTTTTAGTTCATTCGGCCACAAATTTCACCAAGGTAATTAAACCTTTTCTTGCAAATTTTTATAGACTCTTAATAATGGAAGCTTGATTTAGCTAGTCCATTTATCAATTTCTTCAATTTTTATATGTTTAACAAGTTGCTATTAGAGAGACATTGATGAATTAGGCTTGAAATTGAAGAGAATTAGATAGTGAACTTTGATTATGTTAAGGACTAAGTTAGAAATTAAGTTAAGCTAGTTAGATAACTTTGTGGCATTAAAGACTAAATTGAATAAATTGAAAACTATTATGAAATTGTACTATGGATAGAAAGTATAGGGTCATTAATGAAAAAGTGTGAAATCTAATTATAATTCAATGTTAAATATGGGAAAATATGTGTATCCTGAGTATAAGAACTAAATTGAATAAAATAAAAAATTTATTGGCTATGTATTTTAATATTATTGGGATGTGAACTAGCCTATTATAATTGATTTATTGAACATATATATCTAAAGATGACGTCAGGTCATCTCGAGAGAAAGGAAAAGCGAGAGTCGTATACGAGTAACAAAGAATTTGATTTGTACTTTTATGATTCGAGTTCAATAATACATACATACATATATTATGTATATTATTGGCGATCTCTATTGCAAGATAGCTTCAATTTTCTTGGGATCTACACAGACTCCCTCGATTGAAATAACATGACCCAAAAAGACAAATTTCGATAACCAAAATTCACATTTACTAGGCTTCCTGAATAGTTGTTTTTCTCGCAACACTTGTAACACAATTTTTAGATGTTTATCATGCTCTTCCTCATATTATGAGTATATAAGGATGTCATCAACAAAAAGCCACAACAAATTGATCTAAATATGGTTGAAAAATGCAATTCATGAGATGGAGATGGATTATCATCAAACATTTTAGAGTTAATGTACCATTTGGTACTTGAGTTGGCTACAAGGTTCAATTTGGTACATGAGTATTTTTTTTCTCAATTTAGCACCTAAATTTGACTTCAAAGTTCAATTTAATACCCAAGCCAAATGGCATCATATAACCCTATGAATGTTTGATAGGTGTGCTCTAGTAAAAAAAACACATATATTTAGTTGGGATAATGATACAAGCACCAAGGTCCAACCTTAGGTCCATGGTGGAGATGGATTTAGCTTTCCTAAGGCCTAATCATGTGGTCCAAGTCTAAGAAACTTAAAACCAAGCTAAACATGTTAGTTCAAGATTTTATGACCAAAGGCCTTCAAAGTTATCGAGGAGAAAAGTTTGAGTTTCAAGAATGTGGATCTTGGGTCCATTTAAACAATAGTACATTGTTAGTGGAGTTTTTAAATTTTACAAGTAGGTACAAGGGGTTGACAAGTTTTCATAAAAAAAGTATACTGCTAGTGTACCAAATACTAACCCTTTGGTTAATTCAATACTCTTTGAGTTTATTATTTGCAAGATTCTACTCTTCACACTTCAACTTACTAAGTGCCGATTTAGAGGGTTGATTAGAGTCTTTAGTAGTGTTTGCTGAAGACTATCTTCAAAGGACTCCATTGGACATCACCTTTTCATTTTTTCTTCTCTATCGTTTTCTTATCTTTCTTAATCCATTCCAATCTTGATTTAAGATTTATGAATCTTTTTCTATTGCTGACTTGTTTGTTGAATTTTTAGGTTTCAAGATCCAAGTCCTTCAAGTCATTTCTTCAATCTTGATATTCAAATAGATTGCATCTTTCTTTTCTTTTTCATTCGGTTTCTGTTGTTTTGCTTTTAACTTATTGTCTTCCATTTTCAGATTCCAAATCAGATACCATTCATGCTTCTTGTGATGCAAGACACTCCTTGTTTAAGACCTAGTGTCCCCATCCACTAAATCCTCCCTCTTGATTTGTTCTTTTGTTTTCTATTGCTTCTTGCTTCGTTTTCTAACTTGTTTTAGTTGTTTGATTCAAATCTATTCAAGAACCATTAAAAGCTTCCAAGAACGATTCTTAAGCCTCAAGAAAGCTTCCCAATTCAGATCTTGAATTCTCCTCTCTTGTAAATTCATCCTTGGCCTTATCTTCATACGTTCTTGATTGTTTTCCATTGGTTTCAATTGATTCATTCACTAAACTCAAATATGAAAAATTTTAGGTCTATTCAAACATTCTTCATTAGCAAGAAATCTTAATCCCCTTCAAGGTCCATTTATACTGACCGGCCAACCTTGGAAACTAAGTTTCCTTTTTCTTTTGGATCTCTTTCCTTGCTAATTTTGTTGCTTATTGCCAATTGTGCTAACTTCTTGGCTCTTCTCTTTGTTTCAAATTTCTTTGCTGCCAAGAAACATCTTTCCTTTCAAAAATCAATATTCCATTCTTCACAACTTGAAAATCTTAATCTTAGTTGCTGAAAATACTAAATAAAGAAAATACTCGGGTACCAAATTGAACATTAAAGCTAAAATCAGGTACCAAACTGGGAAAAAACCTCAAGTATCAGATTGAAAAAAATTCAAGTACCAAAGTGAAATTGAAACAAAACTTAGGTATCAAATAGTATATTAACCCAACATACTAAATCAAACACTTTCTTGAACTTGTTACATAATACTACAAAAAAGTCTTTTGCAGGATCTCAATTTAGGATACATAGCATATATAATACTTTCTTAGTTACATAAAAGAATTTGCTTGTCGTCTACCTTGGCTCCAATGATTCCTTTTTGGGGAATCTTGCCTCCCACCCATTTGTCTCGGTCCGTACAACTTTCTGGAGAAATATAATGATGGATTATAAGAATCAGCACTGCTCTTTGTGTCGTCCTCGCAAGAAAGTGTCATCAGTTTCTTATGAAAATATTGTAAATCATCATCAACCACATGTCTCCTCCGCACATTATCAGGAGAAAACCTGAATGTCTTCTTCTGTTTAGCTTTAATAGACTCTGTGGGATTCATGTAGCTTGGTTTTTGAGCATGATTATCTTCTAATGTGCCTGCAACGGGAGTGTTGCTAGACAACGTGGTTGGAGATGCGGATGAGGTTGATGTCGAGGTCTCTTCATAGACGGATTCGGAACTTGGGGCAGACAATGATCCCGAAGTTTGCATGGATGTAGGAGGTCTAGCAAGAATTCTGGTTGTGACATTGTTCCTTTTCACTTTTAGGGGCTCATGTTCATAAGAGCTGGAGTGGAAGCTGAAATTGTTATCTTCACTTTTCCGAGAAATTGTGTTCATCATCATCACCATCTCTGCTGGTTCAGTACCCTCTTCCATTGCCCTGGTATCCCAGGGCTTGGTTGCCGTCCAACGATCAAGCCAATTCCAATCCGGACTATTCCTATCTAACCGTTGATGATTGTGAGAGTACGGCTGCTTATTCGCTCTCGCATTTGGACTGGCACATGATCTTGACTGCTGACAAAGTTATATATATATATCGATCATGGATAAAAATCAGCCCTACTTAACCTGAAGAAAAACTATGGTGTCCAAGCTACATTACCTGTTTTAAGACAGAGTATGCTACTGCTCTCTCCCTCTTGATTGCACCTTGTTGTCTCATTTGTTGTTTAGCTCTTAGTTCCTCTAAAGTTCCCAGACTGTCGCACCATCCTCGCTGAAAATAGTTTAAAAGATATAAACAAATGGTATCAGCTTATCATATAGGCACGAGTATAATTGTGTATGGATTATGTATAACCACCTCAGCTTGTTTTGCTGGATCTTCATCCATTAGTTTGGGCATAGCTTGTCCTTCAGAAGATGTCACACATTGTGCTCTTACTCGAGCTTGGACTCTGACAAGAGCTTGCATACACCTTAATGTCACAGCAGCTTGCTTTCGGACTTGACGACCCCGGAATATAGCTTGAATCCTCACTACTGCTTTCAACGCCCTTAGAGCTCGTCTTGCCTGCCAGCATTCATTTCCTTGTGAAAAGGGAAGGCACTTAAAAGAATATGAACAATTTTTTACCAATTTGTACTTGTTATCCATGGCCAATTACTGAAAGGTTAATTCAATTCTTCATAAAAGACTGTTCACAACTCAATTTACAATAAGGCGTGCTTTTGCAGAAAGAAATTTTGCAGTATCAAAATCAAATCAAGTTTCATTCATATCTCACAGGACAGACCTCCATTAAAGAAAATGCAAAACCACTTGGATCAGAGAAACGAAAAAGAAAAGAGAAGAAAATGGTACTTCAATTCCTACAAAGGTTTATACTTAATTACCATTTTCTCTTACCATATATCTCTCCATGGGCTTGTAAATTACTAAATGGCAATTCATTGCAATTGACCCCAAAACTTGGAACAAAAACAACATAATTTTGGAGCTTTTAGTCTTCCAAATGACAATTCATTGTCTATAGTGCAAGCAAAGTAAGAAGCTATACCAGCAAGGCTCGAAATGCGGTCTGGATTCGAATGGCGGCCCATTCCCGCTTAACAGCTCTGAAATCTTTGGGTGGAGCACGAGCAACAGTAGCCATAGCTGAAGCGAGCACATCATCCACCAACAAAGATGAATCAGAGGCCTCTGAAGCAGCCACGTGGTGCATCCTGGGAACCTTTGATGAGATAGATCCCAACCCTTCGGATGAGCTCCTCCATAGCCTCCACTTCTTCTTCGTCTTATCTCCCACCTTCTCCTACAAACCCAATTAACAGAAAAATGAAACCATGAAAGCATAAATAAAAAGAAGAAAGAAAAAAGAGGTAAACCTAGTGTGAAGTTACTTGATTAGTAGGATCTTGAAGTGGTTTGAAAGTTATAAGCGATTTAAACCATTTTCCTGAGGCACCCATTGTTTGGAAAAAGCTAGAATTTGCAGGAAAAACAGCAAATGATGGTGATGATGTTTAGCAGATGGGATGATTTGGGGCATAGGCATAGGCATAAGCGAGCATTTTATTGGGAAAGATTAAATTTTGAAATTTTGAAATTCGAAAATAAAGGACTACATAATAAATTGACTTTAATAAATCTTAACGGATACATTGACTTTTAGCTTTTGGATTTGATCTGAAAGACCGCTCCTCCTTAACTTAAGCAGCTTCTATGCCATTAATAATCCGACAACTTCAAAATACAGAACTTAGCCTCTACCCCTTTTATTTCACGGAAAATGATTTTCGAAAAATTATTATTTTTTAAATGTTTGCATAAATTTATGGAAGAATATTTTATAAAAGTTATTTTCAATGAAATAAACATACATTTGATATTATAATAAGTAGTGAATTGATTACAAAGTAATGTTAATGTGAAATTATAATAAAGAATGAATCTTGGTGATGTTAAGGATTAAATTGTAAACTTTGTGAAATTTATAATTGAAACAAGAGAAGTGTATGTATGAAAATTTGTCATGTGAAATAAGATATTATAATATGGTGAAAAATAAATTATATGGCAATAGGGACTAAATTGAAAAAATGTACAAAAGTTTATGTGTGAAACAATTTAATATGTAACTAAAGAAATAATGGTAAAAGTTTAATGAATATGTTATGAGATGATGAAATATGCATAAAGTATTGTAAAAGTGAAAGTGCGAAGTGCATTATTCTCCAATTTAAAGGTTGGGAAAGGCTATGAATAGTTCTAAATATTGTATCAAAAAGAGCAGATATCATCATCATCATCATCAAGGAATAAATAATTTAATTAAATAATTATTCTGAACAAAAATATTAATTAAATAATTATATATATGAATTTGCTAATATATATTTTTTAAGTGAAAATTGAAATTTGATACTATACTTCATTTTGATTGGTATGTGTCATTATGCTAACTCTATATTGAATGTTGTTGCTTTACTTTTATTTGGCTGAATTTTGCCACTAAAGTTTATTTTTTTTATTGAATTTTTCTATTCAATTTTAATTTAAAATAATTTGTAGACAATTTAATAATAAAGTTTATATTTTAATATTTAATTAATATACTAGTAAAATTAAATAAAATTGGTTAATTTATATAAAAAATAAACTTAATTTTTTTTATGATGTATGTATTTTTTATTTTTCAATTTTTTATTTCATTGAATAGAAATTCTACTATTGAGTTTTAATATTTATAAGTTAAATTATATTTAACTATTAAAATAAAATATTTGAATTTTTTTTTATTAAATTATGTTTTCAAATCATCAAAATTAATATTGAGTGGTAAAATTCAATTAATAAATCAAAGTTAGTGGGAAACTTTATTAAAATTCAAAGCTTTGTAGTAAATTTCAATCACATAATATTTTTCAAAATATAATGGTAAATATCAATGAAAAAATTATATTAACAGATTTCAAAATTAACGTATAGTATGATGATAAATTTACACTTTAACCTAATGATTATTGATTAAATAAAATAAACATTATAAAAAGTAAATAAAATATCGATTATCAATAAACTAGCATTAATTCAAAGAAATATTTTAGACTGTGGAATTATTAAATCTCAAATCTCAAAGTATATCATATTATTATTATTTAAACAATAATATTATCTATTTGGATTTGTTAATTTGTAATATACCTAAATCTAAAGCATGCTTTACTTTCGGTACGCTTTTTGTCTGCTCTTGTGGCATGCTTGTGTTTGGTGTTTTTGTGCTTTATTATAGTTTTCCAGCGATTGGGAGATTTTGTGTCTTTGTCCATGGAGGAGGAAATTGCTAGTGTACCACTTGATGACAGAGAGGAAGAGGCCTGGTAAGTCAACCTAAGGAAAGAGTCAAAGGCAGAGAGTTTTCAGTATTGCCTAGTTGGTTGTTTTCTCACAGCCAGCATGGTCAATTTTCAGTCCATGAGGAACACATTGGCCAATCTTTAGTATTTGCTAAGTAGAGTTTCGATTTCAGACATTGGTGATAAAAGATTTTTGTTTTGGTTTTATCATGAGGTTGACATTGTTAGGGTAATCAATGAAGGTCCATGGACTTTTAATGCTCATCTCATTTTAGTTCAATGATTGTAGGAAGGTGAGGATCCGTTGGGGGTTTTGCTATTTTATGCTAATTTTTGGGTACAAGTTCATGACTTGCCCTCAAGGTTGATATCCAACGGTTTAGAAAAAATAATTTGACAATTTTTTAGGCACTTTTATCGATTATGATGCTGGATTTATTTTGAGGGCTGTTAAGGGCTATATAAGAATTCATACTCAGATAGAAGTCTAATCTCCTTTGAAGCGTAAGAAGAAGATAATGGTGTCAACTAAAGACCAACTTTACACTCGTTTTCAATATGAGCGGCTTACCTTATTCTATTTTTTTGTACGATCGTCATGGTCACTCTGAGAGTTTTTGTCCAATCCAAGTAATTCATGGAACGAAGAAGTTAGTGAGGGAATAGGATGTCTCTCTTCGAGCTATGAATTGCTGAGCAGTGCCATCAACAGGTTTTTGGTTACATGACGAAGGGAAAGTTTTGAGAGGGAATCTTGGGGGCGAAATTAGGAAAGGAGAATTATCCTCCTAATTTTCAAAAACCAAATCATAATTATGATTTTTGCTTTAATCTTGGCATAAATCTTCTGGGATCGTAAAACAAATTAGGAGAAAATTTTGGAAGATTAGAGGGTAATGATAAGCTCGGATATGGTGGAATGGGTAGTGAATAGCCCAATGTAATTTAATGATGGCAAGAAAAAGCCTAGGACTACTATCGGTGGATCAACTAATTTAAGATGAAGGATTCACTGACAATTTTGAATGGACAAGAAGTGGCCTTTAACACAAATAGATTAGCAAGCCTGTGTCCACAAGCCAATCAGGCATAATGAATCTAATAAGTTGAAATGTTCGTGGGCTGAAGACCTACAAGTAGTACGTAGTCTCCAATGTTTGTTGAGAGAAAATAATCCCCAAATAGTTTTCTTAATGGAAACCAAATTACAGGGTTCTTGTATGGCTAAAGTTCGATGACGATGTGGTTGGAACAATAAAATGGATGTTAGTTCATTAGGGGCAAGTGGTGGTATGTTTATTGGTTAGAAAGATATATATATTTGTGTTAGGTTACCAGTCCAGACTAAACCTTTAATGATACATTCAATTGCTTGTCCAAGCTTAAAATATACATGTAAAGTTACCAGTCTAGGCTAAACATTTAAAACAACATCATGTTGCTGGTCTAAGCTAAATCTATGTCACACGTATCTTTGAATCCGCAACAAATGCTAAATCTCGATAATCATCAGTAATCAATCCGTACAAGCGTGCACAAGACCTTAACTAAATTCACCCGGGCATTTTCAACACATAGATATACATTTCTTTACAATTTAGTCCAAATCTCACCTTTTGTACCAAATCGTAAACAACCCAAATTTCAACCAAACATACACATATTATAATTCAAATACACATATTCCATATGAACTTACCTGATCAAATAAAGGCAACAAGTTGAATTTGTAAGGACTAATCGATAATTTTGGCTTTTCCCCAATTATCACTAGTTTGGTTCAATTCTTGATCTATATAATTATTCAATTCAATCTATCAACATCAAACACTTTTATATCATCCCATACTTTGCATGAACTAGTTTAATTTCATTTTTGATTACCCTTGAAGTTTTTCATTTTATTCAATTTAGTCCCTAAAATTGAAATAGCCGTAACTTTCAATTTTGAGCTTCGATTTCAAAACTGATCTGAATCACATCCTTCTATGGCCCTCTATTATCTATTATTATAGAAATTTCACATCAATTTCTCAATTTATACACTTTATTCCTTATGTTCAGAAACTAGCAATTAAACATTACAATCTAGTCCTTTTTCACATCTAATCTTAAAATTTAACAATTTAACACCAATTGCTTCAAGAAATAATCAATGGGAACTTTCAAAAACTTTAACAGTTTTGCACATTAATATATGGGCTAACTAAATCAAGTTCCCATGACCTCAAAAATATATAAATTACAAGAAAATGACTTGAATTACCTTAGAATTCAGAGACCAAAAGCTTTGAAGCTTTAACAATGGCTTGTATGTTTCCTTTTGTTTTCATTCGGTGGACAAGAAAAGAAAATAAAATATGACAATCAACATTTTCTTTATATACTTTGTTTAACTTTTAATTGATCACAATTAACTTAATTAATTAGTTTTAATATTAATTAAGCAAAGTGGATGGCAACATCCATTTCCACTATTGAATAAAATAAAATGATTTAATTACCATTTTGATCCCTTTACAATTTAAAAATTTATAGTGACGAGACTTTTACAATTTAGTCATTCTACCTTAATTAACTATCAATTCAACAAAATTACCAGACCAAACTTTAATATATTTCTATATTAACCTCATAAATATTAAGTATTAAAATTACGGACTCAATTTACAAAAATAGTATTTTAAAATAACCGTTTGTGACACAACTGAAAATCAAACTGTTATAGTTTACAATAAAACCAAGTTTCGAAGATAGAGAGAAACTTTGTATAAAAAGACAATAATAGCTGGTTTCACCTAAAATATAGTAGAAAAGCAGATAACAATCTTACAACTACTTGAAGTTTGCCAACCCAATTGATTGAAATTGGCACCTGAAAAATGTCACTAAGATAGAAATCATCATAATGTTGTTTTTGAGGCTTTATTTGTCTATGCAAGGAACTAAGGTTCTACTCTGGTTAAGGTATGTTGGGTTCTTGTGATAGTCTTATTGCTTTGGTAAATGCTTGTGGAAGATAGGGGAAGGAAGGGGAGAGAGAGAAAAAAATATTTTTAATTTAATTTAATATTAATTTTAAATGTCATATGTTATAACCTTATTTGCTTAGGATATTTATATGATAACGAAATCATAGTTTAGATACGGTTTTTGAAAAATGAAAAACTTAAATGGAAGAAAAGCCTTTAGTTTGGGTCCAATGTTTTGTTTAAAATCTTTTGGAGGAAAGGAAACATTTCATTAACATAAGAAGAGTACAATCATATGAGCCCAAAAGCACAAGAGGTGACAACACTTAGAACGTGGGTAAAGAGCCACCCAATCAACCATAGCCACAAGCATTCCTATCTGTCACTTCTTGCATCGAGGGAGGACAGTGATCGGATTTATCAACACCAGCAGGGCTATCGTACTTGCGACCAGTAGAACCACCGTCGAGGAGGAGCCAAAGCCAAAGGTGGGTCCATCTGGAACTCCGTCTGGGACACCGACGGCTTGAGATCCTTGCCTTCGAGAGGGCATCAACACCATAACAGTAGGGGTTCTAGTGCATTGCATTGGTAGCAAATTAACTTATTTGCATTAGAATGTTAAAGAGTAGAAGAAACTGGTGTGATGACATCAAAATCCATCGGAGCTCAGATTCAGCGGAACTCCGGAGAGGCACCAGCGTGGCAACACCAAGAGAGCAGAGGACTTCATCAAACAAAGGAAAGATCAAAAAAAAAAAGTTTGTAAAAACAGTGACCTTACAAATAGTTTGAAAGACAAATGGCGAAAAATGGGAGAACCCATAGAGCACCAAGACACTGCCTTTCACCGCCGGCTTGAGACCGGCAAAAGAAGAGAAAGGTATGAACTTGAGTTTTTATGCCGAAAACAATGAAAAAAAAGAAGCTACAGTTGTATATGGAGATGTGAGCGGATAGCTCCGGCGGCCGGGCAGCCTCTACAAAAAACAAAAAAACAAAAAAACAAAAAAACAAAACTTGAAAGAGAAAAGAAACTTCTAGGGAGGACTGAGGAGTGAGGAGGGCAATGTGCCGTGCATGATGTACAAAGGCCTAGTCTTAATCCTATATAAAATTAAGTAATACTAGTAGTATTAATTAGTAGCGGAAAGCCGGACCCTTGGGCTAACGAGTCCAAGGTAAGCAAGCCTAGGAGACAAGAGAAGGTTTGGACTTGGTCTTGGAGAAGGGATGGGGCCACAAGGTTTGACAGCAAGCCTGGGTGATAAATTAACATGTTCAAGTGCCTTGAATTGTAGCTGAGCTGGGTAGTCTCTGACACAACCAATGCGAGGTCCCACTCCTGTACTCCATTTGTATCTCACTGCTTCCTTCATCTTCCCCGTATCAATGGATTTCTCTTTCCCATGAATTGCATTATCTTCAGATATCTCTGCTGCAACTTTCAGTTCCTTTTGAATTTTATCTTCCCAGGGGATATCTTCATCTATGGGATTTTTCTGCAGATCCATGAATTAATTATAAATTAAATAATAAGAATCTTTAATATCTTCAAGTAATGGAGCAGGGTCAGTTGAGTTACCTTAACGTTGGTCAAGTCGACATGATGTTCCTCTAGGAAACTGCACAATTCCATGAAATTTTCTTCTGTCGGGCGATAATGACCGCTGTAGGCCCAGATTGCCTGAAAAATCACATAGAAAATGACAACGAACTTTTCACGTATGTTGAAAATGATCAAAACATAATTCTTACTCATACTATATACAGTATAAATCACATTTTCGTGCATGCGGATTCAAGGGTGCAACACATACGTGAAGTATACCATGACGAACAACCAATCTGCCAGATGCAATGGTGGCTCCCCCTGCTAGGAAACTTGAGTGCTGAAACAGACCTTTCACTTTCTCAGCAACGTATAGGATTCTGGATGTACTAAGAACAAATATCCATTTGCTTCCTTCTCTGGTGCTCACTGGCGCTTTGTTTTGTTTATAAATCAGCTTCCCCTTCTCCAGAATAACTTCGTACGCTTCCCTTTCTTTCTGCAAAACCAAACAATAAAAAAGCATTCTTCTCAACTGCAATAAAAAAGGAGCAAAGCAAGTATGATACTACTCTACTGAATTGCCCTTATAAATTACCGGTCCAAGATATTTGATGCATTGACGCTGTAGGTCTGCCCTCGAGCATGTATCAAGAGTGACTGCTTTGCCATCTCCAACATCCAACCTTCATTAATACGATGGAAATGTAACTAATTCTTCAAAAATGACAAAAGAAAAGCCGTATTACTGGAGATGGAATTTCCCTATTTACCAGTAGAAGAAGGGTTGACAACTCCCGCTCTCAAACCAAACATTGTAGTAAAAGTGTAGATTGTGACCGTAACGATGGCGCGGATCAATCTGCATGCCCCAATCACATAATATCAAAGGAAAATATTTGTAAAATTAAACGAGACCGTAACAAGCAGAATCCGTGTTGAGGTCATCATGACTTTGATCGTACTTAAAAGTGGGGTTTACTTAATCAAAACAAGCCCTGTTAAAACTCCAAACTAAGGCTGACTTACAGCTTCCAGCCAGTGACGTAAAGCCAACTGCTGACCTTTCACGTCCTTTGATAACCCTTTCCCTACCTACATGTACACCAAAGATTCAAAGTTCAAATAATGAAAACTAGGATTGACTGACATTTTCCTTTAGAAACTCATTCATTTCATTGCCACACGCTAGCCAAATGGAAAAGGAAACAACTACACAAACCTTGGCGGCTCTTGTCCGAGCTCGTGCCCATCGGGAAACAGCTGTTTCTGATTTGTTAGCATTAAAGAATGAAACAGAACTCCGTCTAAGGGCTGCAAATTCTAAAGCCTTCCACCTGCACCCCCCCAAAAAAAGAATAATGAACCATGACCCAAATGAAAATGCAGAAAAGAAAACCAAAAGATGGTACTTTAAAGAGAACAAACCAGAGCTCTTCAACAACTACAGCACAATCTGCAAGGTTTCTTCGAGTCCGGTAACTCTTGTAAAACTTTTGCAGCTTAGTTGCTGCTGCATGAAGCTTCTCTGTTGAGTCATTAACCAATATTTTATCATCATTTCCAGTTCCACAGCCTGAATCCGAAATCTTGGTACACATCAGATTATCCGCTGCTGGAACTGTAGTGGTTTTAAGCTCCAACTTCTCGGGTTTCTTTCTCTTTAACCTACTAGTCTCATGACCAGATTCATCATCATTATAATTCTCCAAATCCCTTCTCCTGAATGTCTCCATCATGTTTGTCATCAGAACCATATCTCTGCAAAACGATTTGACTATATCAACAACAATCTATCAAAAACCCTCAACTCAGTGTCATAACAATTATGAAGAAAGGAGTCACCTGATAAAAGTAGGAAATTAAACAAAAGCAATTAATTAGTACAGAAATGTCGAGGAGGGTGAGTTTTGGTTGTTAAGACTACTGGGATAGAGCCTCCTTTATATATAGCAATGAAAATTAATGAAGTTTACTAAAAAATGCATGATTCCTTCAAATACGTAAGAGACACAACAGAAAGACATGACTGAAAATGAGAGCCGTTTTTGAAAATCCTTGTCCCCATCAAAACCTGATGCTTTTGAATAGAAAATACATAACACGAGTTGTTTGAAAACGAAGACTTCAAAGTTCCCCCCTACATTTTCCTATCATCTAACTTTAAATCCTTTTGAAAACGGTCGATGACTGTTTATAACTACTGTAAACTTGTGGACCCTTCAAAATTCCTGTTTTTCCTTGCGAATTTTTTCCCCCCTTTTGGTTATGAGGAGAAGAAGAAAGAATTAGTCAAACAACCTGCTCCATCGTTTCCATTGTAGAATAGTAGAAGCTTGTGTTTTTTTATTATTTTATGTTTTCACTCGTTTCACAAAGCGAAGACAATAGCTTCCTATGATGTCTTTGGTCGGAGCTTCATAAAATTCTTACTTAATTTAGAATCTCTGATGTGTAAAATAAAATAATAGTTTCTTTTTGAAGTGTAGAGCAAATTGGAGAACATATCGAAGAGAAACTACCGACCAACAACCATAGAAGTCAAAGACTTGGAAGACGAAATTTTCAGGGTCAAACGTAAATAAATTTAGTCATTATTCATGCATGTAGGGCATGCCTTATTCCCTGGGGAAACCAAAAATGCTTATCATGACTGCCAAACGTTTTATTTTCTCCCTCTTTCATTACTTCTTATATTTTCTACTTCCTCTTTAACTTCCTATATTTTTATTTTTATTTTTAGTTTGCATATGTTTATATATAAATGCATGCTGACAAGAAGAAAATATCATTTCTTGTTTTTTTTTTTTTAAGGAATGCCATTTTCTTGTTGAAGATGACTTAATTCTACAACAGCAGCAAAGAAAAGATTAATCACCCAGTGTGTGATTCACAAATGATCTTGATTTCTCAAAAATTCCCTCTCAAAAGCTTGAAACACCCTCGCCAAAACTAGCTGAATTTAATTTTGAATCTGTTTGACTTTTTTTGGTAAACTATTAAAATAATTAATTTTGTTTGTCTCGTGTTACATTTTAGTTCTTTATATTAGAAATGTTAAGTTTTAGTCATTTAAGTTATCGTTTTGTTACGAAATAGTCACTCTACAGTTAATATCTGTTTCCTCCCAAACGACATTTTGATGTGTCAACGTTGATATCCAATTGGGATGAGAAAAGTTAATTTTTTTTATGAAAATAGAATACAAAATTTTACCCTAAAATCCAATTTTCTCCGATTTAAGAAGCAATAGTTGGTTTTTTTTTTTGCTACCATTAGAGAAGAGAAAAGAAGAGCAGAACGACGGAAAAAAAGAAGAAATGGATACACCAACCTCTATACCTGCTTGCTATTGAGGTTGCTTACGATACACAAATAAACAAAGATGAAGCATGTTTTTTTTTGTCTGTCACATATACAAAAAAAAATGAAAAGATCACCATCTTTTTACAAAAGAAACCATAATATCTGAACCAAAAACCTAGGTAAAGAACAAAAAAACCCATTACTTACGATAATCCATACCTGGACCTTCTATTGATTCGATCCTTTGTTCTTCCATTTTGAATAACAAACCCAACAGATTGATGGAGCACTCAATTTGATTTCTACCATTTCGATTCAACAAAGATGACTATGAAAATATATGGTTTTTTTCGATCAAAATGGAAACAAAAACTAAAAGAAAAAAGAGACCAAATGTTCCGTTTTTCCAGTTCAAAGATTAATCTGATGCATTAGTTTTGATTAAATCGGGAAACCAAATTAACATTTTCCTTTAATTATAGAAAATTCAATTAGTTAAATTTATTTAATTAAATAATGAATTAATTTACTTGGTTGGACATCCACATTGGCATTTAAAACTCGTTTTAATTGCAACGTCGGACTGTCGTTTAGGAGGCAACAAATCTTAACGGCAGAGCGACCATCTCGTAACAAAACGATAATGTAAGTGAGTAAAATATAACATTCCAAATATAAGTGACTAACATGTAACTTGGGGCAAACAAAAGTGACTATTTTGGTAGTTTACCCTTTTCTTTTTATTTTTTTAAGGTTAAATTCTGCTATTAGTCCCTATACTTGATGAGAGTTATAAATATAATACATTTACTTTAATTTGGTTATTTTTTGATTTTTAAAATTTCAGTTTTCACGAACCAATAATTGTTAAATTCATTAAGCTAAATTTTGCTTTTGGAATCTAATGCGACAAACATATTATTATATGTGTAATGCCATAAGAGTTTGTTATATATGCGTATTACTCACTAAAAACCTAATTAATGAATTAACGACTATTATCTACATCAAGATTGAAATTTCAAAATTCGAAAAGTATAGAGACTTAGAATGATCTAATTAAAGAATATGAAGTGGTGAGATCGATTCCAATGAGATTGAAAACAACAGTACCAGTGAGATTGGAAACAATTCTGGGATATGTATTTTGATGTAAACACAGTGATGGTGTTGAGGTAAAAGTAAAAAATGACCATAAAAGATATTAGATTAAAATTAGTGTATATATAATTAAAATATATATTAAAATCATACTTATATTAAATAATAAAAAATAAAAAATAGTTTTATTGTTAGTGTTAAATGATTCTTAGAAAATATTAGAGTTATATTTATATTAAAAATATTTTTATTATTTTTATATTGATCAATGTTGAGACCTTTTTCAAGGAGTATCTCTACTAGTGCCTGAATTAGAGTCAACTTGTAGCAGCATTGACTACTCAGAAAAATTGTCATGTTTGAGTTGGCAAAATTTGGCAACAAATTATCTTGAGTTGTAATTTTGGCAACAAATTATTTTGGGATATGTAATTTGATCATTAACTATCATCTTCACGCAAGTTTTATTTTATTTAATTTAGAAAAATTCATGTGAGTCAGAAATCAACTTAAATTTTTATGTAACCAAATATTTCGGTGCATCTTGGAGAACCGAGATGCATCCAAAACTGATAAATTCAACACAAACCCAACCTAGCCACTCGAAAAAAGACTAGCAAAAGATCGACCGATAGTGGTTTGGCGATGACTCGCAGTGGCAATAGCGACGACCTAACGACAACATTGGTGATGCCAACTCTGGCAACAATGTATGTTCGTGGTGGTGACAACAATTCAACTGTAGATCCTTTCAGTTTTTTTCTACTCATTTGGATTTTAGGAAAACCCAAAAATCGAGATATTTGGCTTTTAACTAAAAGACCCTAGGTATGCTTTTGGGTAATAATTGTAATTTTTATCATCTATTTTTCTAAGACAAAATTATGGAAACTTTGGCTAGTCAGAGTCATTTAGTTTTATGCTTTTCTACGATATATTTAAATTGACTAAAAAGTATGTTCATGCATATGTATGATAAACATGCCATATAGTTTAGGAAAAGAGTCTCATATGTTATTGTCATGACATTTTAATCATTCATGATTAAAACCAGAAATGAAAACCTTGCATGCTTTTTAAAATATTGAGTGAGAAAATGTCGTTAAATAAGACCTACGACTTCCATCAATGGTCTTTTGTAATGGCATAACAATTTGCCTACCCCATGGTAGGTATTGCCATGTGGACTTCATTGAGGAGATTTTCTTAAAAAAAGGTAGCTATCTTGTGATCACATATGATAATTTTTGGCCTTGAAGTTGGTGGAATTCACTGAAGAGGTTTTCCTTTTTGTACAAGACAACTAGTCACACATGTTACTCGCTGAGGTTATCCTACAATGACTTATTTATGGTACATGGAGTGATAGGTGTTGAATTGATGGTTATACACACAAGATCATTCTAGTTAAGTAACTTCCCACGAAGCTCTACTTAAGACTTAATTTAGAATGGTGATTAAACGTTAAACAATTATTAGTACGTGTGAATATTAAAAGGATTAGGTTCACGTATTAATTGGATGGAAATCCATGTTCTTACTAGTTGATTATGATTTCCCCACAGTGACTTAATTCAATGAGTGTAGGAATTATCATTGCAACGACTTCCAAATATTTTTAAGGTTTAATGTAAGATGCATGCATTATCTTAATGAATATCGTTTGTTGCAAAGGTTTTTTAATATTTGCTTAATACAAAGATATTAATGAATGGATGTTTTATTTTCAGTTTGAAAAATGACACCTAATCTCCTACTAAACATACTTACTAAGAACAAACTGAACGAAAATAACTATAATGAATGGAAAAAAAACCTCATAATTGTTTTAAGTTATGATAAACTCAAAAATGTTCTTGATAATAAATGCCTTCCGATAACTCAAGTTGAGGCTAGAAAATGCTGAAAGGAGTTTGATGAGATAGCTCGTTGCTACATGCTAGAAAGTGTGGCCAACACCTTTTATAAGAAACTGGAGAGCTGTAAGATTAAGAAAGCGATTCTAGACAAACTAGAAGACATATTTGTAGACCAAGCTGCATTGGCTCGATAGTCGGCTATAACTAGTTTGATGAATGCCCAGCAAAAACCCAGTATTCCATTCAAAGAAAATATGATTACTCTTATGGGATGCTTTACTGAGGTCATGAATAATGAGACCAATCTTGACCAGAACATGCAAATAGAAATGGTGTTCAAAAGTTTGTACAAGGACTTTGCAAGCTTTAAAGAATATAACATTGGGAACAAGAATATGAAACTTACATAATGAATGAAGGAATTACAATCCTATGAGTTGGTGTTGAATGACAGTCATTCAATCTAAAAAGCAGAAGTAAACTTAACGATTGCTTCTTCCTCTAAAAGGAAAGGAAAGCCTGCTAAGAAAAATAAGCCTAAATCCCTAGGGTCAACTAAAATGGAAAGGAAGAGAACCAAGAAGCCTAAAGACTTATCTAATTCTAAGTGTTTCTTTTATAACAAGAAAGGGCACTTTAAGGTTAGCTGCAAAGATTGAAAGGATTACCTAGTCACTAAGGGAAAATGTATGAAACTCTTTATGATAGAAATTTGCTTAGTGGAAGATTCAATAGACCACTAACCATTGATTTTGGAGCCACTAACCATGTGTGTGTTTCTATACAATGGTTTAAGGAAATGAAGGATCTTAGAATAAGAGTATCGTTGTGGATCGAAAATGGGACAAGTGTGGTAGTTGAAGCAATCGAAAATGTACACTTTTATTTTAATAATTTTAGGAAGATTATTTTGATAGACGTTTTCTGTGTATCAAGTTTCAAAATAAACTTAATTTTTGTTGCATGTTTATTTAAAGATTGCTTGACTGTGGCTTTTAATAATAATGTTCAATATTTAGAAGTCTTACTGTTATTTGTAATAGATGGATGTCTAATAATCTCTATTTTATCAAACTAAATATGTACGCACTACTTGAACTGTATTAGAAAATAAAAGATTTAAAATTTCTTACTTTAACGAGGTGTACCTTTGGCATTTGAGACTTGGTCATATTAACCAAGAAAGAATCACTAGACTTGTGAAAGATGACACCTTAAGTTCGCTTAAGAAAATTAATCTTTCACAATGTAAATCTTGCTTGGAAGGTAAGATGACTAAGCAATCTTTTAATGCAAAAAGAACGAGGGTCATGAAACCTTTAGAATTTTTGCATACTGATGTATATGGCCCCATAAACGTCAGTTCAAGAGGTGGTTACAATTATTACGTAACTTTTAAGATGATTATTTCAGATATGAGTATGTGTACCTAATGTTCCATAAAAGTGAAACATTTAATAAATTCAAAGATTTTCGTGTGGAAGTGGAGAAACAACTAGGTTTACCCATAAAAAAACTTTAGTATGATTGAGGTGGGGAATATTTATTGGATGAGTTCCTAGGGTATCTCGTAGAGAATGAGATATTATCCTAATTATCTATGTTGTGAACTCTACAATAGAATGGCGTTGTAGAGAGAAGGAATCAAAATTTAGCAAACATGGTTCGATCAATGTTAAGTTGTTTGAAGCTGCCAATCTCCTTTTAGGGATATGCTTTACAAAAGGCTTGTTATATTCTAAGTGATGTACCGCCAAACCTAAAGGTCCCTATGAATTGTGGTACGATAGGAAGCCAAATTTAAAGCATTTTATGATTTGGGGATGCCCAACCCACTTATTGGACAAATATTTGATAAAGTTGGATTCACGGATAGAATTGTCCATGTTTGTAGGATATCTTAAAAAAATAAAAGGTGGTGTGTTTTATAACCTGAAAGAGAAAATAATTATAGTGTCGACTCATGCTACCTTCATTGAGGAGAGTTACATGAACGACTTTAAACTTCGAAGTAAATAAGTACTCGAGGAACTTTAAGGAAATACATAAAACCCTATAGTAATAATCTTAGAACCAACTCCTAATAGTATACTTGCAAATAGTCAGTAGCATATGAAGCATTGTTATAGTGGGAGGGTCTCTCAGTGGCTTGAGTTCTTCCAATTTAGTGGAAGTGTTTTAAACATTGAGTTTGTCAAAAAAAATATGATGGCCCACTCACATTTGATAAAGTGATGTAGAATGTTGATTCCAAGCTCTAAGAAATAGCTATGAAAGTTTAGATAGATTCTATGCAATCTAACTCTGTGTGGGAACTTGTAGGTTTATCAGAAGAGATAAAACCCATAGGATGTAAGTGGATCTACAAGAAGAAAAGAAATACGGGTAGAAAAATGGAAACTTATAAGGTCAAACTTGTAAGAAAGAGTTTTACTCAAAAGGAAGGTATTGATTACGAGGAATTTTTTCTCCGATTGTCATGATCAAGTCAATCCACATATTGTTTTCCATTGTAACGGCTCTTGATTACGAGATCTACCAAATGGATGTCAAGACAATATTCTTAAACGACTATCTTGAAGAGAGGATCTATATGAAGCAACCCACCAAATATATAGCTAAAGGAAACAAGTATATAGTTTACAAACTACTTAGATCTATATATGGGCTTAAGCAAGCATACCACTCATGGAAGTAAATTTTTTATCAAATGATCAAAACTTTTGGATTTTAACAAAACATAGATGAACCTTGTTTTTATAAACGTATTGGGGATGGAAAGGTTGTTTTTCTCATTCTATTTGTCGATGACATTCTACTCATTATAAATGATGTAGAGACATTGACATCAGTTAAATTGTGGTTAAATCAACAATTTAATATGAAGGATTTAGGAGAAACTAACTTTGTTCTAGTTATTTGAATCCTAAGGGATCAAAAGAACAAAGTTATAACATTTTCACAAGCTTCATACATACACAATATATTGGAATGTTATGCAATGGTCGATTTAAAGAAAGGAACTCAAACTTTAGTATCGAGATTTTATCTTTCTTTGAAGGATTGTCTTAAAACATAAAAAAAATGAGAACACGTGAGAAAAGTTCCTTATACTTTTCAGTAGGAAGCCTCATGTATGCTATGTTATGCGCACATCCAGATATCTATTTCACAATAGGTTTGGTAAGTCGATATCAGACAAATCCTAGTCGAAGACATCGGCAAGCAGTTAAGCATATACTCAAGTATTTAGGAAAAATGAGAGATTATATGCTTGTGTATTACGGGGGAGATCTTACTCCTATCAGCCATACCAATTCAGAGTTCCAAATGTGTCAAGATTCAAAGAAATTGACATTGGGCTGTGTCTTTGTCCTAGGAAGTGGATCCATAGTGTGGAAAAGTGTCAAACAAAGTTGTACTGGTGACTCCACTATGGAACCTAAATATGTTGCAACTACTGAGGCTACAAAAGAAGCAATATGGCATCAAAAGTTCCTTACGAATCATAAAGATGTTTTTGGTATGAAGAAAGTTATCACACTGTATTGTGACAACAGTGCGACAATAGCTAGCACCATTGGAACCAGAAAACACAAGAGGACAAAAGACATAGATAGAAAGTATCATATCATAGGGAGACAATAGTAGATGTGGTCAAAGTTGTATCAGAGGACAACCTTGCGGACCTGTTTACCAAGACTCTAATAGCTAGAAGTTTTGAGAAACATGTAAAGAACATGGGAATGCGAAATATGACTCATCTACTTAACTAAGGCCTTATTTAGTATTGCTTAAAAAAAATACTTTTAGAAGAAAAATTGTGCTAAACAAGCTGCTTTTGACTAAAATTTTTGGCTTTTCAAAAGCACTTTTAAAAAAAAGAATTTAAATTTTTTAGCTTTTCCTCTACCAAAAGCACTTTTGGTGCTTAATTACTTTTTTTCCCCTCCAACAATATGATACTTTCCCTTTTTTTTATTGGTGCTTCACTACAAATGTGTTAAAATTATTAATTAAAAATAAAAAAATTATTTTTAAAATAAGAAAAATGTGTTAATATCTAATTATAAATATTTAATAGTTATATTTAATTATTTAAAATATAGTTTATATATTCTAATTAAAATTTATAAATAATTAACATTTATTGCTTAAAAAATTTAAAATTTATATTTCATATATTAAAATATTAACAACAAGTTATAATAAATTAATTTTTATATTCTTACTAAAATATAATAATATTAACTAATTTGAACACTATTTAAATACATATTTGTTACTTGATAATACAATGTCTAAAATGGACATTTTATTCCTCAAAGCACTTTTTGACAGCAATGCTAAATACTCAAATCTTAAACCAAACTTTTCAAAAGTACTTCTCAAAATCATTTTTCAAAAGCATTTTTTACAAGAACTTCTTTCTCAAAATCATTTTTCGAAAGCACTTTTTAAAAGCACTTCTTTCTCAAAATTATTTTTCGAATGCACTTTTTAAAAGCACTTCTTTCTCAAAATTATTTTTCGAAAGCACTTTTTAAAAGCAATTCTCAAAAGCAATGCTAAACACTCAAATCTTAAACCAAACTTTTCAAAAGTACTTCTCAAAATCATTTTTCAAAAGCACTTTTTAAAAGTACTTCTTTCTCAAAATCATTTTTCGAAAACACTTTTTAAAAGCACTTCTTTCTCAAAATCAATTTTCGAAAGCACTTTTTAAAAGCACTTCTCAAAAGCAATGCTAAACTAACCCTAAGGAAAGTGGGAGACTATAAGATTTGGAGCCCTAATTGTAGTATATTCGTTATGTATACTTGTATTTTTCGAACAAATTGGTTTAATAAAATATCTATTACTTACATTAATACCCTTGTATATTTCCATCAATGTTTTTTGCTCGCAAAGCAAAATGAAAACAAATATTGGCTCAATGGTTATCTAAACATTTAATTAATATTAAGTGGTATTACGTGGTCAGATCGTAATACGAAAAGATAACTTATATTAGTAGATGAACCTAAACATGTTCTTAGCTTAATCGGAAATGAGCAAACTGATTGAAAGATTAATATGTCGCCTATCAAGTCCAATTGGGGAAATGTTTTGTATTGAGCATCAGAGCAGATGACTCCCAGAAGATAGAGACATAAAATTGACTTACTGGACTAACAGTACATCGGACAAAACTCAAGTAGAATAGATTTTAAATTCATTTATGAATTTATGAATTTATTCACTTGTGACATTTATAATGTGACATACATTAATCCTGAGTGGATGATGGTCTATGTATGTGTGACTTGTATAATTTGATGTAAGTAAAGGTCTAGTTCAAATAGATAAGGAATTGAAAGCTAGTGTGTCGACAATATTGTTGAAAAAAATCTAGTTGAAAAATGGTTTTCTTGCACAGTGAAAAAATAAAATTTTAAAAGCTGAGTCAGATTGTGATAATTATAATATAAACTTTTTCCCAAAATCGCAGTTGTGTTTTGGGCTAACGGATCCTTGTCGTTCCTAGCTTTTAACTGAACGACCTTCTCTACTATTCTCGTACCACGAACTGCTTCGAGCGTTGGCTCGAAAACATTCGAATCAAATACAAAACCAAAAAATATTTTCTTTACTTTCAGTGGGAAAATAAAACTCACTTATAGAAACCGGTAGAGTAGTTATCCCAAAAAAATAGAATTTATATTTAGATATAAATTGATTATTTTTTGCCAGAATAACAATATCTCAACTAACTTGTTATATCTTTAGCCCTATTGGTGCCATCTATTTATAAGAAGAGGAAGTGAAACCCTAGTTGAATGTGCAAAATGCATTTAATGCCTATTTAATAGAAAAACAAGAAACAATCCTCTAGTTGAACTAGGAGAAAAAGGGGCTAATAGGGTACGTTTCTCCTCATATGTATTATGATGGGGATTCGAGCATCTCTGGTATTTGGTCCAATTATACGTGCTTCTTTGACTTTTAAACTAAAACTTTAAATTTAATCCAACCCAATACATTTTTTTCTATTTCTCAAAATAAACATTATTTATTAAATTAATTTAAATTAATTAAATTTCTAATTAAATAATTTTCTCAATCCAATTCTAATTTCATTAAAATCATGACAACTTTACCATAAAAAGAATCTATGAGAAAATATATTTAATTTCTACATCCAACAAATTTCATAATAACCAATTAATTTAAGTCCATTTTCAAGCTTGAATTAATTATATAATAAATCGCAAAACATAAATTAAATCTCAGGTCATTTCCATACTAAGTAAGAAACCACATTTATTTTCGAATGTAACTTATTTCTCTAACTTTATCATTTCTATTCATTTTATTCAACATGCAATTCATTTCTAGCTTCAATGAGCTAGCAAAGGGACCGGTTAGGTATATGTGATTAGGGCTCAAATAATTTATAATTAAGTTCTAGCATTTCACTTATTAATTATAAACTCATTTAGTCACAAAGTCATTCCACTATAGTATTATGACTGGGCTCTCCCTAATAACATACCATTACAAAAGTTACACGATCAGTGCTCATCCAATAACCTTGTCATAAGTGTGTTATCCTTATAGGATATCCTTAATCTTTTTGGGATAAATTCGTTCTCCCAATATGATCTTATTTTATCTCATGATAACTATTACATCTTCTTTCATGAAAACTCAACAACTATCAAATAGTAATTAAGTCATTCATCACAAAGGCAAACTACCCGTGGCCACGTTTACTTTTCAATTATCATGTAATTCCAATGAGATGATATCATTTACCTATGTCTTGGGTTATGAATTCCGCTATTATAAATGATGCTACATATTGCAAAAATTGTATACCCAACACACCAACTTTCAATTCCTTATCTATACGAACTTAAGCTTTTAGTTACACCAAATTATATGAGTATTCCCCCTACTTAGCCCATGCTTGTCCTAAAGTATGGTTCCTATCCACTATGTAATTTAGATTTTACCATGAAAGAAGTATCACTCTAAAGTTTTATAAAAATTAGGCATAATGCATATGAAAATAAAGAGAACCTTCAGCTTGCTTTAAGAAAAAATGAAAAAATATTCCAGCTTAAACACACAAAAATTAAATTGACTTGGATTATTTCATGAAAATTAGGTAATTTACTAAACTTACCAAGACACCCTATTTGTTTCCACCCTTAGTCCCCAAATGCAATTCTTTATTATTATTTTTTACCTGTTTTTCCTTCTTCTTCTTTTTTTTTCTTTTCTTAAGAATATATTGAACCTTTTGATGCGAAGAGAGATTACAACCAATCACCCCATCCCAGTTACTTAGCCTAACATACTTCTAATTTATTATATTTATATATGTTTTTCTTTTCTTAAGAATATATTTAACCTTTTGAGGTGAAGAGAGATGACAACCAAGCACCCTACCCTGGTTACTCAGCCCAACACATTCTTAAAATTTTTTTTGTTTAATTTTGGTTAACGGAGTTTTACCTAACACATCACACAACCTTTTGACATGAAGTAGGATGACAACCCAAGCACCCTACCCCAGTTACTCAGTCAGTCATGTTTTAAGTTGTGCTCATAACTACGGAGGCATCAAAATTTATTATTATCATGAAACAAAATTTTAATTTTGGAGGACTATAAAAAACAATCAAGTATCAAAAATAAGTTTCGATAACTACCTAACAGTCATGAAAATAGATTTAGCATACATTTGTATTAAGTGTCCTCTTTGCATTTAGACTTAATCGATTTTACTATAAGCAAGATAGAGTTAACTTCATTATATCATAATATTTTAGCCTAAATAGAAATAAAATAGTGGAGATGAAATCAAACTAGCAAAATCATAACTAACTCAGTAGACAAGAATCATGCTCGCAGGTCAAATAGTGGGCAATTCCTGGTTAAAATCTTGGGCATGAAAAGAGGCAGAATATTCTTAAAAAATTAAATGTGGGCAAAAACGAGCATAAGGCAACAACAACTGTAACATAACAGTAAAAATAGTAGATAAAATAATAGAAATAAAGAGGAATGCTTCCTCCTACTTAAAATACATTGTCCTCGATGTGAAAGAAAAGGAAAAAGAAGGAAAAAAAAACAAATAGGTAAAAGTAAAAGGGTTTACAAAAACTCCCTATGTAGTCACTAGAGGTGCTCATGGGCTGGGCCGGGCCCAAAAAATTTCAACCCGTGTCCTAGGCCCGGGCCCAACTTGGCCCAAAATATGGGCCTGAAATTTTCTTCTGGCCTGGCCCGAGAAAAAATTACTAAGCCCGAGCCTGGCTCGGCTCGACCTATTTTTTAATAAACACCAAAAAATTATTTTAAAAATAAAAAAACTATTTTAAAAATATTTTAAAATTAAAAAAAAATATATATGTATTTATTATATATTCGGGCCAGTCCGGGCCGGGCCCGGGCCAAAAAATATATGTATTTTTACCTGAACCCTCCCATATTTCAAACGAGTTGTCGCGTCGAGCCGGGCCACACGACCCATGAGCACCTCTAGTAGTCAATGTCATTCACGCATGGCTACAAGGAGGGGAAGGTTTGGCGTCGCGTGGAGGAGAGGAAGCAGGGGAAGGCTGCGGTGCGACTTCTATTACTAGCCATGGTGATTTGAAAATCATCGGTGAGGGAGAGGGAGAGGACTAACGTCGGCTTGAGGGAGTATTGGGTGAATATAGGTGAATAATTAGGGTTTGAAAGTGTAAGAAAAATGATGTTTAGCTGTAGGGTGGTTTTTTGGGCGTAGGTTTGGGTGAGCTTAAAGCAAGGATGCACTATCCCTACTTGGATTAGGGTAAAATTTGGGGTTTTGCTAAAACATACCCATTCCTTCAAGATGTTGTTCCAATTTTAATTTTTCTTCTCATCGATTTTTTTTGGATATAAGAAGAGAGAATAAAATTTATTAATATGCAATAAAATAAAAAAATAGAAAATAGAAAATAAAATATATATAAATAAAATACAAATAAAATTGGGTTGCCTCCCAACAAACGCTTGTTTAACGTCGTTAGCTTGACGCCCCAACTAGTATTGGGGTTTTTCTAGCTAAATTCTTTCAATTGTACGAGCTTGGAAATTCTCTTTTTTTACCACATCCACCATATTCGGGTTCAATCGTCCTTGCGTCTCTTGCTTTGGTTTTGTATTTTCCTTCAAGAAAATCGTATGTGTGCATGTCAAGGGGTTAATCCCTTCTAAGCCGGCAATGGTCTCATTATTCTCTAAAAATGCGCATTTGAGATGCTCGAAAAGTGATTTTAATTTTAGATTTGGTGCCTACACAAAATAAGGTAGAAGTTTAGTGTCCATAGGAGCCAATAATTCATTAACAGATTTGCAAATAGATCTTGAATCGAAATAATCATCAAACAATGTTTCAAGTTTATCTTTATAAGGTGACTCAAAAGTTTCTTCTACTGATGAGTCAATTAATTTGACACGGTTTAAGTTCAAGATTTCACTTGGGTGACTAATAGCGTCATAAACATTAAACTTCACGATCTCTCCGTCAAATTCCATCGTGAGGGTTCTGCTATGCACGTCAATCTTAGTATATGCAGTACTAAGGAAAGGTCACCCCAACAAGATGTCTAAAAATCTATGAGCATTATCCTCTTCCATTTTTATCACATAAAAGTCCGCAGGAAAGATAAGCCTGTTAACTTTCACTAATACGTCTTCAAGGACTCCTTCGGGATACACAATAGACCTGTCTGCTAATTATATGATAACTCCTATTTTCATAAAAAAACCAACGTTAAGTTATTCATAAATAGAAAAAGGTGTAATAGCCCAATTTGCCTGGGGCCCATTCAGAATAAGAAAAAATAAAAAATAAAAAAATTAATAATTAAATGTCCATTGTCCAAATACTTGGGCCCAACGTGGCCCAAATCGTTTTAACCTAAACTACCTAAATTTAACCTAACCCCAAGCCCAAATACTAAATGCTAAACCCAATTAACCTAACCCAACTAATGTGCAGAAACAAAAAACCTAACAAACTTGTGCGCCGCTCCTCACTTGCACAGCAGCTAGCTGCACGCCACCACCACCGCACCACGTTGGTCCCCGTACCACCAGCTGGACTCTTCCGTACCTACAGTGAGGACAAATGAACACAGGCTCTGCCTTCGCACGTACGCCACCGCCACGCACCACGCCTCCACTGCGCCATGTCACCGTACGACCGTACCTGCAAATAGAGCAAACAACGCAACAGAAAAGAGGAAATTGTATTTTTCATATTCATTTTTTTCTCGGCCTATAAAAGAAAAGGCGAGACCTTTGTAATCATTGACAGACACACGCAATATCAATACACAAAAAGAATAAAAAAAAGACTGAGTTTTTGAAGGTGATTCTTCAAAGTTTTCCTTTCTTTTTTTCTTTCTGTCATTCGGTTCTTTTTCCGATTCGTATTTCTTTGCTTTTTCCTTTTTTATCAAACACATATAAGAATAGATATAGAATAAAAATGGAGAAATTACCTTTTAACAGCGCCATTAGATCTTCGCTCTCTCCGTCACCGTCGAAGTCTGGGCGGAGATTAATCGGCATTCGAATGGCTAGATTTTTAAGGGGAGAGCGGCTAGGGTTTTGGCCAACCTAATTTAGGAACTGCTAAATAGGGGTTTAGATTTTGGTTTTAAATGGATCATAGAACGGCACCGTTTGAAGCCTGATGCAATAGCTTCAAAACGGCGCCGTATTGGCAATGTAATTCACCAACCCGATGACCCGACCCAGATGCGGCGAGATCTGCGTGTTCTGGCATAGGGAGGGATATTTGCGCCATCGGTCCATCTCTTTTCTGATATATTTGAATCGGTTTCCTTCATTCCTTTCAATTTACCCCCCATTTTTTGCTTTTGTTTCATCCTGGCCCAGGTTATATGCTGCGCTTTGGAGGGATGGGAATTATTTCCCACTTGGTCCCCCAAGTTATCCGCGCATCGCATTCAGCCCCTTTACTCCATTTTATTTACATTTGGCTCTTTTAATTCTATTCTTAATTTAATTTAGTCCATTTCGTTTTTTTATTAATTTAATAATAATATTATTACGATTTGTTAACTCTAGTATTATTTGTATTATTATTAAACTGTCCATTTCATATACATGTTAATTATTTAGATTAACGTATGTATATTATTTGGTATATTATACATATATTTTTATTTACTTTCAAGTCCATTTTAATATTATGATTTCACATAGTATTTTCTTTTTATCTTCCATTAAATCTATTTCAAGTCCGTATGTATACATATATTGTGTGTGATAAATTTTATGCATATGATTTATTAATAATTTTTGATTTTCGCCCTTGCATGCTATTCATTTTTTTAGTTTATTTCCAAGATTATTTACATTAATTTACTCGATATTCTTTTTAATTCTTTAGCTTTTGGTATTAATATCTACCAACGTATAATATGCGATTCTTACCATTGTTATATTGTATTGTTTATCTATATTTATTGATTGTTTGACATTCATTAGTATGCATTTTAGTTTATGAATCCCCATCTCGCATTGTACATCATTATTCACTTTTTTTCGTTCAAAAGAGTTACGTTTAATATCATTTTAATATCAAAACCAATTTATTCAAAAACTTTCAAGACAATGCAAAGCTCGGTGTTTTCAATCTTCGAAAGAATTGATCCCTAACGTATTGGGATCCAATTTTCCTCGTCGAATCTAAATAATCAAGAATATCCCTTTTAATTAAAACATAAATAAAAACTCATTCTCAGGAATTCGATACGTCGTGTCCTAATGTATTGGATGTGACATCTCGTTTTCTCGAAGTGAAGATTTTAAAAATAATAAAGGCTATATTCAATGCTAGGAATTTTGAGAATTTGTGCCCTAATGTATTGGGTTTCAATTTTTATTCTGGCTTAAAGCAATTGAATATCCCTTTTTAACTTCACCGCAAGAGTTTTGAAAATCAAAAGACAAGCTTATTCTCGAGGACTAAAAATGTCGTGTCCTAATGTATTGGGCATGACATTTTATTACTCTGAGACAAGAGGGTCTTTAGCATTCGCCTCAATTGACCCAAGCATCTTTTATAAAATTAACATTAATAAAAAAGGAAGGATCATATTTTAAAATCTTTTCAAATTCTTGACACTAAGACATTAGACAATCAATTCGGTACCAATTTTGCGTGTTACGAGGGTGCTAACCCTTCCTCTGCGTAACCGACTCCCAAACCTATTTTCTCAAAATTCGTAGACCTAAAATCGTTTTCAAGGTGACCCGATCACACATCTTTAAAAGATCAGTGGTGACTCCTAATTTTCTTTTTTAAAAAGTCGGTTAAACTAATTTTTTGTTTTTCAAAAAATGGTTGCGACAAAAGGCATTACATTTATGGAGTCCCCTAAATCACACATAGCTTTTTTAATTCCTAAGTGGCCTATTTTGTATGGTATTGCAAACATGCCCTTGTCTTTACATTTTATTGGCATTCTCTGCTGCAATACCGTAGATACATTTTCACAAACTTACTCTTTCATTTCCAGTTATTTTTTTCTTGTTGGTGCAAAGCTCTTTAAAGAACTTGGCATATCGTGAAATTTATTTGATGGCATCTAGCAACGGTATGTTGATCTTGACATTTCTGAATGTTTCAAAGATCACGTTCAGACCTGTTCATCGTTCTAGAAACAGAGGTTGAATTATGGGTAATGGAGATTTCGTTCAGACCTGTTCATCGTTCTCCTGCTTTTTCTGGGCGAAATCTTAATCAAGATTCCTGCCATGATTTGGTTCCAGTACTTTTCCACTTCGTAACGCCATTGCGTTTGAATGTTGTCTTGGGTTAGGTTTCATTTGTGATGGCAACTTTCCTTGTGAGTTCATTTTCTCAATTGATGTGGTCAACTCTCTTATAAATGCCTCGATTTTCTGTTGAAAATCATTTGTTTCCTTTTGAAAATCAAGAGTTTGTTGTTGTATTTGTTGTTGGAAATCAATAGTTTGTCGTTGTATCTACTGTTGCAAATCAAGCAGATTAGCTGCTAATTTATTGACCATGGTTTCTAGAAAGGTACTTGAATCTTGCATTTGTTGTGGAAATCAATTTTGGTATGGTTTGTTATACTGCAAGTTTTCCCCATAACTCAAGTTAGGATAGTCTTTCCATCTTGGGCTATATGTATTTGCATAGGGGTCATATCGCCTTTGGGGCAGTCTAGGAAAGTTTCCCACAGCATCTAAATGGGCCATAGTATCGTCACACAAACTAAGACATGCATCATTTGCATGTCCGGGTGCTACACAAATTTTGTACAGTCGGGCTGGTCCTGTTTTTACTATAAAAAGATAATTCATATTAGTAAGTCTATCAACTTTATCTTCTAAAGTTGAATTACTTAGCTGGTGAACCCTTCTAGTGGGTTCAGGATTACCTCGAAATTACTGAGTATTTGAAGCCATCTTGGAGATCAAGTCTTCATAGAAGTTCTGGAGAAGAGATTGTTTTGTTATCTCATGTTGTGGGCAACTTTGCATACTTCTTAAATCACTCCAAATAGTCATAAAGAGACTCCACATCTTTTTACCTTATCCTAAAAATCTCCCTCCTTAATTTAGCTGTGCGTGATGCTGAAAAAACTCTGTTGAGAAACAAACGGGAATGATTATCCTATGTTGTGATAGATCTAGAAGGTAAATAAAATAACCATTCCCTAGCAGAGTTTGCTAGGGAAAAGGGAAAGCACATAATTTGATTTGATCCTCATTTATGCCCTGAGGTTTCATACTAAGACAAAACATATGAAACTCTTTTAGATGTTTGTGTGGATTTTCATTTTGTAATCCACGAAAAGTCGGTAGCAACTTGATTAATCCTAACTTAAGTTTAAAATTAGTATCCATAGTAGGATACGCAATACATAACGACTGTTTTTCTGCGAGAGCTTCGACCATTTACTTAATCGTTTGAGCCATATGTTGTTGTGCTAGATTCGAGTTTTTATTGACCCTAGCGTTAAGCACTTCTTCTGGTGGATCGACTCCTATTATTTCATTCTCTACTGTTTGAGTAGGGTTTTCGTTAACCCTAGACTCAACTTCGTCACCTGCGTCTATTTCCGGCAGTGGGTTACTCTGAGTCTCTACCACCTCTAACAGCTTTTTCCGTAGCTTCATTTCTTTACGATTAGCTCTCGCAGTCTTTTCTATTTCTGAATCGAATGTAAGATTTCCTGGATCAGATCTGGTTATTAAAAAAAATATTAGTACGTTACTAGTCCCCGAAAACGGTGCCAAATTTTTGTGTGACGTTGGAAGCACCAAAAATAACCTACCCCTATAAAATAACGAAAAGAATAGTATAAGGAAAGTAGGGTCAAATCCTCAGGACTGAATTTGCACAACTTCTTGTTCCTCGAGATCCCGGGCATAGTCTGCCTAAGAAAAACGGTGTACCTAAAAAAATAAAAATAGAATTAAAAATATGGACGAATTGAGATTCTATAAATTAAAATTGAAATTTTAAAAATAAACAAAATTTAGAAAACGGATTCTTCGATTTAAGGATTCCAGCCTCCGATTGTCTCGATCCTCCTTAGGTTCAATCCTAGGCTTTTAGATGATCCTCCTTATAACAGAATAAGCCAGATATAGTGGAAGAGGACGCCTATGACCACCAGCTCCACTTGGATTTTAGACTTACGATTTAGAGGAACCTGACTCTAGCCAACCGTCACTTTTGTGGGACTGTCTTACACTAGATCATCATTTCTCAATGGTGAATGCCATGCCATTTCATCTTTTGGGATTGACAACAACTGACGCAGTAAGTTAGCGAGCCGACTGTACAACCTTCCTAAAATAAACAAAGCGACCGTTCCTTGCACAAGATGAAAAGATCACTTTTGGAAGGACATGGACAGAAGCGTCAGTCCTGTAATGCAGAGAAATGATGAATACTTGTTGAGAAGGCTAAGTGTGGGATCTAAGCCTCATGAACCTTTTTTGAGGAATCTCGACAACCTTTGGCTAGATGAGTTTAGTGGCTCATGCTTTTTGGGAAAAAGAGATAAGTTTAATCAAATGGAATTTTATTGAATAATAAAAGGAACAAAAAGCTAGAGCATTAGGGAAACGGAATTTTTATAGAAAAGATGAGTCCTAAATTGTGTCATTCCATCCCATATTTATAGTACATGGAAAACCTAATTTGTTCCTAATTAAACTCTAAAAGATAAATAAAGATAAAAGCTGAAATTAAATCTAAAAAATAATCCTAACAATAATCCTATTAAAATTCAAATTTAAATAAAGTCTTATGTTTATTAATCTTTTCTTTGAATTTTTGCCCCCAAGTCTTTCATATTTTGTATTTTTGGCACCACTTGTTTCCTGTTTCGCATGTTGGTTCATTTTGTCTTCAAATTCAGGCTTTTTACCCCTAAATTTCATTTTGCCTTCAATTTAGTCCCTACAAGATAAAAAATCATAAAAAGCACAAATTAGTAGAATCATACTCAAAATATATATGCAATTAACACATAAAAGTATGTCATTTTAGAGTATTATCATATTCACTATTTTGAATGATGCTACATATTGCAAAAATCGTATAGCAAACACACCAACTTTCAATTCCTTATCTATTCGAACTTAGGCTTTTAGTTACACCAAAGTACACGAGTCACATATACATAGTCCATCATCCACTCAAGATTAAGGTATGCCACGCTATGAACGTCACAAGTGAATAAATCCATAAACAGATTCTGGATTTATTCACATTGGGTCATGTCCGATGTATTTTTAGTCCAGTCAATCACATCTCTATCTCTATCTTTTGGGAGTCATCTGCGTCGATGTCCAAGACATAACATCTCCCCAATTAGACTTGATAGACGACATATTAGTCTTTCAATCAATTTGATCATTTCCAATTAGACCAAAGACATGTTAGATGCGTCTACTAATATAAGTTATCTTTTCGTATTACGGTCCGACCAAGTAATATCACTTAGTATTATTTAAACATTAGAAAAATAGTGAGATAATAGTTACTTTTATTTTGCTAACCAGGTGAGGACAATAAACAAAGGGTATAAATGTAAAGTCATGAATAATTTTATTTTACCAATGTTTTCAAAAAATTACAAGTGTATAAAAGAATGTATTACACTTAAGGCACCAGATCCAACATCTCCAACTTGCCCTAGTGAAATAGGTGAGTCATATTCCACATTCACATGCCCTGCACGTGTTTCTCAAAACCATTAGATAGTATAGTCTTTGTAATATGTCTACAAGGTTTCCCTCTAACGTGACTTTTGACTTCATCCACGATTTTGTCTGCCACTATATCCCTTATTTATATCAATGTGTTTTGCTATCATATTGGATCTGGTGTCCTAAGTGTAGTATTTTTTTTATATACACTTTTTTTTTTCAAACAAATTGGTTTAATAAAATTATTCATGAATTACAAATTGGTTTTTTTTTTGTCTATATACACTTTTATTTTTTTCCCAGTGGTTTTTGCATGTAAAATAAAATGGGAGTAAATATTAGCTCACTAGTTATCTAATGTTCAACTAATACTAAGTGGTATTACATGGTCAAATCGTAATATAGAAAGGCAACTTATATTAGTAGATAAAGCTAAACATATCCTTAGTCTAATCGGAAATGAGAAAACCAATTGAAAGGCTAATATGTCGTCTATCAAGTCCAAATAGGGAGATGCTTTGTCTTGAGCATCAGAATTGATGACTCCAAAAAAAATAGAGACACAAATGTGACTGACTGGACTAACAATACATCGAACAGGACCCAAGTAGAATTAATCCTAAATCTATTTATTGACTTATTCACTTGTGCCGTTCATAGTATGTCATACCTTAATCCTGACTGGATGATGTACTATGTATGCGTGACTCGTATACTTTGATGTAAGTAAAATCCTAAGTTTAAATAGATAAGAAACCGAAAGTTGGTGCATTGGGTATACAACTTCTACAATATGTAGCATCATTCACAATAATGAAATTCATAACCCAAGACATGGGTAAATGATGTCCTCTCATTAGTATTACATGATGGATGAAAAGTAAATATGGGCATGGGCCGTTTCTGTTTGTGGTGAATGACTTAATTACTATTTGATACTAATTGCTTTTCATGAATGATGATGTAATGATTACCATAAGATAAAATAATATCATATTGGGAGAAAAAATTTATCACAAAGATATAAAAGATATCCTATAAGGGTAACACATTTATGACAAGGTCATTGGACGAGCAATGATCGAGTAGCTTTTGTAATGATATGTTTTTAGGGAGAGCTCAGTCATAATACTATAGTGGAATGATTTCGTGACTATATGAGTTTATAATTAATAAACAAAAAGCTGGAACTCAAATCATTGGAGCCCTAATTACATATGTCCAATAGCTGTCTTCGCTAGCTCTTTGAAATTGGAAATGAATTGCATGTTGAATCAAATAAACAAAAATGAATAGAAATGATAAAGTTAGAGAAATAAGTTACATTTGTAAATGAATATGGTTTCTCACAAAATTTGGAAATGACTTGAGAATTAATTCAAGTTTTTCGAATTATTATTTAGTTAAATAATTGAAATTTGAAAATAGAATTAAATTAATTTGTCATTGTGAGCCTATTGAATGTATAAATTAAATATATTTTCTCATATATTCTTTTATGATAAAGTTGTCATGACTTTAACGGAATTAGAATTGGGTTGATAAAATTATTTAATCAGAAAATTAATTAATTTAAATTAATTTAATAAATAATATTTATTTTGAAGAATAGAAAAATATTTATTAGGTTGGATTAAATTATAGAGTGATGAGTTATGTAATACCCTGAAAATTACAACAGTAAGAAAGTAAGATAATATTCTTGATATAGTAAAATAAGGAAATAAAGTGATAAAAAGGGTAATATTGAGTTATGTCAACATTGAGAACTATATTATGACATATTAATTCAAGAAATGATTAAATCGCAAAAGTGAGAAAAGTTTTGTGGCCCAAGAGTAAATACTCAAAATTTGAGGGGTTAAAATGTAAATATAAAAAATTTGAAGGGTTAATAGTGTAAATATTTTAAGGGTAGAATAATCTAGAAACTAAGGAAAATAGATGAATTGGGACCAAATTGAAAAGGTGAAGAATTTTGAGAGACTAAATTCCAATTTTACCAAATTAAGTGATGACTCAAGGATGGAATTTCAAAAGATTATGAAGGGCAAAATGGTCAATTTGAAAGAGAGAGAATTCTAGAAGGTAATGATGATGTTTGTGATATTTTTAATTAATTAATTAGATAAATATTATTTTATTAAGATTTTTTAGTATTATTTTATTATTAAATGATTAATATAGAAGGGAGGAAAGATGATGAGTAATCATCATCTTTTCCATGCATTTCACGTTAGAAGAGAAGAGAAGAAAGAAAGTTTTACTTTCTTTACAATTTGGTCCTTTCACCAAAAATTCACCATTTTCACTTAGAAATCAAAGGGATTTCCATAGCCATCAAGAGAGAAAGATAACAAGGAGACTATGGGGAGCTAGAATATCAAGTTGGATTCAAGAAATAGAAGTTGGAGGAGAGAGAAAATCAAGTTAAAGGTTGAAACCAATAGGACAAGGTAAGAACATTGAGATTTCAATATATTTTTAAGTTTGATATTATTGAAAAAGCATGGAAAAGATGTTATAGTAGAGTTTTCTTATATAAAGTCTTATTTTCTTGATATATTAGTGAAGAGAAATAAGTGACAGTGATGGGAAATATTATAGAGCAAGGGAATAAGGAAGTTATAAACTTAGTAATCAACATCTTGCACTAAAACAGTTTTGGACAGTAGCAGTAGGTTAAATTTGAAAAATCACCATAAATTGTGGAAATCGAATTAGAGTATGAACAAAATATTGAATTAAAGCTTATTGAGTCTAGTTTTTCATAAAAGAAACAGTGTAAGTAATGGAATTTTAAATCACGAGTTATAATAAATTTTGTGAGATAAGGTCAAAATGATTTTGGGTTCCCTTGTTCTGACTTTGGAAAATCATAAAAAATTGGAGAAAAATGATTAGGGACTTAAATTTATATGTATGAAATCTTGAATAAGTCTATTTTCAATAGAAAAAAATAGGAACATTATGAATTCTGTACGAGAAGATAATTATTTTTTAGTGAAGAAGGGTCAAAGTTGTCAGGCAACAGAATAGAGATGATTTCAAAGAATAAACCGTACTTATTGGCTAAACCAAAAATTATGAAAATTTTATGGTAAGAATATATGTGAGCCTAGTTTCAGATAAAATTAACGGCTCTCAATTTGGAGTTCTGTAGCTCAAGAAATAAATAATTTAGTGACTATGACTCAAGTGAACAGCTTTGAATGAATATATAAATAAATGGTGAAATTATAGATAATGTTACATATAAGCATATTATATACATTAAGGATGTGGAATGGAGAGGAGGAGGAGGAAAATATATGATTATTCAACTAGCATGAGTTTCATTAAAAATGGCCAATTTGCATGTTTTAGGTTCAGGGACTAAATTGAATAAAAGTAATATTTTAAGGGTAAATTGGTAAAAATATCAGTAAGTGACCAAATTGCATGAAATGTATAACTTGAATGAAATATTAATTTAGATCAAGATTGGGTGAAATTTTGAGGAAAATAGAAAATTATCAAAATGTCGCTGAATTTTGGTACTTCTGCAATTTAGTCTGGTAAGTTCGTGTAACTTAAATTATATTCTTAAATGCTTGAAATGTATGTTATTGGTGTGAATATGATTTGAATGTTCATTGTATGAAAATTGATGAAACATTGATATATTTGATAAAAAGGGGAATAATGCATTGAATGGATGTATGAATGTTTATCACACTATCCATTAATTCTATCGATAGTTTTGGATGTTTTGGTTCTGGTTATAATGACATATATAAGTTAAATTGGCCAACGGCAGCTCACTAGTGTTTCGATTTTGACTTGTTATAAATATGAATGTTTGATGAAATGAAATGTCTATAAATTAATTTGTAAACTCCGGTAATGCTCTATAACCCTATTCTCGAGAAGGATACGGGTTAGGGGTGTTACATTTATTGATATCAGAGCTACGATTTAGTCGGTTCTGTGCCGGGCATAGCATATGTGAAGTTTGGAAATACATGCCATTATATAACCTGTGATAGTGTGATATCTCTAAACTCCGGTGAGATTTGTTTTACTCATAGACAGAAATGCTTTCCCAATCGAATTAAATTCTGATAATGTTGAAAAAAATGGTCAAATATATAAAAAAAAAGTTGATTGTGATGAATCAGAACTCATAAAAGTATGAATAAATGTTTTATAATACATGTCGATGATGAATATTATGTTATATGTATTATTAAAAGTAAATTATAGTGTTACACGAAATATGGTGCTGATAACTAAATTTTAAAATATACAAAAGTAATATATGAAGTATATGATAAGGATTATTAGGGAATTATGGATGAATAGTAAATTTTGAAATATATTACATGTGTTAAAGATAGAGAAGATATAAATGCACGAATTATTGGTACAAGAATTAAATTGTAAAGCATGAAAAACATTATGCGAAAAGTGTAAAAGTGATATGAATTAAATTGTAAAGCATGTAAAAACATTATGCGAAAAGTGTAAAAGTGATATGCATGCATGAAATAATTTGGCCAAGTAGACGAGATTAGAACTATTAGGATATTAAGGGAGTTTAGTGTGCTCTCTAATTATTAGTACGTCAGTGCTCTCTGATAACTAGCACGCTTACTGATTATTAGCACAAGTGCTCTTCGTTTAGCACATCTGTGCTCTCTGTTTAATAGTGCATAATAATAGTGAAAAGAAAAGTGAGAAAAAGTTAGAATTCTCGGTTGAACCTTCGGAATAGAAGAGATACGAGTGAAGTTGCTAGGCCACGTGTGTAGTACTATGTGCAGGCTACTACGTGTACTGGAATGATCGGTCGCATGTGTAGTACTATATGCAGGCTACTATGCGTACCAGATAGCTTCGATCACTTGTGTGGTACTATGTGCAGGCTACTACATGTATCGGATGGAAATGGTCACATGTGTAGTACTATGTGCAGGCTACTATGTGAACTGGGTACCATTGACTATAAAGGTGGTTGTTATGTGATGATTCCACCGAGTATCATTTATTATAAGGTGGTTGTTATGTGCTGATTCCACCGTGTATCTGTTATTATTCCGAAGTGTTCATCGAGAAATTGAGTAAGTAAAAATACATGAGATCATGTAATGACTAAGTGGAATATAATTTGAAAATGTGAATTAAATATGAAAATGTGAATAGAAAGCATGAACTAAATGTTTATGAGACAAATAATGGCTCAATGTGATAGTATATGATATTAACTAATGGATGAATTATTATTGGAAATATATTATTGGATTTAATACTCAGTTTGGATTGAACGCGGGGTTGAGTACAATCGTTCTGTGGCAAAGGATGAATTTACGGATAAGACCATAACTGGGTTATGGCACCTTGAACGTAAGACCATGGTTGGACCATGGAAGTATAGATACATGTGTAAGACCATAGTTGAACTATGGCACAAAAAGAACAATGTACTCATATCCGTAAGCCGTTCTTCGATTCAGTAAGAAATGGTAAGAGACTTATGTGATTGAAATGAAAGATTTCTAAATTAATATTGATATGGTATTTGACAAGGAAATTATGTATGTTGAGACAAGTAACAAACTCAAGTGTGACATATCGAGAAAATAAGTTTATCAAAGTTGAATTTATATGTAATATGTACAAGTACGTTAACCAGTGGTGTTGCTTGATGCTTAGGCAAGTGCCAAGCCATTGGTTGAATGATATGTGTATGACTTGTGTGTCATGCATATGGAATAAGTGTGGAAAGTAAAGAAATGCAAATGAAAGAAAAGAAATTCGGAAGAGTATAAAATTGTTTAAAATCCTATATTGCTAGGGATAAAATTAACAAGTAATGATGTGGATTTATTTACCTTCTGAGTTGATGAATATAGCCACATGAGCATTGTGGTGTCAATATTAAATTATTATTGATGTTTATAAATTTCATATTTGAAATGAATGGACATGATTAAAGTTTATACGAGCTTACTAAGCATTTATTGCTTACATACTTGTTAATAGGGGTAAACAAGTGAAATTATAAAACGAATGAAATTGATCGATTGATTTATTGAAGAAATGAGAAAGTTGAAATTGTGAATTAAATGGAGACTGAAAATAAAGGACATGAACCAAAGGTTCATAAGATGATTAAATTCAGTTTGAGGATATGCAATATTAATTTGATTAATTGTTATTGTTGAAATTTTGAAGTTGAAGTATGAATTAATATATATACCAATAAATCATTATATGTTTGATATTTAAAGGAAATTGAGAATGTATATTAATTAAGAATTTCCTTGTAAATTGAGCAAAAAGGAAACATAGGATTATATGAATAACTCCAAAAGTAATCTACTAAAGGTCTTCTATTCTTATGGAAAGGAAAATGAAGTTCATGATCAAAAGAAAACAAGGAACTTGCGAGGACGAAGTTTATTTTAAGGGGGAGAGAAATGTAATACCCAGAAAATTACTACAGGAAGAAAGTAAGATAATATTCCTGATATAGTAAAATAAGGAAATGAAGTGATAAAAAGGGTAATTTTGAGTTATGTCAATATTGAGAACTATATTATGGCATATTAATTCAAGAAAGGATTAAATAGCAAAAGTGAGAAAAGTTTTGTGGCCTAAGAGTAAATACTCAAAATTTGAGGGGTTAAAATGTAAATATAAAAAAGTTGAAGGGTCAATAGTGTTAATATTTTAAGGGTAGAATAATCTAGAAACTAAGGAAAATGGATGAATTAGGACCAAATTGAAAAGGTGAAGAATTTTGAGGGACTAAATTCCAATTTTACCAAATTAAGTGATGACTCAAGGATGGAATTATGGAATTTCAAAAGATTATGAAGGGCAAAATGGTCAATTCGAAAGAGAGAATTTTAGAAGGTAATGATGATGTTTGTGATATTTTTAATTAATTAATTAGATAAATATTATTTTATTAAGATTTTTTAGTATTATTTTATTATTAAATGATTAATATAGAAGGGAGGAAAGATGATGAGAAATCATCATCTTTTCCATGCATTTCACGTTATAAGAGAAGAGAAGAAAGAAAGTTTTGCTTTCTTTACAATTTGGTCCTTTCACCAAAAATTCACCATTTTCACTTAGAAATCAAAGGAATTTCCATAGCCATCAAGAGAGAAAGATAACAAGGAGACTATGGGGAGCTAGAATATCAAGTTGGATTCAAGAAATAGAAGTTGGAGGAGAGAGAAAATCAAGTTAAAGGTTGAAACCAATAGGACAAGGTAAGAACATTGAGATTTCAATATATTTTTAAGTTTGATATTATTGAAAAAGCATGGAAAAGATGTTATAGTAGAGTTTTCTTATATAAAGTCTTATTTTCTTGATATATTAGTGAAGAGAAATAAGTGAAAGTGATGGGAAATATTATAGAGAAAGGGAATAAGGAAGTTATAAACTTAGTAATCAACATCTTGCACTAAAACAGTTTTGGACAGCAGCAGTAAGTTAAATTTGAAAATTCACCATAAATTGTGGAAATCAAATTAGAGCATGAATAAAATATTGAATTAAAGCTTATTGAGTCTAGTTTTTCATAAAAGAAACAGTGTAAGTAATGGAATTTTAAATCACGAGTTATAATAAATTTTGTGAGATAAGGTCAAAATGATTTCAGGTTCCCCTGTTCGGACTTTGGAAAATCATAAAAAAATTGGAGAAAAATGATTAGGGGCTTAAATTTATATGTATGAAATCTTGAATAAGTATATTTTCAATAGAAAAGAATAGGAAAATTATGAATTCTGTACGAGAAGATAATTATTTTTTAGTGAAGAAGGGTCAAAGTTGTCAGGCAGCAGAATAGAGATGAATTTAAAAAATAAACTGTACTTATTGGCTGAACCAAAAATTATGAAAATTTTATGGTAAGAATACATGTGAGTCTAGTTTCAGATAAAATTAACGTCTCTCAATTTGGAGTTCTATAGCTCAAGAAATAAATAATTTTGTGACTATGACTCAAGTGGACAGCTTTGAATGAATATATAAATAAATGGTGAAATTATAGATAATGTTACATATAAGCATGTTATATACATTAAGGATGGGGAATGGAGAGGAGGAGGAGGAAAATATATGATTATTCAACTAGCATGAGTTTTCATTAAAAATGGCCAATTTGCATGTTTTAGGTTCAGGGACTAAATTGAATAAAAGTAGTATTTTAAGGGTAAATTGGTAAAAATATCAGAAAGTGACCAAATTGCATGAAATGTATAACTTGAATGAAATATTAATTTAGATCAATATTGGGTGAAAATTTGAGGAAAATAGAAAATTATCAAAATGTCCCTGAATTTTGGTACTTCTGCAATTTAGTCTGGTAAGTTCGTGTAACTTGAATTATATTCTTAAATGCTTGAAATGTATGTTATTGGTGTGAATATGATTTGAATGTTCATTGTATGAAAATTAATGAAACATTGATATATATGATAAAAAGGGGAATAATGTATTGAATGAATGTACGAATGTTTATCACACTATCCATTAATTCTATCGGTAGTTTTGGATGTTTTGGTTCTGGTTATAATGACATGTATAAGTTAAATTGGCAAACGTCAGCTCATTAATGTTTCGATTTTGACTGGTTATAAATATGAATGTTTGATGAAATGAAATGTCTGTAAATTAATTTGTAAACTCCGGTAATGCTCTATAACCTTATTCTAGAGAAGGATACGGGTTAGGGGTGTTACAGGTTAAAAGTCTAGGAAGCATATATAATTGTACTTGATACAAGAGAGGCCCAAAACGCCTCATATTAAGTATGAGGGGCAGAAACCTTAGCATTATTAACTAGAGTTAGCCAGCCCTCTCCTAGTTTAACTAGGAGATTGATTTTTCTATTAAATTAGTATTATTTGTGTTCTACTAATTCAACTAGGGTTTTTCTATCTTTCCCTATAAATAGCTTCAATCTGCTCCGCTGTAATCTCAGGGAGATAAGATTTGAAATTCTTCGGTCTGTTCCACTGTAATCTCAGGGGAATAAGACCTGGTGCGATCTACTCTACTGTAACTTCAGAGAGATAAGATCCTTGGTTTTAATCCGCTCCACTGTAATCTCAGGGAGATAGGATTACCAGCTTCAATCTACTCCGCTGTAATCTCAGGGAGATAAGATCTGAAATTCTTCGATCTACTTCGTTGTCGATGCAGGAAGGCAAGATCTTCTATTTTTGATCTGCTTCGCAGTCAGCAGGATCTGATGTCTTCATTGATCTGTTCTCTAGGGAAGATGACCTGTATAATGAACCTGATTATGCCTAATGATTAGGATGGCATGATCTAAATGGATCAAATGCTCCTAACTAGACATGTGTGAATGGTGTTTGCATAATGTAAAATTTTATTTTTTTCGAGAATGATCCCGCTTAGGTTGTCATTACTCGAAGTTTATTAAGGCTTTGTGACTAACGTGCTACGACGCCTTCTTGCTTGACTGGCTTTTCTGAAGAAACATTTAGCCAGGTTGCCCCTACTGTGAACCTCAAAGTTTAATCCATTGGGGTGCTAAATTTTGTACCATCATTCTCCCACTGTAATCCAAGGGTAGAAATATGTGGCTTTTCCTCAATCTTCTCCTATCACTATTCGAGGATACATGACCTGAATCGTTCTAGCTCCTCACACCATTCTCAAGGTGTCGTACTCATGTGCAAATGAAGGATCTCTTCTCCGAGGTAACCTCTTCCTATTGCCTGATAATCATTGCTTGCTTATTTATTTAGCTTTGTCATTAACATAACATCTTGTCATTTTGTTCAATCAATGCATTTGACGACAAAATCCAAAGAGAAAGTCCAAACTTAGACTCTTCCTTCTCAAATTTCCAACCTTTAAAATTGGCGTGTTCTAAACAATAGTCCTGTTTCAGGTTCCTATATTATTTAGAACTTTTCAGAGTAATATGCAAAACTTCCTTTGTGAACGTTTTATTAGTCCATTAATCATTATTCCAACGCAACATGTTTGCAAAAAGGTCATAACAATGGATAAGAATAAAGTCGGTTCTGATCATAACTCAAATAAAACATCAAAGATGGCGAAAGAAAGGCAACAAAGAAGTGGATTGAGAATGTGTGTTTTCACAAAAAGAAAGGAAGAAAGAAAATAAAAGAATGTATTTTCAAGAATACACATAAGAACTAGGTGCCCCAGTTATCGCAGCTTGAGTTTCTCTGTACAAACTTTCCGAAAACCCTTCTGAGTTTGACAGGTGTTCAGGAGATCTGCAATACTCTGTCAATGTTCCAAGACGTTGCATATCCTTTCTTGTTGGTTCAAGTAAAGCAAGATCATCATATCCCCTCGATCAAAATTTGATCCGCTCAAATCCTGATGTTCCAATCCTGCCCAATACTTGAGTCACCTTTTTCGGGTTTTCTACTTAAGCCCTCTTTGGTCTCAAAGTGCCCTTTACGGGTTTTCACCTTAGCCTCTCCAAAGTTTTTTTGTTTTTTTTTTGTTTTTTGTTTAGGAAGCAAAGCGCCCTTCACGGGTTTTCACTTTGGTTCCCCTTTCTTTCAAGTGAAGTATTTCTTGACGGAGTCTGCGTTTACAGGATTTGGTAAACTTTTGCCATCCATCTCGCATAGGATCAAAGCTCCACCAGAAAAGGCCTTCTTTACAACATAAGGGCCTTCCCAATTTGGCATCCATTTTCCTCTAAAATCTCTTTGCATAGGAAGAATCTTTTTTAGTACCAAGTCCCCTTCACGAAATTCTCGGGGGCGAACCTTTTTATTATAGGCTCGCATCATTCGTTTCTGGTACATTTGCCCATGGTGAATAGCTCTTAGCCTCTTTTCCTCTATTAGGTTCAACTGATCGTACCGAGATTGGATCCAATCGGCTTTATCCAACTGTAGCTCAGATAACACCCGTAGAGAAGGGATTTCAACTTCAATGGGTAATATTGCCTCCATTCCATAAACCAGAGAAAAAGGCGTTGCCCCAGTAGAAGTTCTAACAGATGTTCGATAGGCAAGGAGAGTAAATGATAATTTCTCATGCCAATCCTTGTAGGTCTCAGTCATTTTCCCCACAATCCTTTTAATGTTTTTATTGGCCGCCTCCACTGCACCATTCATTTTTGGACGATACGGCGATGAGTTATAATGCTTAATTTTAAATTTGCTACAAACTTCAGCTATTGTGCTATTATTCAAGTTCATCGCATTGTCGGATATGATCCTCTCAGGCATTCCATATCGACAAATGATCTCCTTCTTCAAGAATTTGCTGACTACTGCTTTCGTGACATTTGCATATGAAGCAGCCTCCACCCACTTGGTAAAGTAATCAATTACTACGAAGATGAAGCGATGCCCATTAGAAGCCTTTGGTGATATTGGCCCAATAACATCCATACCCCACATGGAAAACGGCCAAGGAGAGGTCATGACGTGAAGAGGTGAAGGAGGCGCGTGTATTTTGTCTCCGTAAATTTGGCATTTGTGGCACTTCCTGGCATGATCAATACAATCTCCTTCCATGGTGGGCCAATAGTACCTAAATCTCATGATCTGTCTGGCCATCGTGAAACCACTGGCGTGCGTCCCACAAATACCCTCATGGACTTCTTCCAAAATTTTCTTGGCTTCCACAGCATCCACACATCTCAACAGTACTTGATCCTTCCTTCTTTTATATAACACTTCTCCATCTAAGACATATTCAATGGCTATATTTCTCAGAGTTCTTTTGTCATTCTCTGTCGCTTGATCAGGGTATTCCCGATTCTTCACATATTGTAGGATACTCTGATACCAAGGACAATCATCTTTTCCCTCCTCCTCAATATTGCAGCAATTAGCCGGGGTCTCAGAGATACTCATCTGAATAGGCCTCATTGCCTCAAGTCTATTCACCTGAATCATCGAAGCTAGAGTAGCTAATGCATCAGCCATTTGGTTTTCCTCCCGTGGGAGGTAATAGAAGGTGATATCGTCAAACTCCTCAGCCAATTCAAGAACTAGTTTTCTATAACCGATTAGCTTAGGATCTCTAGTCTCCCACTCCCCTTTGAGTTGGTATATCACCAACGCTGAATCCCCGTATACTCTCAGTACTTTGATGTTCCGTTCAATGGCTGCACGAATGCCCATAATACATGTTTCATATTCTGCCATGTTATTTGTACAATCGAAGTCCAACTTGCTAGCAACAGGATAATGATCTCCACTTGGGGATACCAAACCTGCCCCAACTCCATTACCCGTAGCATTTGAAGCTCCATCAAAATTTAACTTCCATACGCGATCCATTTGAGGATTTTCTTCAGTATTCGCCACATACATCAAGTCCTCGTTTGGAAAATCGAAATTCAAAGATTCATAGTCCTCCAAGGCTCTACTAGCTAGGAAATCGGCTATTGCACTTCCCTTTATGACCTTCTGACTGACATATACTATATCAAATTCTGAGAGCAAGATCTGCCATTTAGCCATTCTCCCGTTCAAAGCAGTCGATTCCATCATATACTTTAAAGGATCTAACTTTGAAATCAGCCAAGTCGTGTGATACAACATATACTGCCTCAGTCTTTGGGTTGCCCAGATTAGAGTACAACACAACTTCTCAATTGATGAGTACCTCATTTCGCAATCGGTAAATTTCTTACTGAGATAGTATATTGCCTTTTCTTTCTTTCCCGTCTCATCATGTTGGCCCAATACGCATCCCATGGAATTCTCCAACACTGTTAGATACAATATCAATGGCCTATCTGGACTTGGAGGTGATAGGACTGGAGTATTAGCCAAGTACTGCTTTATCTTATCGAAAGCCCTCTGACACTCTTCATCCCATTCACCCGGATTATGTTTCTTTAAGAGCCGGAATACTGGATCACATTTCTCTGTCAGTTGTGAGATGAACCGAGCAATGTAATTCAGCCTCCCTAGGAAACCTCGAACCTCTTTCTGAGTGCGCGGGGGAGGTAAATCTCGTATTGCCTTTACTTTGTCTGGGTCAACCTCGATCCCCTTTTTGCTAACTATGAAGCCTAATAACTTCCCTGATCTGGCTCCAAACGTGCATTTGGCCGGGTTAAGCTTGAGCTGAAATTTCTTTAATCTCAAAAATAACCATTTCAAGACCTGAACATGCTCTTCTTCCGTTCTAGACTTCGCGATCATATCGTCAACATAGACTTCGATCTCCTTGTGCATCATGTCGTGAAACAAAGTCACCATAGCTCTTTGATATGTTGCTCCCGCATTCTTCAATCCGAAGGGCATTACCTTGTAACAGAATATTCCCCATAAGGTAATGAATGTGGTTTTCCTCATGTCTCCAGGATGCATCTTTATTTGATTGTATCCAGAGAAACCATCCATGAAAGAAAACAATAAATAGCCCGCCGTGTTATCTACCAAAGTATCAATGTGAGGCAGTGGAAAGTTGTCCTTTGGACTAGCCTTGTTCAAATCCCTATAATCCACACACATTCGTACCTTTCCATCTTTTTTGGGAACAGGGACGATGTTGGCTACCCAATCCGAATACTTGACCTCTTGTAAGAATCCAACGTCGAATTGTCTTTTGACTTCTTCTCTTATTTTCAACACAATGTCAGGTCTCATTCTCCTGAGCTTCTGTTGAACGGGTTTACAATCCTCCTTTATGGGCAGACGATGCACCACAATGTTAGTACTTAGCCCAGGCATATATTGGTACGACCACGCGAAAACATCCTTGAACTCTCGGAGCAAATTAATGAGGTCTTGCCTTGTCTTTGCGGTGATTTCAGTTCCAATTTTCACCACCTTTCCATCCTCTAGGCTCACTATTTCTAACGATTCCCTATGAGGTAGGATATGCTTATCCTCTTGTTCCATCATTCTTAACAAGTCTGGAGATGCATCATAATCTTCATCATTTTCAAAGTCGTGGGATCCCTCTGAACACACTTCTTGCTCAAAAATAGGCTCCGTGTTTGAGGCAGCGTCACTCATGTCGTTGATATCTGAATACCTATGAGGGCATATCAAAGAATATACCAAGAATATAAATTTATGAATATGTTTGTGCAAAAGAATTACAAATGAAAGAATTATTTGTAAGACAATCAACCAAATGAAAAATGTAAAGGAAAAAAAGTGACTGATCGAGATGAACGTAGACACGTATTTCATTAAAATAATGATATTTAGGCCCAATGCCTATTTCACAAAAGATTTCATATCGTTTCTAGGCCAACAAACAACAAGAATGTTTTGAGCATTACTCTGAATAAGCCCTAAAGACTACAGGGATTTCTTCAGCAGTCCAATTATTTAGCTCGCTTCCAGGCTCATAAGGGCAGATCTCCAACAAGGCCCTCCTTTCCGTTGCTTCTATGGCGTTGGTATAAACATTTTCCAATATTCCTCCCATACCGCTACCGGACACTTCACATTCAGAATGAATAAATCCTCCCGACACAAAAGATGTAGATATGTGGGGAAAGGTTAAAGGCTCACACTTAGCTTCATATCCATTCAAACGCGCCCTTCTTCTCTCTTGTCTCTTCTCTACTTCTTTCTTCTTCTGCTTCATGTCTGGCTTGTACCCTAAACCAAATCTATCAAACTTTTCCTTCGGCATTGGTGCCTCAATCCTTCCCTGAAGATATTTTCCCAATCCTTTCCCGGGCAAGGCTCCTCTTCCTACCATCAATCGTAATCCCATCTCAGTGGTCCTGGATATTTTCGGTACTGGAATTCTATTTCCCTCCGCAATAAACATCGCGTTCACAAATTCTAACGACCGAAAAGAACATTCTAGTGCCTCATCGTTGATGTCCACATAAGGTGCATCGCTAGTCATCATTGCAATAATATCCTCCTCTGCATCTATTGTTACCAACCGATCCTCCGATACCAACTTCACCTTCTGATGTAATGATGAAGGTACTGCCCCTGCTGAGTGTATCCACGGTCTCCCCAATAGACAGTTGTAGGAGGGTTTAATATCCATTACCAAGAAATCTACCTCATAAGTGATTGGGCCAATCCTTAATGGTACCTCAATTCTCCCCATAACCTCCTTTTTTGTTCCATCAAATGCCCTTACTATGCTCTGGCATGCTTTCATGTGCGAACTATCTATTGGTAATCGACTAAGAGTGGACAAAGGCAATACATTTAGTGCAGATCCATTATCAACCAAGGCCCCCGGGAGTGTGTACCCTTTGCATCGGACAGTAACATGCAGGGCTTTAGTAGAACCTCTTCCTCCGGATGGTATTTCATCATCATTGAAGAAGATAAAATTGTCAGCACCAATATTGTTGATCAACCGATCCAGCTTGTTTACCGAAATATCGTCAGCCACATATGTTTCGTTTAGCACCTTTAAAGGTGCATTCCGATGTACTTCTGAGTTTAGGAGTAAAGCTAATACAGAAATGCGGGCTGGCTGTTTGTGCAGTTGCTCCACAACACTGTATTCACTGTGTTTCAAAAACTTCAAAAACTCCTTTGCCTCCTCTTCTTTTATTGGTTCATTTACCAATGGCTCAACTTCTACTGCTTTCCCTTTCCTCTGTTCTTTCTTCCAATTCTCTTCCCTGGACGACTCTGCTTGAGCGTCATATCTTTTTCCATTGCGCGTGTAAGAACCTATTTCCTGATTTCTTTCTGCTTCTTTTCCCAAAATGGTCACATTACACCCGTAATTCCACGGCACCATTTTGTTATCCCTATAAGAGAAATTTGATGGTTTCTGGATTACAATTTTCGGTGTTACCTGAGCCCTAACCTCATTACCCTTAGGGCGTGAGATAATGACCACAGGATGATTTATTTTTGGAGCCTTTGTTCCCAACTCTGTCGCGCATATGCTTCTCATTTCTTTCGCATCTTCATAAAACCTCATCTCCTTGTTATCCATCATGCTTTGAACCAAAGCCTTGAATCCTTCACATTCTTGGATTTCATGCCCTGTTTTATGGTGAAATTCACAATAATTTCCCATCTCATGCCCTTCCTCAGAATCTGAAATAACCAACCCTGTTTTTGCCATTTCTTCCCAGACCCGTTTCAATGGAGTTTTTACTTCAGCAATGTCAGTCTTGACTTCTTCTCCCGTACCTTCGCTAACCATATTCACCCCCTTATCTGCGTGGTTAGGTAACGGATTCTTTGCGTTAGGTGAGTCGTCCAGTTTGACAACACCTAAATTGATAAGTCCTTCTACTACCTTCTTGAAGGCAGTACAATTTTCTATCGAGTGCCCAGAAATTCCCGCATGATAATCACATTGCGCGTTCGTATCATACCATTTTTGATACGGGGGTTGTAGAGGACTCAAGTAACGAGGAGCAACAACATGTGCATCGAATAAAGTTTGATACAACTCCTTGTATGACATCGGGATTGGCGTGAATTGGGGCTTTTCAGTAGTTTGCCTAGCTCCCGACTCTTGTCTTGATGATCCCTGTTGATTAGCAACCACTTTCTTTGGTTGATTCACGGTAATTGACCTACCATAAGCATTCACATTATTCACTTCATTTTCTCTTTTCCTCAGGGGTGCCTTCCTATTATTTTCTCCTCCATCTATTTTTCCACTTTTAATGGCATGCTCAATCATTTCACCATTCATGATTATATCCGAGAAATTTTTTGAAGCGCTTCCCAACATGTGAGTGATGAACGGGGCTTTCAAAGTATTAATAAAAAGCGTCGTCATCTCTTTTTCCAAAAGCGGTGGTTGCACCTGAACCGCCACCTCTCGCCACCTCTGCGCATATTGTCTGAAGCTTTCGTTCGATTTCTTCTCTAAATTTTGCAGAGTTATCCTGTCAGGCATCATTTCTGAGACATGATTGTATTGTCTCAGGAAAGCTTGTGCTAAATCCCTCCAAGTAGCAATTTTAGCTCGGCTCAGCTGATTGTACCACTTTGACGCCGCTCCCATAAGACTTTCCTGAAAGCAATGTATTAATAATTAATCATTATTAATATACCCCGTCATTCTTCTACAAAACATAGTAATATGGGATCCTGGGCAACTAGTCCCGTTGTATTTCTCGAATTCCGGCATCTTAAATTTGTAAGGGAGCACCAAGTCCGGAACCAAGCTCAGATCCTTTGCATCTATTCCATAGCTTTCGATGCTTTCTATTGCCCTAAACTTCTCTTCTATCCATTTCCATTTCTCCTCAAATTGTTTTGGAAATTCCTCCTTCGCCTTGTCCTTTTCAACCATCTCGTCAAGATCTGGGACAGCAATATTATTCGGGCTATCACCGGGATTAAAGCCCGCTCCGGGTTGAAAATTCATTGGGATTGAAGCATCGCCTTGGAACTGCTGGGGCCTAACCGACACAGAGGGTCTTCGCGGATGCAGCTCAGTCTGTACTTGCGCATGCGGAGGCGTGAAACCTGGAGGATAAAGTGGTTCACCATTGTTTTCTTCTTCACTAACAATCACAGGACCTTTACCCTTATCTACTCCCTTCAATAATTGCGTCATCTTAGCCACCAGATCATTTTGGGACTCCTCCATCTTTTGCACCATGTCACGCTGAATCTTTTCTATTTGCTCTTTCATTTGCGCCTGCAACTGGTCTTGCATTTCTTTTTGAAGTCGCTCTAGCTTCTCCAACCTTTGGTCCATAATTTTGCCTTAGCTCGGGTGCCGTAACTTTGTTGGTTTTCCAGGTTAACTGAAATGATTTTATTCGATTAGGTTTTTTTTTAATGGTCATTAATGCATATGATGTGATGCAATACATGAAAAGAATGCAAAGAAAAAGAGGCACTGATTCTAATTCAACTTCATTAGAAATCTTTACTAGATAAAGAGTTTCTTTACATAAAATAGACTACATATATGGCTTTGCCCTCACACTCAAAGCCTTAACCTTTCTAAGAAGCCAAGCTAATTCTCGGCCCCTGTCCGACTCTGACTCATACTTCAAACTTAATAGATCAGCCTGAACCGCTAGAGTTTGCAGATGATCAGCTACTTCGCGCACTTGAGTCACCGCCTCTCCCATAATATAATCTCTTTCTCTAATCTGCTCTTGAGACCGACAGAATTGTCTTTGCCACTGCTCATTATTTTCTTCCAGAAGCTCTATCCGGATTTCACTATTTTGCAATGCATTCTCTAGCCCTCCTATTTGTCCTTTTAATTCTTCAATTTTGTCTAAGCTCGCCCTTAATTCCACCGTAGCATTACGATTACGGTACTGGTAGACTCTTTCCCAAGGCGACTTCTCGAGCCCGAGTATCCTGAAATTTCTTTTCCCATTGATTAGTTTTCGTCTTTTCCTCCTGAATTTCTTGTCGCCATTGTTCTGGCATTTTACCCAAGCCAGTAGCTCTTACCGACCTACGCAACTTCTTGTAATCTGTCTTCAGGCTGTCCAAATCTTCTTCTGCTTTGTTCTTTCCTTTTCTCAATTTATCGGCCTCTAATCTTTGAATGTCCACATCCAGTCCTAACTGCAATTTTTCTTCCTCTAGTTGTTCTATCTTCTTCCCCAATTCTAAACTCCTTTTTTCAAATTCTTGTTTGATGATTTCCATCTCAGAAGGCAAAACTTGTAAGTGTTCCTCTAAAGATCGAGCAGTTTCTGAATTTGACGCCGGGATGTTGTCGTTGATCCTTTGATCACGCCACTGACTATACTCGGGGGTAATTGTCGGACCCACGGCTAAGATCTTCATTCGACGAGTCTGGTTCCAGGCACTAGATATTTCTCGAACCTTCTTCTTGTAATTGTCCTCCCTATAGGAAAAATCACAATAGGCCAACCCCTGCGTTGCTGGTATGAATTGTCGTGATCTATACTGTCTTGATACGAGTAGAGGAGCATATCCGATAGCTCCCCATATCCCGAGCAGCGGAACCCAGTCGAAATCTCCACATCGGTACAATATCTCATCAGGAATTAACCAAGGAGCCCTCCATTCAATATCTTCATCCTGGAGATTCTGGAGTATCTCTATCCATTTTTCTTCTGAAATATCATCCCGTCTTGGCGTGGCCACCAATTCTCCTAGAGGGCAGTAGCTATCAGAGAATACCCGATAAGAGACCTTTTCGACTTTTCAGAAGTGGCTATGGAACCATGCCAATAAGAGCTGCGCGCATCCAATAAACCTTCCCTCCCCTGCTTTTCGACACGCATTCAAGAATCTAAAAGTTTCAGCGAGTATTGCCGGAACCGGTGTAACCCCTTTACTAAGCCGATCAAACAAATCAGATACAGCCTCGTCTATGTGTCCTAAAGCTTTGGGGAAAACCACTAGTCCATAGATACCTAAAGCAAAGACATCGACCCTTTTCTTTAAGTTAGGATGTACAAGCACCAAATCTCGCAAACTTTTCCAAGGAACACATTTACTGTCGCCATTCTGTTGGATCCGGGCAGCGACCCACTGCTCGCTCATCCCAGTGATGTTCATTAATTTCTTTAACAACGGAGGGACACAAGCAGCTCTGGAATAAGCCTTGTCGACTTGAATCTTTAGGCACCGAAGCAAGGTCGTATACTCCTCCACAGTAGGCGTCAAATCTACTTTCCCAAAAGTGAAACAACTGTAGGCAGGATTCCAAAACTGAGCAAGGGCTCAGAATAAATACTTGTCTACTTTGACATTAAGCAGATAAGGTAGGTCACCATAGTTACAATAGAACAGCTGCTTGGCCTCGACATCCCATTGATCCCAGACTTCTTTCATTTCTCGAAGGTCATTCTGGATTACACTGATACGGGTAAAATCCCACAATTCTGACACGTACCCTTCGGTAAGACTATCGCCTTTCTCTCGTTGTGTCGTTTCAGCCCATATTCGCACAGCCGCATTATCCTCTACTTTATCAACAAACCCCTTTTCCATGATAAGCTTTCTACCAAGAAACTGAACGTAAATCGACACCTCTTTTAGAATGAAGATGCCATGCAATCACAAACAAAGTAAATTAGCATTAAACACAGAATAAGATTTAAAATAAGCGACAATAAATACAACATTCATTTAGGTAAGCACTAAAATTTGGAGTAGCTCTACCTAGGTCAGTTCCTATGGCTCATTACATGTGGTTTGGTTCTAAAGTAGGGTACCTGAACCAGCAGATTCCTCGATCCTCACCCATTATAGGCTCATACGGACCAAGTTCGATTCAGGGGGATACATTTCCCTATGGCCATGCGGAGATGAAAATCTCACGAAGACATAGGTACGGATATATCCCGAAAGCGATTCACTATCCCATGCGGAGGTGAAAACCTCACGAAGGCGTAGCTTCTCACTCCCACTTAAAGAGGTGTGACCAACGGTCATACAATGCAATGCGGAAAGATACCAAAATTTAAACAAACAGAGCAATTATAAACCCCAATGATGATGATTATGATAAAGACAGATAAAATGCAATGAAAGGATCGTAATTTTAAACCGAATTTTCAATTTTTGACAAAAGACAAAAAGTAATCACCACGTGGCTTGACCCTCTTATCGGTATCCCCAGCGGAGTCGCCAAGCTGTTGACACCATTTTTTTGATTGAAAAACGGGGTCGACTTGGGTTTTGAAAATGAAAAATGGAGTCGCCAAGCTGTTGACACCATTTTTTGATTGAAAAACGGGTCGACTTGGGTTTTGAAAATGAAAAAGGGAGTCGCCACCAATCCTTTTTGAGGTGTGATTGGGTCACCTTGGAAAAAGGTTGTTTTTAATAAATAATTTGATTTTATTAAAACAACGGTTTTGGTCTACGAAATTTAGAAAATGGGTTCGGGAGTCGGTTACGTACGAGGAAGGATTAGCACCCTCGTAACGCCCAGAAATTGGTACCTAGTTGATTACCTAATGTCTTGATGTCGAAAATTGAGAACTTGAAAGAATTAAAAATACGATCCTTGTATTAAAATGAAAATTTTTGGAAAAAGAAATATATTTCACGTTAATCGAGAAAGAGAATCATATCCAGTAAGTTAGCATACAATATCTCAAATTCTCGATACGCGAATGAAAAATGCTTATTTAAAAGATATTTTAGCCATCTCGGATTTAAAAATGAGATCACGACCAGTAAGTTAGGACGTGATTTTTTTAATCCCGAGGTCATCTAAAATTTGAGTTTAGAAAGATTTGTACATTTAGATTTATCGAGAGAATCGAAACCCAGTAAGTTAGGGCACGATTTTCTCGAATCCAAACACGAAATGCCATTTTAAAAAATAAATTTTGTTATATCGAGTAAAAATAAAGCACAAAATTATAGTGAAAGCAAATTACATTATTTATGCATGGCAAAATCATAATGAACATGAAAATATAAAAACGATGCAAGCTATAGCAATCAATATGAACGATCAAACTTACAACATACAAAATAACAAAATAAAAAACGAATAAAGTTAAATCATTCATTCAAAATAATAACAAAATGAAATAAATAAATAGCAAATACAATTAAGTATAAAAAGATATATATAGACATGAACTAAGATATGTGTATACATGAATTAACAAAATATATAAAGTATATTTTATATAAGATAAATAAATATGCGTATATGTAAAAATATGTACATATAGGTGTATAAAACTATGGAATACGAAGATAAAGGAATACATATAAAAAGTAAGTGTATATATATTGTAAAATAAAAGAAAAAGTATATATGTACAAACTAAAGTTTAAAACTAATGAAAATATACATATGTATACAAATAAATACGTTAATTTATATACATACTAAAAATATATTGAAAATGTGTATGTATATGCGGATTTAAAAAAATATAAAAAAGGGTGTATTTTAGACTATAAAGATTATATATAAATATGTATGTATTTATGAAAATGAAAATGTGTATATAGATATATATAGGTACATAAGTTGTAAAATATATAAATATATATATATGTACCGGAAGTTTAAATAAAATCAATATAAATAAATAGGTAATAATAATAACAGTAATAATAATAATAATAGGACTAATTCAAAACGGGAACAAAACCTCAGGGCTGAAATCAAAAATAAAACAGAATAAAGGGTCAAGATGTAATATGCGCGAAAAAAGGGGGGACCAAAATGGTAAATACCCCGAAGCCCCAAAACGCAGTGCAGCATAGGGTCAAATTAGAACAAAAACAGAATTCTGGGGCTACATTGAAAAATAGGAAATAGCGAAATAGGACTAGATTGCAACGCGCTACAAAGTCGGAGGGACTGCGCGCGCAAATATCCCATTTAAAGAAAACACGCGGATCCTTCCCCTGGGTCGGGTCACCGCGCGGGTCAGAGCTCAATACGACGCCGTTTTGGAGCCACTGATCAGACTCCAAACGGCGTCGTTTCACACATCAAGCAAGGGCCAAGAAGAACCCTAATCGGGCAGCCTCCATTTCATTTTCTAAGCAATCAAGAAAACAACAAAAAAAACAAAAAAAGGAGAACTGAGAGCCCGAGTGCTCTCCTCCCTACATCTCTTTCGACCCCTTAAGCTCAGGCCGCCATTTCCGCCTCCATGGCTAATGGCCGGGGTTGCGCGAGAAAGGCCTCTAAGCCTCCCAATTTTGCGGCATCCCCGAAGGCTAAGCCTTCTCAACCGCAAGACCAAAAGGAAAAGGGATGAGATGCCCCTTTCGGCTCGAATCCGACGACGGCAAGGGTGGGGTTCCGACACCAGCCCGTCGAAGCGGTAAGGTATTTTCTCCTCTCCCTTTCAATTCCTTTTTCTTTGTTGAACGAATGCGAAAAAAAAAACAATAAATAAAGAGTAAAGTAAATAAGAAACAAGAACAGAGAATAATAAATTGGAGTCAACCTTTTGATCTGTTTTTTCTTTTTTGGATTCAAAAACGCTATCCCTTAAGAAATGTACAGAGATATTGTTTGGCTTTTATAGCCAATTTACATTGTATTTTTTAGTTGTATTCTTTGCACTATCTATTGTGTGCTCCGGCTTTTTCTGCCATTTTGCAGGTGTTGATGAAGCTAGGCACGGTGGGTGGCGATGGGACAAGGCAAACGGCAGAGGGATGGATGCGGCGCTAGGTTTGGCTAGGGTTTCATTTTTCTGAAACCCTAGTTGGGTTTTTGGGGGGAATTAGGCTCCAGATTTGGGCCTCGGGTTTGGGTTGTAATTAGGCTTGTGGGTTGGTGTTTGGGCTGGTCCAATTAATTTTATAATGTAACTGGGCCATTTGGGCTGAAATTTGTTTTGCTGTTAGGGCCCGGGTAAATTTGGGCTTCTACATCAACTTTTCTAGAAAAAATCTATTTTTCGAAAATTATTTTTTGAAAGTTATATTCAGGGAAAAAAACACAATCTAAATATTTTTTATTAATTTAATTTAAAAATTATTTTATTACCTAATCATTTTTATTTTTATTTTGCAAATAATGCATATGAAGGGTTACAATCTATTCACAGCTTGATTTACAATCCACTTTCATCCATTTGCAAAATTTTGTTTTTGTTTATTTTTAAATGATGAAAAATTTTTATTTGGACTCTTTAAAATTTTTAAAAATTTTAAATTAATAAAGATAAAATTGCACTTTGTTCCTTTAAAATGATAAAAATTTGATTTAATTCTTTAAAAATTATAAAGATATAGGCTATTAAAATGAATTTTTACTATCGTAAAAATTACAATTTAATTTCTGCCACCCCTACAAATTTTTTTGGCTTTACCCCTGGATGTAGATAAAAGATTTGTTAATTCACTCAAGAAAAAAAAAGTTTTTAATTTTTTTTTAACATTAAGATAATACGTTTCAATAGACTCAACTTCACGACCTTGTGCACTGACAACAATACCAACGTTAATCGAACTAAAACTCAATCGACTTTTTAAAAAACTTTTTTAAATGATTCACGATGGGTTGTGAAATCAATTTAAAATCCATACCTAATCTTAAATATCATAAATTAACTTCGTAATTAAAAAAATTATGAAAATTTAATCTAAAAACAACTTTTACAATTAATTAAATGAATGAATTATTAAAATATTTTGGAAACCCCAGCGTAAGTTAAGATAAAATCTGAAACCATGTTTAATCATTTTTAAGAAAAACAATTGGTCAACTATTTTTTTTCTCAAATATCCCAATTAAAATCCAAATAATACGTAATTAGTAAAACATTGAATTTTTAATTTCGTTTGTTGATTTTTTAGTTTTATAATTTAATTAATTAACGAGTGATAAAAAATAATAATAAAGAATATTAATGTTAAATAAAAGTTGTGTTAATTTTATTTATGTAAAATAGAATTATTATTTAAATAGAGTTAATTAGTTTGCTATTTTAAATAATGTAACTTTACATTAATTATATAAAATAAAATTATATCGTATGTACATATTAAAAATATTTTAATTATTATTTAAAAAATTTATAATGAATTGATAAATTAATATATTTTAATTATATTCAATAATTCAAATATGAATATTATTTTATGCTAATTATTGTCATTAGAAATACAATATTGAACAAAACTAATTAACTATTAAACATGTGAAATCACATATACAACGCATGCGCATTAAAAGCTAATTTATATAAAAATGTATATATATTTATAATAATATAACTCATTTTATAAAAAAAATAGAAATTCTATTGCACGTATGTGTGTAGAAGTTACATATTTAGAACATAGATTTACGTTTAAAAATAAAATACAATAAATAATGAAACGTATAGTTTGAAACTAATTAATAATAAAACATGAAATATGTACATATTAAAAAATAAAAAAATAGATTCAATTGTAAGTAAAAAAATTTTTAAACACATAAATAGATCAGATTAATAATATTAATGAATACAGTTGTTTAAATGATGTTTTCATGAATCCTAGCCAAGTTAATTTGTGACATCAAATCAATCAACAAAATTATTAATATATGTTATAATAAACATCGATAATAGTGGTAGAACAATCGCAAAGCTATAAGAAAAGAAAAGAAAAAAAGAACACAGAGATTTATCAGGAAAAAATCATTGGTAGAGGAGGAAAAATTTACTAATGTTGAAAAACGAATGATACAATAGGGTCGACTACATCTATTTAATGGTTGAAAAATCTTGTTCTAATCAAAGTCAAATAGAAGAAGAACAGTTCTATACGGATTTAACTTGTGTTGTATGGTATTTATTTCTTCAACAAGTGATGTGATTCGGGTCAAATAATCTCTAATAATATACACACTCGATAGAAATAATAAAGTATGCATAAAAATATTAAAATAAAATTTTAATCTAATAATAAATTTAAAATTTCATCAATAAAATTGAGATGATATATTATTATTGAGGTCTCATAGAATTGACTCTTGCCAAACGAGTTCATATTTGTTTATAAATATAATCATATACATGGCAATTGACTGTAATCCATGTGTGGGTGAACCGTCACTCTCTTCTGGGAGAACCAAAGCAGGGAGATTCATGTGATTCAAGGGTTCTCCGTCCAAATCTTTACGGCTTGTCTAAATTTCCGTGTTCGCATTAACTGGGTTTCAAAGCGTTGGAAGTAGACCTAACGATGCTTTGGATTCGAATTTTGCCAATATAAAATTTTAGATTTTGGTGCGAAAAATAAGGTCAAGATTTTGTTTAAATTTGATTCAGATAAAAATGTTAAACTCGAGCTTGGTGTCTGTATTAAATTTTTTAAATTATTTTTCTATAAAAGTAAATTTAAGAAAATAATTAAGATAGTTGCAACTTAGTAAGCAAATACATCTAAAATAGTAATAAAATTAATAATAAAACAAGAGTTATACAATAATAAGCACCAGTGAAAAAATTTAGGCGAATTCGGGTCGAGCTGAGCTCGGGTCAAAAATCTTACCCGAGACCTATTCCGTTTAGAAAACAAGCCTTATTTTTTGTTTAAATCTATTTTTTGGACCTATATTTTTCTTTCCAAACCCTCCCATTTTTCAAACGAGTGACCTGAGTTATGATTCGATTTAATTGGGAGGGTATTATGAACTTTGTATTTTATGATTTATGCGAAAAAGCGATGGAAGAAAATGAAGTTTGAAAGTAATCAAGTAATTACTTTTTATAAAGGAAAGGAAAAGAACAAAAAGAAATGTTTGTAGTGTTCATATTTATTTTATTTTGTCATCTACCTATTTAAGTTTTTATAATTTTAAGTATATTTTATATAATTTATCACAATAATTTAGTTTTAACTCTAAATTTATTAATTTATGTATTGAATCATTATATATGACATAGATACAATTTAGAATATGACCAAAAAAGCAAAGGTTAACATGAATACATTAAGTATTCAATCGATCTGCCAATAGGGTTAATTGTACGGGTCATTCTTAAGTTATGACTTAAATTCTAAAGGAATAATGGCAAGAATTGTTGTTGAACTTAACGGTTGGTTTTAATGCAATAATTCTATTTTCAACGTGACACTTTACATCCAACTCGAATAGCAAACTTGGATACGAGATGTCACATCGTTGTCGAAGTAACTCAAGTTACAATAATACATTGTATTCACTAAGTAATCGAGTCTAAAATTTTTTATCAAACCATATCACATAATCAATTTTCAATTTTAAAACTTTAAAATCATATTGAAATCATTTTAAAATTTCTAGGTGTTTGGAGGTGTTTAGGATCAAGTACGGGTCTTCGAGGGTCAAAACAACTCAAAACAAAATCTGCCATAGATGTATCATTACTAGTGAGGAGATGTACCGATACATCTTCGTGATATCATAGATATTTTGAATCTGTTGGACTTCTAACAATACAACCAAGTACATGTACTGATACACCTATGCCAAGACCTAAAAGTCTCTTCAAAACTCAGTTACTTTAACACATAGGAGCTTAATATCAAATCATGGACTTATGACACGTAAAAACCAAGTTTAAAACATCATAAACACCTAACATATCACCTTCAAACCTAGTAAAGACATTCAATCCTAGTTCTTTGATCCGTAGAAATTCTTAATTTCTGCTAATATCTCTTTCGAGCATAAGAATAACTAACTCTAGGTTGATTAATTGAAATTTATTTCTAATTAAAACACTTATTATGGCATTAATTCACTCTATAAATCCTCATATTAGATTTGACTCTAATCTGGTAGATTTATGTTGTTTTATTTCTAGGATTGTATGCAAGTCCATCCAATTATGAAAGATCTAATCACAAGAAGGGTCTATTCAACCTCAAACTCAAGCACATCAAACATGGATTAATACTCTAGAAATATTAACTCAAGAACAATTAAGCATTCATAATTGAAAATAAATAAACTAAGATTTTACTGAATAAAACTAGAAATCAAATAATAGAATCCATTCTAGGGTTCATCTTCCATGTGTATTTAGAAAATTAGTTCATACTTGCAAGAATAAACACCGAAAATACAGTATAACCATTAAAATAAAAGAAACCCATGCCAACTTCCTAGGAAATAAGCTTGGAATCTTGAATTTTGATGAACTACTTAGAAATCAGCTTCAATGGTGTTCTTTTGGGTAACTTCCATGCTAAACTAAGACGGTCGGTTCCTCTTTTCTTTTTTATCATTTATATCTTCCTAAAGTGCCAAAAAACCTAAAAATCGGAATCTCCTATTTTTAGCGTACATGGTCCGCGAAATTGACACGCTTTGGGCACACACCCATGTGGCTCACACGATTGTGTGGTCTGGCAGTATGAAACTCTGTTTCCCATGTGCAGCTTCTAGATTGCTCCAATATTTTGATTTTCACTCATTTTTCACTCTTATTGCTCCTAAGTGCTCTATTAAGATTCAAAATATGAATTTAAAGGATTATGAGTATATAATTCATAGTTAACATCATGTAATCACCTAAAGATGCATTAAGAATGAGACTAAAGTATGTTAATTTTGACATTTATCATTTGGCATCATTAAATCTGGTCATATTTAGCTACCTTCAGGTTTTCGATGATGAAAATGTAGAGAGAATGATAGCAGTTCACTGCAAATTTGGAAATCATGTAGCTAAATTATATGCGTAGTTGAACAATGACGAGGAGCTGAATGTGGTTGTTGAAAATCCTTGTTCATATAGTCAGCCTCTGAACATTTTCTGGTGGTTAAACCTTTGATGGAGACCAAACTATGTTACCAATTGTTAGGCCCAAAAATATCGAGAGGGAGGTGAATTGGTATTTTAAAATTTTTTGCAAACTTTTCTAAATGATAATGAAATGGAAGAAAAGCTTAGAAAATCGATTTATAGTGGTTTGACTCTACTTGTCTACCTCCACTACCTTGGTATACCTCAACCAAAGATTTACCAATTTACTATACTTGAATTATTACCTTTTAAGGAGAAGATATAATCTTTAGAACCCCTATATTTTTCATAAGGTGGAGATATAACCTTCCCCCTGATTTTAATGTCTTAATTAGAATCCTTCCTAATTTTTGTGGCTTAAATAAAACCCTCATAATTTACAATTGGTGAAATGAAATAGAGTAAACAAAGAGGCCTCCCTAAAATTATTTATTTGGACAATTGGAGCAAGATCTTACTTTTGGGGATTCCAGAATAAAAGACGTAATTAAATTTCTTTTTTAAAATGTAACAAGAACTTGGGTTACTGCTGATAAATTTTTTATTACATTTACATGATTTATTATGTTTATTTTTAAAAAAAATATGTTTGGGGATCAAATTGATAAAATTTGTAAATGCGGATGATTAAGTTTGTTGAATTATTTAGAATTAGAAACAAATTGATAGAATGTGTAAGTGTCGAGGACTAAATGTGTAAGAGACTGCGCCACAATTTCTGTTAACAATTTAACAAAGGATGACCAAAGCAAAACCAATTAAAAATGTTTGTGATAAAATTTAAAGTTTTTATAATTTGATAACCAAAATAGAAATATACTAATAGTTGAGTGGCTATTTGTGTAGTTTACCTATTTATATAGTTGTAAAATATTAATTTACAACTACATCATATTTGATTACGTCTTATGTTGCGCAACGATTACATGTTATTGTATAAAGTTGATTTTAACCATAAATTTGGTTGCAAAATACGTAACAATGTTATTATGGTTAAATTTTATCTTGCAATAAAATTTGGTCCTTACCCTTAAAAATACATAAAATTTTAAATTTTATATTTTTTAAAAATACTATGAAAATCTAACTCTTTAAAATAAAAAAATGAAAAAAGAATTGAAAATTTAATGTTCTCTAAACTGGATTGGAGTGGCTAATCGGACTAGTTGGATTAGAAATTGAGTGGAGTACTAGTCTAGTGAGAGATAATAAAAAAAAAACCAATTGATTTGCAAACCATTACAAACTGGTTGAATGATTTTTTTTGTTAATTGGTGAAAGTAATTATCTGGCTTGGAAGCAACATGTCTTATTAATTTCTTAGTTTTCTTGCAACAAACAGAAAATAAACATATTAAATTGGTAAATTTTGTCGAAAACTACCTATGACTATAATGTTTGGATTAGGATTTTTAAATTGAAAAAAAAAAGATAGATTGAATTTTTAACTTTTAAAAGACTAATGCTTGATTTGGATGGGCGATGCATTTACTTTCGATAAGGTTAAAAACATTAGGGATGGTGAGATGCGAAGTAAAAGATTGCACCGCCTAAATTTCAAATCCTATAAAAGTGTAGGGACTAATAATAAATTATGGGGGGAGTTGATAGTCAAAAAGTCCTAAATCTTTGGAGATTAAATATAGAGGTAAACAAAGTAGGATTATAAAGTCTAATTATAAGAGTAATTTTGTTTTCCATAAATAGATGAACGAAGAAAAGCTTTTGTTATTATTATTACAAGGGATGTGACACGTAGGATAAAAATAGGCCCCACAAAAAAACAACGTTACAAAAGATAGGTTCTGTTTTGGCTGATTCCATATTTATATAAAAACGAAAAATGAAGATTGAGTGCCATGCCATGCCACCCTTCTCTTTTCTCTCCTTCTCTTGCAAAACCTGACCCATCAACACATTATGCTTTCTCTTCTGATTTTCATAAAATAAAAACAAAGAAACCTTAAAATTTTCATTATACACAAAAATAATCATAAAAAAAAAACAGAGAGATTTATAAATATTACGTATAGAAGTGAAGGGGCGAAGGAGACCCCGGGAAATCTTGTTATTGGATTCAAAGAAACAGAGGGAAGGGGAAGCCTTAAACCCTGGCTTTTCTATCTCTCTGTTTCTCTTTTTATCTCTACATGTTCTTCTTTAATCCAAATTAACCATTAGAGAGATTGCCTACTTCATTTGGTATTGAAGATGAACCAGCCTCTAGATTCCAGGTAACTTTTCATTTCGAGTATTTGGGTTATTTTCTTTTGGGTCAAGTATCAATGATGTGTTGTGCATTTGTTGAAATTTCAAAGTTTCAGCTCAGCATTGTCTCCTTTGTCCATTACACCTTTATTTTAATGATCTTAGCTTAAAAGTAATGTTGGGTACGTGTGTTTTTTGTTTCTTGCCTTTCTGCTAACAAATTATATATATATGTGTATGCATGCATGCATGGATATATATATATATTTATTATGTTGGATTCTGGGAACGGCTGCATGGGGTGTTCTCTCGTACCTTGGAATTTCTTTTGGGTCAGATTTGTAGCTTTAACCAATGTTGATTTGTTGTAAGCTTCATTTTGTAAATATGAATCATTTGGTATTTGGAAATCAGGAACTAAAGCAAAGAAGCTGCGTGTTATAGGTGACTGAGTGGTAGATTTTGGAGCTTGTCTTTGTTTGATAGTAAATAAATAAAGAAAAGCTTGATTCTGAGAAGATGGCACGGGGTAGGATAAGAGCAAAGCTCCGCAAGAGCCATCTTTATTCGTTTTGTCTATTTCGAAGTTCAGGGAGCGGGGGACAGTCTATAGGAGGGCCGGGATTCTCAAGAACTGTATACTGCAACGAACCTCAAGTGCTCAACCAAAAACCTTATCGATCAAATATCATATCCACAACCAAATATAATTTTTTTTCTTTCTTGCCAAAAGCTCTGTATGAACAATTCCACCGAGTAGCCAATTTGTACTTCCTTGGATGTGCAATTGCTTCACTTACACCCCTTTCGCCATTTTCTCCTGTGAGCATGATTGCACCTTTGGCCTTCGTCGTAGGGCTAAGCATGGCGAAGGAAGGTTTGGAGGATTGGCGAAGGTTTATGCAAGATAGGGAGGTTAATAGTCGGAAAGTACATGTTCATAATGAGGAAGGCGGCTTCGGTAAAAAGACATGGGAAGACGTTCGAGTTGGAGATGTGGTGAAAGTGGAGAAGGATCAGTTCTTTCCTGCAGATTTGCTACTGTTATCATCAAACTACGAGGATGGAATTTGCTACGTGGAGACCATGAATTTAGATGGTGAGACCAACTTGAAGGCAAAGAAAGCTTTGGAGGCAACCTTGGGTTTGGATGAGGATGATAATTTCAACAACTTCAAAGGAATAATTAAATGTGAAGATCCCAACCCTAGCCTTTACACCTTTGTTGGTAACCTTGAATATGAAGGTAAAGTTTATGCTATTGACCCTACCCAAATTCTCCTTAGAGATTCAAAACTCCGAAATACAGAGTTTGTGTACGGGGTTGTGATCTTCACTGGCCATGATAGCAAAGTCATGCAGAACTCCACCAGGTCCCCTTCCAAGAGGAGCAGAGTAGAAAAGAAAATGGATTATATAATTTATGTTCTTTTCAGTGTCCTTCTGGTGATATCATTGATCAGCTCTTTTGGCTTTGCTGTGGAAATTAAGTACAGCATGCCAGTGTGGTGGTTTATGCGACCCCAGGATGCAGATGAATACTATAGTCCCAAAAAGCCTGTAATATCAGGGCTTAGCCACATGGTGACTGCCCTCATGCTTTATGGATATTTAATACCTATTTCTCTTTATGTTTCGATTGAGGTGGTGAAGGTTTTGCAAGCAACCTTTATTAATCAAGACATACAAATGTATGATGAGGACACTGGGATTCCTGCTCAAGCACGGACATCTAATTTAAATGAGGAACTGGGCCAAGTAGACACCATCCTTTCAGATAAAACAGGCACTTTGACCTGCAATCAGATGGATTTTCTCAAATGTTCCATTGCTGGTATTCCATATGGTGTGTCCCCTAGTGAAGTTGAACTTGCTGCTGCACAACAGATGGCTAATGACCAGGAGGATCAAGGAGAACTTAAGACCCTTGTCGCTTCCAAGAAAGAAAAGGCTCATAAATCTCCCATAAAAGGGTTTAATTTTGAGGACAACCGACTCATGAATGGGAACTGGTTGAAAGAGCCTACTGCAGCACGCATTATGTTATTTTGCCAAATATTAGCAGTTTGTCACACTGCTATCCCTGAGCTGAATGAAGAGACCGGCAATTATACATATGAAGCAGAGTCGCCTGATGAAGGATCCTTTCTTGTTGCTGCCAGAGAATTGGGTTTTGAGTTTTTCCAAAGAACTCAATCAAGTGTGTTTGTTCGTGAAAAGTATACGGCTTCAGGAAAACCAATTGAAAGGTGGGGATGGCAATTGTTGCTTGTTCTTTTTAGAATTTTTTTTATTTGAGCATCTTAACGGTCCTTTGGGAATCTTGTAGGGAATACAAAATTTTGAATGTGTTGGAATTTACAAGCAAAAGAAAGCGGATGACTGTTATTGTAAGGGATGAAGAAGGGCAAATTCTTCTCCTGTGTAAAGGTGCTGACAGGTTAGTCTCTATGTTGTCCTTTGACCTCATCATCAGGGTATTCACATGGTAGCCTACACCAATGTGTTCCTTCAATGGTATGAGGGTTTGTTCCTCTTTTTGGCACAGCATTATTTTCGATCGGTTGTCAAAGGATGGAAAATTGTATCTGGAAGATACCACTAGGCATTTGAATGATTATGGAGAAGCTGGATTGCGTACATTGGCACTGGCTTATAGAAAGCTCGAGGAGTCTGAGTATACTGCTTGGAACAATGAATTTCAGAAAGCAAAAACATCTATTGGGGCTGATAGAGATGCAATGCTTGAAAATGGTGCAGATATGATGGAGAGGGATTTGTTTCTCGTTGGTGCAACTGCCGTGGAGGACAAACTGCAGAAGGGGGTATGTGTTATTACCCTTGCTTGGTTTCTCTAACACACTTGTCTTTTGGTGTTTTTCATTTTCAACCTGGTATCATTTCAGGTGCCCCAATGTATCGATAAACTAGCACAAGCCGGTTTGAAGCTCTGGGTTTTGACAGGGGATAAGATGGAAACCGCTATAAATATAGGGTTTGTCTCCTGCCATTTCTCTCGTTATTTTCATCCACTAATGGTAACCTGAAAGGTGTAAAGATGTTCCATGATAGCTATTTAGTGAAAATTTCTCTTTGTGATGCAGGTTTGCTTGCAGTCTGCTAAGACAAGGCATGAAGCAAATCTGTATTACAGAAAGTGGTTCAGAGGACAAACAGGTATGTATTTCTCTTGACAGGAAATTTTCTTTTGGAAATTGATTTCATTAGATGTTAGACTTTGTTGCCCTTTTGTTACTCATCAGGAAGTCAAGGAGGACATATTGAAGCAAATCACCAATGGTTTAGAAATGATCAAACAAGAAAATGATCCACATGCTGCCTTTGCATTAATCATTGATGGAAAGACTCTTGCATATGCCTTGGAAGATGATATGAAACTTAAATTCTTAGGCTTAGCGGTTGAATGTGCATCTGTAATATGCTGTCGTGTGTCTCCAAAGCAGAAGGCACTAGTAAGAATTTTCTATGTTTCTAATGGATTAAATCGGGTGATATTCCTGAAAGTGAAGATCTTATTGTCTATTCTCGGTTTTTTTTTTCCTTGGCACCAGGTAACAAGATTAGTAAAACAAGGAACTGGGAAAACCACCTTAGCAATTGGTGATGGTGCAAATGATGTTGGAATGATTCAAGAGGCTGATATTGGAGTTGGTATCAGTGGTGTGGAAGGTATGCAGGTTGGTAACATCTTCTTGCATCCTCATCAACTGCCGATAAATGTTTTGTTCTCAAATATGTTTGATGTTTGTAACAATTATTATCAAATTGTAGGCTTTTGCTGTTCTATCTTGACATGATGCTTCTTAAGACTGGTTAATTTTTCATGTTAGTGAATTTTACCAAACTTTTTCCCGTTTTCAGGCTGTAATGGCCAGTGACTTCTCTGTTTCCCAGTTTCGTTTCTTGGAAAGACTTCTTGTTGTCCATGGACATTGGTGTTACAAGAGGATCGCACAGATGGTAATAACGAGGAATTGTCTGTTTCATTTTCTTGTTTTTTAAATGCTTGGCCCCCCTCTAATGCTGTACCAGTTCCGGTATTTTGGATTCAGATTTGCTATTTCTTCTACAAGAATATAGCGTTTGGCCTCACCCTCTTCTACTTCGAGGCATTTACAGGCTTTTCTGGACAATCAGTTTACGATGACTGGTACATGTTGTTGTTCAATGTTGTTCTTACCTCCCTACCAGTAATGTCACTAGGAGTTTTTGAGCAAGATGTTTCTTCTGAGGTCTGCTTAGAGGTTAGTTTTGTAAAAGGCTTCTTTCATTAGCAATTCATCCATGTTAGAGTTGAGACTTGACTTAAAAGATATTGCATGTCTTGCAGTTTCCTGCAGTATATCAGCAAGGACCTAGGAATTTGTTTTTCGACTGGTACAGGATACTCGGGTGGATGGGAAATGGTCTATTGTGCTCTTTAATCATTTTCTTCATCAATATTATCATCCTGTACGACCAAGCTTTCCGTGCTGAAGGCCAGACCGCCGATTTGGCTGTCTTGGGTACAACAATGTTCACTTGCATCGTTTGGTCTCTCAATTGCCAGATTGCCCTCACAATGAGTTACTTCACATGGATCCAGCACGTCACAATAGGGGGTAGCATTGCTGCGTGGTATATATTTCTCTTAATTTATGGCGCGCTATCTCCTAGAATATCTGGCGATGCCTACCAAATCCTAGTGGAAGCCCTTGCTCCCGCACCCATCTACTGGCAGACCACCCTCTTAGCCACAATCGCTTGTACCCTCCCTTACATGGCTCATATAGCTTACCAAAGATGTTTCGAGCCAGAGGATCATCATATTATCCAAGAGATCAAGTACTACAGGAAAGATGTTGAGGATCAACACATGTGGACTAGAGAACGGTCCAAGGCAAGACAGAAAACTAAGATTGGGTTCACTGCACGTGTGGACGCAAAGATCAGGCAAGTCCGAGCCAAGTTGAATAAAAAACAATAGCCTTTTTTGAAGATTTTTTAGGGCCTCACTTAACAATTTTAACATTGAGCCACTCTTATTTTCTTGATCTCTTTAGATTACACAAGTCCCATTGATTATACAAAGGCCTCTGGGTGCTGGGGGCAATTGTATTGTATTGTATTGTATTGTGTTGTCTGTACACTACTCGACACACACATAACAAGAGTTGGTAGCCGGTGAAAATAGTCTATAGCTTCATCTTTGTTACAAGTTGCCTTATCTCGGCTTGCCTGTGCAAGTCTGTAAAGACGTACAATCTTGCAAATGCTGTTGATGTAAGAAGAAAAAAAAATGAGGATTTGAAGCAAGTCATCTTCCTTGTTTTCATCTAGTACACACTTGTTTTGATGTTGGCTTCTTGTATCTCTGAATTTTATTATTTTATACATATTTTTATATATTAAATTCATTGGAGTATTGTTTTTGATAGATCTGTACCATTCTTATTATCAGTAACTATGCTAGATGACCTGATCTTGATCAGAATAATAGGTTTAAGGCAATCTAAAGCCTCAGTAACTATGCCATGGGTCTTTAGTCTCCCCCAACTTGAGAAACTCAACCAAGAAACATTAATTTCCAAATTTCATAGATGTGGTTTTTGCTTAGGTACCAGACAAGTAATAATTTTTCTTTTTATAGCTATCTATAGGATTCAGGAATTTTGATGTTGAAGAATTTTTGGACATCCCAAATCCCAAGTTCACATAGGAAAAGACAGAGAGAGAAGAGACAAGAGAAACAAAAGTAGAGAATAGGCAAGGATGAGATGGGATCACCTCCAACCATAGACAGCTTGGATGTAAGTGTCCTTGATCCACCTGAAACTCTTCCTCAAAGAACCTTTCATCTTGCCTTCAACAGCATAAACCTTGTAGCTAGCAACCCTTTTCTTCCTCTGCAACTCAGGGTCATTAAAGCTCCAGGTTTTGGAAGAAGACCCAAAGGAGCTTTTGCTTTTCTTCATCTTAATCTCTTTGCCAAGCTGATTTGGTTGAACAGAATTAGCATAATTAGCACTGTAACACCTCAAGTCCTGCATGTTGCTAGGCCCTCCTCCTTTACCTCCATAGTAACTCTCCATCTGCATCCCCCCATCCCTGGATGATTTGGATCTAAAATTGAAGCCCTCCATCATCAAAACTAAACCAAGATTGCAAGGATGAAGATGGGAAGATGTGGCGGTGGTGGAGGAGAAAATAAATATCCTTGCCTTTACTTTACTTGCCTTCTTTTTATTTATTTGTGAAGTTGTTGAAAACAGATGGTGATGGTCTTGGCATTAGTTTAGTATTATTAATTCAAGTGGGACTCCTCCAACTGTTGTCACTAGTTTAGCATGCAGTGCATGGGGCAGCTAATTCTGAATGGGAATGGCCATTGATGCCCAACTTCCATGTGTTGTGCTTCATGTTTGACTAGGTCAACGAATTTGGAATTGAGAGATTGTCCAAATTTTACATCATTTTTAACTGTTCTTCATCTACTCTTCTTTCTCTTGGGGACTGCATAGCTGCCCTGGGTCCGATCTGTTCATAATTTATCAATTATTCGCAAGTTCTCCCTTTTTTTTTCTTTTATAAAGGTTTTAAAATAAAATTTAAATTAGTTAATATTATGCTTAAAAATAATTATAGAAAAATATTTCATACACTATCTTTCGAGTTTTTTAGATTTAACAAGCAAATTGAGATATAGTAATATATATATATATAATATTTGATTTAAAAAACTCGATAATATATCAAATAATTACCCTTAAATATTTTACTATTTCTTAAGACCTTAAAATAGATAAATGACATTAATAACGAATTAATTTAATTAAAGAATATTAGGTGCAATAATTAAGTATATTAAATTTTGCAAAAAAGAAAAATTGGAACTAGACATGAGAGATGCTAAGAATAAATAAGGATGGAGATTTGAAGTTGTTGACGTTTTGCCTCAAAGAACATGATTGAAATCATTGTTTTTAGAACTAGAGCCTATTGATTGATTGGGTGGAGAATCGAGTAGAATATCAATATATTTAATCGAATAAAAAAAACTAATTAAATAGAAAAATAAATAATTAAACCAATTCGATTATGGATTCAATTTTAAAAATTTAAGTTGCAATATTATCTTGTTAATGGTAATAATCAGATCAAGAACATCAAGAGAAAAATAAGTGAAGGTGTTAGTTTTCCAAGTGGGGTTTAGGATTCTGATTCGGGGTTTAGGGTAAATAAATTACTAAAATTATGTGTTAATGATATGAGAAAATTATTGAAATGTCATTAAATTATTGAAAGAGACCATGGATGATGTGATGAGAACGATCCATAAAATAATTTCTCCACATCGTGGGTGTCTCATAATCTAGGCATATATAATGCCCTTTACACATATAAAAAAGTGATATAAATACCTTTTAAATTTTAAAAAACGATAAATATACTTAGAAGATTTGATTTTATAATCTTAAAAGATTGAGTCAACCCGATAAGAATCTCAATTGTAGATATGCTCTAATCTTTATTGTTAATGTAATCTAATGTGTACCATTGCATTTACGAGAGTTCAACTATAAATAAAGACATTTCTCTTAATGTGTAACCACTCAGTTGTAATCTTTCATAATAATTCAATAGCATGTTATTGCTTTCTTGTGGTTATTCTGTCTTTTTTAGTCTTTGAGTTGCTTTCACTTTATTTTTGATGCATTAGAGAATTTTTATCGAGAACTTCGTATGGGTAGTAAAGCCATGGTGAGCCATGGTAAGAGTGAGCTAGATGGTCCGTGTCTGTGAATTAATTGGGTTTTGGTTTAAAGAACAAAAGAGACTAGAGTTGTTCTATAATTAGCTTTTGATTCAATTCTAAATTATGATGTTCAAATTTTTGGAATAAAATATTTTTTCAAACATAAATTTTTTAAAATTTATTTAATAATTTTTTAAAAGTTAAAATATGCTTATAGTCCCTATACTTTCAAAAATTAAAAATTTAGTCCCTCTAAATTCAAATCTAACTGTTAAATTTACGTTAATTATGACATCTTTTTTTAATTAGTAATAAATTTTTTATTATTTCAAAATGCCATGACAATAAATTCAAAAATAAAATATTATTAATAATTAAATTTGAATTTTAAAATATAAAAAATAGGGACTAAATTTCTAAAATACAAGGACTAAATTTTTAATTTTAAAATGTTTAGTTCAAAATAATTTTTTATTTGATAGAAAGGAAAATAAAAAGCACAAAATCAGGAAAGTGCAGAACCGGGGATAACGCTGAAAATGACAGTTGTACCACTGGCAATAGCAGTTGATCCCAGGTACTGTCGTAGGCGCCATCAATTTTCTCTGTTCATCAGCCATGACCCATGGTTTCGTCCGATGGCCATTCAAGCTGCTCGCAAATACCCGAATTTGGCTGAGTACTACCAGAAAAACGCCACCAAGTTTTGGGACAATTTCTATAAGCGCCATAAAAACAAGGTCTTTGCTTCTTTTTTCCCTTAAAAAGAATAACTGTAAAGCTAACACTTTTATGTTTTGGGTATGTTCAGAAAACCCTTTTCTGAATTTCTGTTTTGATATAACATTTCTGGGAAAATTTACTGAGTGAAGCTTTTGTTCTTTCTGGTTGTTTCGTTTCAAAAGGATAAAGTATATTACATGGATTCTGAGTTTGACTATTATGTTGTTTTAGTTCTTCAAAGATAGACATTACTTGGAGAAGGACTGGGGGCAATACTTTTCTGATGATGCTAATTCCGCTAATGTCAAGGTTCTTTTAGAGGTACACTTTATGCTTCATCGATTCTAAAGCAATGTATATTACCTGTTAGTTCAAATTTAACAAGGTTTCTCATTTGTTTCCCATGGTGCTTAATTTTAAGCTTAGTTACTAATCTATGTACTTGATTGACCATTTTCTTCTGGCAGGTTGGTTGTGGAGCTGGCAATACAATCTTTCCACTTATTGCAGCATATCCCGAACTTTATGTGCAAGCTTGTGATATCTCACCTCATGCAATCGCGCTTGTTAAGGTTTACAACCTTTTCTAACCATGAATATTTGGCATTTGGGACATAATTTCTATTTTCTTTATTTAAGAAGTTCAAATACCTGTTTGTGCCAATCCATCATTGAACATTTCCGGCTTAGTACACTAAACTTGCATAGAGCTTGCATGTATGCTTAATAATGTTCATAGGACATTACTAATCACTGTAATTGTTAAGTTTACAATAGCGCTTGACATGTGAAGGGGAAGAGGTGTGTGTTGTTGCTTAGATGGTAAGTAAGAGTTGCTTATATGATTAGGCAGGACTAACTTTTACTGTTGAAATGCAGTCACATGCGGAGTTCAAAGAAGATCGGGTGAATGCATTTCTATGTGATGTTACAGTTGACAATCTTCTTGAAAGGATTAATCCGTCTTCAGTTGATGTAATTACCTTGGTAAGAGTACTGGAAATCCCCAATTCTGAGGTTCTGATCCTGCATCTAGTTACCATTAATGATTTGTAGAACTAATTGCCTGCTAATTTTTACTGGTTATTTCAAGGGAAATGTTCATGTTTTCATTTATTAAGGACAACATCTATATGGTAACTAACATGTTAAGCAGATTTTCATGCTTTCTGCAGTTTCTCCACATAAAATGCCTTCGATATTACAGAATATTAAAAGAGTACTAAAGGTATATCTAAGATGTTACTTTTGAGATGGCCTGGATATATTCTTCAATCTAAATGATATTTTGCCTGCAGCCAGATGGTTATGTTCTCTTGCGAGATTACGCCATTGGAGATTTTGCACAAGTAAGTTGTGCTTCAAATATGTACTCCACTTCAGTCTCATTTCTTCTGTTCCCACCTTGTGTGCCAGTGATATGTTTCTTCTGGTTTGCATCAATAGTGGCCTTTTTTAGTTGAATAATTCCTTCTTTTTTCCAAGTTATGGTACTTTTTATAGAGGAAATGATCACATCTCAATCTGTTGTCCCCTGTTTTGCTTGGTTGGAACCTTGATTTTGTTCTGGGCTATACTTAGTCTTTTGACTCCTTTTCCTAAATTCAAAAAACTGTTTTAATTCAGTTGGCATGCACCTTTCTTCTTTTGTTGCATGCTTTCAACTTATAAGGTGAAGCTAGAAAACAAGAATCAGATGATAAGTGAGGGCTTTTATGTACGCGGTGATGGAACTGTAAGTATGTTGTACAGCACAGATTATGGTTTTTCTTTTTTCACATGAAAAATGCATCTTATTGCCTGATTTTCTATGTTTGTTAATCTCTTGTCTCTAGTGTTCATTTTACTTTTCTGAGGACTTCTTGTCAACCTTATTTTTCCAAGCTGGCTTCAACACTGTAGATATCAGCACATACTGCAAGCAAATCAAGAATAGTCATAAGAATATAACTATGGATAGGTATGTTTAGTAGTTGATTATTGCTTAAAACTTAAAAGTTATCCATTCTTGTTATCTATAATAATTTTCTAAGGCATAAGTATGTAATTGATGGCGACTGTTGCATTCATATTATTGCTTTTCCCTGGATGTTCCCTAGTCTTCTGAAAGTATACGTCTGCATGTGTTCACTAGCTCCTGTGAACTTACCAATGTGTTGCTAATGCCTTGAATCAGATCTGCAACTCTCATATCATGAACATTATAATGTGTGCTACCATTCTTCTTCTGTGTACTTTCTGCTCTTATTCTTTGTAGACTGTTTACTTGATTGAATGAATATTGTTGGTAAGACAGCAGAGAAAATGTCCTGATTTAGTAAAGGAAAATGACTTGACAGGAAAAGATGAAAGAAAATGCATGCAAGAGTTGAGAATAAACTACTTTGGTTTTTGAATGAAATTTCTCATCATGAGATCTGTTGGAACTTGCTAGTTGCTATACACTAAAGGAGGCAAACTAGTTCTATTTCTTTTTCTCTGCTGTTCTTTTTGCTTTCCTTTCAGTTTCTTCAATTCTAATGGTTATATTAATCTCCAGGCGCTGGGTACGAGCTGTTTTTAAAAATTTGGAGTGATATTCCGGGGTTGGCCGAGATTATGTAACCCAGATGATAGTACTGTGATTCATATATTGAGTGTTCATTGATCAGCCACAGCCAGGTTTGGGTGTTTTTGTGGCTGGGTGTTATAGTCCCAATATATTTTTTTGCTTCAGATGCTCCATACTTGAAGCTTGACCATCCCTGATGTGAGGGTCGGCATGGGACCTATGTTAGAACTCCATTGCCTAAAATCCATGGAAGGAAAAGGTCAACTTTTATCAAATTAGTTGTGGCAGTCTGGCAGACAGGATCCCGCTTGCTGTTGATATTCAACTTACATTAAGAAATTATTCTTTTCTCTTATTAAAAATGAAGGAAAGGATCCTCCTTGTTGGCCGCTATTTAAGACATCAGTAGATGCAGATGGTTGGCCTTTCTGTTCCCAGTAAACCTCCTGTCGTGCTACTGGAAATTTTAGGTTCTGGATGTGATGCAGACTTTGCAAATGGACCGGTTGGTTGACCAATATATTAATAAAGTTTTTTGCATTTAATACATTAATTTGAATGATTTAAGAAAAAAAAGTATTAGTTACACTTTTGATCATAAGTTTCACGTTAATTAGTGCCACTGTGTACTAATTAACATTTTGCAATTACTTTTTATGGAGATCAACCATTAAAGAAACTGTAACTCGGTACATTTTAAAACTCTTCAATTTGTTCAAACAATCTGCAGGAACTAATTATATAGGTTTATAATCAAAAGATATCGTCTTCAAGCCTCCAAGGTGGATTTTCCATGTTAGCAAGAATGAGAAATAGAAGTATAAGTATTGATCCATAGGAAAAATTTCAGGGTGATCTCTAGAATTACTCCAGGTCTACAGGCACTGCAACGACTTTTATGTTCTATGATGAAAATGACTTGGCTCTTCTCAACTGCTGAGGAGGTCCGGTACAAGTTACAAATGACCAACAGTTTGCTTCACCAGGCTTCCTGTTTGACTTTCCAGCAACACCCCTGTTGGATGGAAGGATGTTGGACTTCCACACTCTGGTTATCGATACTAACCTTTGCCATCCGCTTCTTTCAGTGATCTACATTTGAATGCAATTTCTACATTAGGGTTGTTTGTCATTTTATCTTGATTATGCATAATGTAAAATAGACTAGTGACTGTAATCTTCATGCATTAACTAACCTGATTTTCTTGTGATCTAATCTCTGGAACTGAAATATGAAGAGGTGGCTTAGAAGCAACTTTCTCGCTGTTGTTGGCTTCGTGTTGAATCTCACTGTTGTTCGCTTCATGTTGAAGTTCGAGATTCCTAAGGCGATTCAGCTCTGGTAACACAACTGAATCAAGGTCTGGCCTATCTCTTTTCCTTAGCTCACAGCACTGTAAAGCGAGTTTTGCTAATGATAAAGCCTCTTCAACGGGCCAGTCTGGTACTGTTGGATCAAGCATTTCTGCAAAGGTTCCTTTTTCTATTGCCTCCTGGATATGGACAGTCAATCCAACTGGTGGCTTTGACGTTAGCAGCTGTAATAGAACCACACCAAGTGAATATAGATCTGATTTTACACCTAGCATTCCTGTTTGCTGATACTCTGGATCAATGTAACAAAATGTTCCCCGAGCTGCTGTTAAGCGATATTGAGCAACACCATCTGCAATAGATGCTGGAACCAGTCGGGACAAGCCAACATCACTAATCTTGCTCACATAATTCTTGTCTAAGAGAATGTTTGCAGGCTTGAGGTCACGATGTACCAGTGGCTCTGGCTTTGTTTGATGAAGGAACAGAAGGCCTGTAGCAATCTCAGCCGCTATTCTAAACCTGATTTTCCATGGTATTGAGGGAGTGTTGTCTTTTCTAAAGAGCCGATCTTCTAAGCTTCCATTTTCCATGTATTCATAAACCAGACATCCATACTCAGGGCAGGCACCTATGAGCAGAACCAGGTGTGGATGTCTCATGCAGCTTAGAACCTCAACCTACATAACAAATTTATTTAATACAAATGAAAGGAAGGAAGAAGGACAGATAAGTTCTGCCACTATAAACACATGAAGGTAAGACCATACTCTTTATCTCCCCTCTATTTGGCTAGAGAAATTGCTGTGGACATCATATTTGGTGGTTTTCTAGGTGGCAGGGCTTTTAAAGGCTTTTATAAGTCATTACCATCTTAAATTATAAGACTATGAACAAGTTTAAAAGAAGCTATAAAAGGAACATTTCTATAAATTTAAAATGAAATTAACTCAACATTCTTTGCTAGTCCTTACTCATTTCAGATATTACATTCAGCTATCATTATAATGTCAAATGATGCCCACCTCATTCATTTCTGGCACTTTTTTTTATTTCTTATTGTGATATATAGAAGCTGTGGTTTTAAATATACTGCAATTGACAGATTACCTATAATGCAGCTTTGAGTTTTACTATAAGAGATGATTCAAACTTCTTCACCAAGAAAAGAGATACCCAATGTTTTGGGACACCGTAACATTCAATGAAGTTTAATTGTTCTTAGGAAACAGGATTAACAAGCATAGTTACCTCTTGTTGGAATTGCTTCTGTCCTTGTGATATATCTGGCCTTAAGATCTTGATGGCTACAGCAGTATGGTCAAGGGTGGCTTTAAAAACCGGCCCATATCCTCCTTCACCAATCTTATGTGCACTCGCGAAGTAATCTGTCGCAGCTTCAATGTCATCAAGGGTGTATTTTCTATAAGCAGCTTTATTGTTAACCAGCTTATCTAGTGCTCTCTGTTTTTCTTCTTCCTCCTGATTGGCTTTCAATTCTGCGAGTTTTCTCTTCCGTGCCTCCATATCTGCTAAACGTTGTGCTGTCTGTGCTGCATCCATAGCAGCCTTGGTTTTTTCCCTTTCTGCCTCTGCCAAAGCCACTGCTGCCTCCTCAGAAAGCTTGACTTCCTCTAATTTGCGCTCTTCTGCTTCTTTCCATTCCTGAAGCTCCTTCAGCTGGGAAAAGAAAAGGCCCAGTCAAGCAAACTGGAAGTATATTGCTAAGTTTTTATTGATAAGATCACATATGATCATAAACATCCAATCTTACCTTATCTTTTGCTACAACAGCTTCTTCGCAAACTGATTTAAACATATCCATGGATCTCTTTAATTCTTTTCGAAGTCGCTTCATCTCAACCTCCAAGCCTCGCTATGTAACCCATGGAAAAGATGAAATATGTCTCAATAATATGGTATTGGACTCATAAAATAAAGAATTGGAACATATATTTAGGCCATAGGAAGACAGATTCATTTTGGACTGAAGCGCACCAGTCACTGTATTCATGGTAATCAGGCAACCATAGTTTACATATTTGTAATGTAATGCTATCTTGAATTTCATCCATTTTAGAGAGAAAAAAGCTCAATAAGCTAAACTAATTGAAGGCTACATATAATAGATGTGCAGGCTTTTAGATTCTGGAGAACTCCTTTGCTGTAAACCTCTCCCAGAAGGTTAGCAGCCAGTAAAAATATTGTTAGATCTACTAGAAAACAAATCAAACAAGATGGAAATTGGATCTTGTTGCATAATAACTTGAGCCAACAAGTTATTTCAGGAAGTCATTGTATGTTTTGATGTTTGTCCAAACATAATTCCTAAATGAATTTATCACAATATACTCACGGGAGTCAGGGAGGCCAAAGAACTGGAATTGTAAGCTGTACTTTCTGAACCGTGACTAGATATGTCAGTTGATCTGCAACTTGGTGGCCCTGAAAAATCTGTTCTCTCTGTTATGGAAATTCTATGAAGAGATTCTGGTATTTTACTTCTCTTTGAAGCTTTAGGTGATGTAACTTGTTTATTTGTCTTCAAATTCTCACATGGTCTTACTTGAAAGGAATCATTGACTCTATCAGAAGTTATTCCGCTACTTCTGCCTTTACTGCTTGAAACAGTTCTTTGTGAGCTAGTACGAGTCAGTGAAGACGAGCCATTGAAATGGGAGGATGTGGATCTGCATCAATGCTAGTGGTGTGAGTAAATACTTGTGGAGTTCTAAAACAACAGGCTTAGACCCCAATCCAGGAAATTAAGAAGTGGACTATTAGCAAAATTCTTCATAGAGAAGAAGGTGAGATCATTTCACTTTTTTCATCCTAGCTTCTTAGTACTATCTTATTAACATTGGTTGATAATTCTAATTTACTTTCAGCAATGATATATGAAATTCATTCCCCTGGAAAAATGGAAGCCTTAAGTGACATTTTCCGAAATGGAACTTGTTGAGATTCTGTTGCATCTAAACCATGGATGAAAATTATGCAATAAATGTCACAGGCCTTGCTTACTTTTTCTGTCTTAACTCTCAAGGTCTAAGACATCATGGTGATATATTTCAGTAGTTCTAATGTTGATACTCATATAGTGGGCCTAGGAACTTAGGGAGACGTTAGTTTTGGCTTTGCATCAGTTAATTAATAGCCCACCAAGAAGAAATGTGGTATATTTCATGTTACCTGCTCCTGCTTATGTCTTCAATCTCTGAGTTATCATATGTACGTGTGGAAAGAAGCGCTTTCAGATGCTGTGACTTGTGTGGGTTTGTGCTTTTGCTGTCTTCGGATTTCTGAGACCTGCTTGCTAATCGGGAAGCCTGAACTTTTCCTTTCAATATGACATATACTCCACAAGATTCTGGTGCAAGTTTGAGCAAGCTGGTTGGCACATCTGGATTTCTAAGTTTCCTGAAAAGACAATTTCCAGAATGATGTTAGGAAAACACGAACCACACCCACACCCTTGGACTGCTTGATACCGAACAGTTTTACTAGGAGAAACAATCATGTGCGGGGAATATATCTAGTACTAGTAATTGCAGAAAAAATTTACTACAATTTTCTGCAATGAATTTCTGTTCTTTATTCTGACCTGCAAATAAGAGTTTGTTTTATCTTGCTTTTATGTTGCTGAGTTCATACTACCCCATGTCATTTACATAAATTCAAAGAACAAATATCAGTTAGCAAGTCCTACAGACAATATCCGTATCTGGTGACCAATAAATCATGCATGCACTTCTAATTCTCATAACTCACACTGTAGCCTTATTACTCTTCCAAAATAGTGGTTCCTATTGAGCCGGTTTCATTTATTTTCTGGAGGAAAATGACATTATTGAATAATATTCTTGAGAGAGAAAGAGAGAGAGGGAGAAGACCTTGTAAGAACATTCCGGCTGGAAGCACCAACAATGATATTTCCAATGTCGTTGTTGTTGATGTAGTCAACCAGAGTACTTGGAACATCAATGCCATGGAGGACCATCTCATGTGATTCAATCTGAAAATGTCCCAGTGTTCATGAAACTCAGCTTCTTCAAAATGGCATTTATATCCACTTGCATCAAACCCGATGACAAGAGAAAAAATTTCAGGCTCGAGAGACTAATTTGGTAACGAACTTACCCCTTTTCGAGAGCAGTATCCTCGGCAAGAAAGGAAGTAGAGTTGCATCTCAGCTTCAGACGGCGGCCGACCTTCCATAGGTATGGCTTCAAACTCCTCTGAAAAAAAATCCCAAAAGAACACATATCAAATGCAACAGGGAAAAAAAGTAATGATGTTGCTCATTGCCATCTCCTCTAGACAACATAAAATAAATTGAAGAAATGGACCGCAAGTATCAGCACAAAGTTTTTAGATTGCTGAGAAGGACACCACATGCTAAACCATAGTCACCGATAGACAAAAGGGATTGTATATCATGACCATGACGAAAGAGAGGGATACCTACGCGGATGCAAACTCTTTAAAACATGAACGAAGAAGCATTTGGAGCCGGGTTTCAGCAGGTGATCCACTGCCCATTTTGCAGCAAGTTGGCTGTTCCTGTCCTTGTCGACGGCAATGGCTGTATATCCAGAGGTTTCTTCCATTGTCACAGCGAGCCGGAGGAAAGACTGCGTTATGATTAACAATGTAATGCATGAACAAGAATGAAAGAAACAACATATATCATCATTGTTTGGTCTTCTTTTTGTTTTTTCTCTGCTAAATTTGGGTAAGGGTTGCTACCATGTTTACAGGGAACAAAAAAAACAACTTCTTGCCTTCCTAGTTTTGTTTTCTCCATTTTTTCTCGTCTTTTCTAGTTACCAGGTATTCACTGTTGGGGAATTAGTTCTGCTCTTTACTCTTAAATTTCTTGGAAGCTTTGAACCAGAAAACTGCCTTTTTTTCCCTCATTAATTACATTTAAAACAATTTTAACCGTGCACTGCTTAATAATAATAGTTCTTCCACACGATGCTCTATGGTTTCCTTGTTCCAACACCAAACTGAAAATAGAATTAGTTTTCTTTTCATTGTTGAAAAAAATTATTATTATTTTTATTTTTATTTTGCATGTCGGTCTATGTTTGTTGTTCGTAACTGTCCTAAGGTTCGAATTTATGTTTACTTTTGAAAATGTAATGTGATTTATTTATGCAATTCTTGTTGGTATAGTATTTTTAATTTTCGATATGACATTCATTGTATTATATATTTAATAAAATATTTTTATTTCATAACCATTATTAAAATAATTAATATATATAATATTAAAAAATTAAAGACTTTTAAATTGTACAATACTATAAAAATATAAGTACAATTTTGAGCTAGAATTGCAGGGGTATTGACCAGCAAATTACCATTGGGGCTTTAAAGGATTTTAATAGGAAACATAAGCCTCAAATCATCTTTCTCATGGAAACTAAACAAAAAGGGGGGAAGTTAGAGAAATTGAGAAGAAGCTTTAATTTTGATAATTCCTTTTATGTTGAGCCTGTAGGAAGAGCAGGAGGCCTTGCATTATGGTGGTGGCAATCCATCAACATCAATGTTGAAAATTTCTCAAAAAATTTCATCAACGTGATTGTGAAGAATGATGAAGGCCGACCATGGAGGTGCAACTTCTCTTATGGTAGTCCCTATAATGAAGGCAGAGCTAAGGTCAGGGAGACTCTTAAAAATTTCAATAGAGAAGAGGATGTCGCGTGGTGTTGCATTGGAGACTTCAACGAAGTGAGATTCCAACACAAAAAAGGTGGGGAATTTTTCAGTAGATTAAGGCTTAGTTTAACATAGTTTCTTATAGGTGCTTTTGGGAAAAAGTATTTTTTATCCCAAAAGTTTCTACTAAAAAAGTGCTTTTGCAAATCATTTTTTTTCAAAAAATACTTTTGAAAAGTTCAAAAGCATCTTGTTTAGCAATGCTTTTATTTTAAAGTGCTTTTTATCCTAAAAGTGTTTATGAGAATCAATAACAAAAGTGATGATGATGCTTTTATTCACGAAAGATTGGACCAAGTCTTATGCAATCTTAAATAGCTTGATATCTTCCCTCATTGTAGCGGTATCACTGGCTTAGCCATAGGCTCAAACCATAAGCCGGTTATTCTAAAGCTTGAGTGATGTGATAGCCGTTATTTGAGATCTTTTAAGTTCGACCCAAAATGGCTTGTCACTTGATCTATCGTATTTATATACGTTAAGCTCTTTAGACATTTAAAGAGTTTGTTCTCAAATATTTTATGATGTTTTTTACTATGTTTCTTTACTTATTAGATTTTAAGTTCAATGTTAATGTTTATGGCAATTTTTATACTTTTCGGAATAAAATAGCAAGTTTATGTCATTAGGTGTTTAATGTTTGAATTAAGCTTGTTTCAAGAATATGGTTGAGGTGAAAACGAGAAGAAGAGCCTCCACTGTGGTCAAGGTCATGACACTATTGTTTTGGTGTCGCGACACTAATACCTCCAACACCAATCAAGGAGTTAGACTTCATCAAATTGCACTCCTAAGTGACGTTTCTCCGAAGTCGCGACATCAAGGGAATGATGTCATGACACCAGCCTATTTGGTCGCGACTCCAAGCTATCAAGGTTGCAACATCAAGCACTGTAACACCCAATTCCCAACAGTGAGTTGAGGTGTTACACAGAAAGCAGACTTGAACTTAGTTGACTTTTATTTTTCTTTTGACGTATATTATACAAGCTGAGGCATTAACCCAAAATTTTTAGAGGTTAAAACAACCAAAACAGGTATAAATCATATAATATAAACATTTTTAGTAAATAGCTTTTGACGGAAGCCTTTAAAATAAAACTAACAAATTGTTATAGATACCAAGTGAGTTAACTTCTTTCACAAAAATCCTAAAGGCAACACTAACAATAAACTCCATTTATAACAATTTGGCGTATACAATTTAGAAAAATACCATATATTCCAATTTCATCAGAGCTTAACCAATCCTTCAAGGGTAACATGCTTTTAAAACAGGGATTTATAAAGAGGTATTTTATTACAGATCTTATTTACAAAATGGCAATATACGCCACTCCTAAAAATATATTGCATGTTACAAAACAAACATAGGCGAAGCTCATATAAGAGATCGCTCCTTTTGGCTGAGCTCCTTCAACAAGCTTTACGATGAAGCACCACTTGGAAGAGGAGAAAGAAAAGGAGTAAGTTCAAAAAAACTTAATGAGCTCCAAACTTAGGAATACTTGACCCTTTTTAGACAAATCACAAGAACAAGGATAATATAACATAATTAAAAACATACACACATTTTTACTAAGTTGACACCCTAAACATATGGCGTATACTCTTCAACGTAGGTCTGTGGCGGATTCCTATCCTTGGCAGATAGTATCCCTAGACGAATTCTAATTTTGGGCGAATACCTTTCTTATCTACCATCACAACAAACACATTGTCTTATTAGAACGTATACATTCATTCAGAAACACAATCTATTACAACACTTACCCTTCACATCTCAGACATAAAGTTAGACTGATTCTTACATACCTACCGAACTTAATTTCACTAAGGCGGATTTGACATGCCAAAACACAATAACTTAGCAGATTCGTTGCGTACTCCACACATTCACTGGATGCAGATATATTACTTAACATAAAAAAATTATCACACTTTCCTAATCAACATTTCTTTCTCAATTACAGACATACATAACATGTAACAAATCCCAAATTCACATTTTCTTACCCTTCCTTTCAATCTTCCTTGTGCTAACCTCAGATCCCATATTTACATAATGGAATAAATATCCTAGACATTACAGTTTCAAACACATTCATATTCCCATGAATTAAGGGATCTTTTCCATGACTAATAACTAACATGTCCTACCCTAGGCAGCACCCATTTCGCTAGGTTGGTTAGCAACTATCATGCTCTACCAGAAACTTAGCACTCAAGATAATCTGGCTAGCAACTAACATGCCTTACCAGTGCTTTGCCACACTTGCTATTCTAGTTAACAACTAACATGCCCTACCAGTGGCCCATCTTATCTGGATATCGAGTTTACACACTAAAGAAGTCGAGTTTGTTTCCTGTCACTAACATGCACATGTAGATGATTACATGCAACAACATACCATATCTCATGAAGATCCTTTTTACCTAAATTCTAAACTAGGACAACCAAAATTTAGCAATATATTAAAACTAAGAGGAAAACTTAGAAGATTAATACAAACTAGATACTCACAAAATAACTTTAACGAAGCTGGTTACAACAAGACCTTCACTACACTCTACAACTCTTTCTTATAATTGGAATACTTGATGGTCTTTCTCTAACCAAGAACTCTTACTTAAACGGGTTACTAGAGTAAAAATAAGGTAAAGGAAGAAAAATTAAGAACCCCCACTATAATAGCCTTACTGATATTCATAGCTCACACAGTTCCCATAAAAACTTACACGTGGCTAACCATGTAAAGCTAACTTATCACTCTATAGTGGTCAACATAATAATTTCTAGGAAAATCTCATCTTAAATATCTAATGCATTCTAGTCAATTTTTAACTAGATCATAACAAAAAAACCAACTAAAATTATATAGTAAACACACGTGTTCAAACAGAAAACTATCAAGTCCACAATTCTACAATCCACCACTAGCGAGTATAAAAATAAAAATCTATTACACAAAACTTACCAAGAGAATCCGCCAACCGGCAAGTTCCCCTAACGACCACACCAAAACATAAATACCCACACTTTGCCAAAAGAAAAATCCTTCATCCAAGTCATTACAAACCTACCAGATTAGTCGAGCAGTCCGTCCATCATGGCGTGACAACAAACACTTAACATCACACTGGCGGATAGGGCGTAAATCAGCCTTTTCTATCTTATACTTAGCCAACAATCTACCCACACATAACTTCAACAGGAACTACGTCGGGTGGGATGTTACAAGCATAGTCACCAAAGTTGAAGAAGCCACGTTTATTGAGGACAATGTTGCAACACCAAAGAGTCAATGTTGCAACATTGAAGCTTCCAAGCACCCAAGGAAGTACACTATCGAGGCTGTTGCGACACTGAAGGTTGGGTGTAGTGTCATTGGTTCCTAGCGAGGGAAAAATCTAATGGGCAATTTTTAGTTCAGCCATAAGTCAATTATTAAAAGAGGGCATTTTTATCATTTGTAGGTCAAATTGTGTTAGACTATATAAGTCACTTTATGAAACAATTTGAAAGGACAATTCTTTAGATTCTTACTATTATTCTCTTTTAGGTTAACTTTTAAAAAATTCATTTTAGTTCTTTTTCTACACTTTGCTTTCCTTAGCAAAAGAGTACAAGACTCTTTGCAATCTCTTATCATTTCAATAGAGTTAGATTATTTTATTCATCTGATTTCATCTATTAACGATTGGGCTATGGATAAATGAGGATTTAATACATTACCCATCAATCAATCCAAGGGATTTATGGTTTTACTAAGCATTTCTCAACCTTGTTTATTTTATGTTATTTTCTTGTTTAATCTAGCATGAAATTGATTGTGTCTTATGAATTGATAATGGGTAGGAACTAAATTGACTTGTGGTTGATTAATTGAAATATTATTTGGTTGATTTAAGGATTATCAATTAGATCGTAAAATTTGGATCAGATCGAATGAATTTGAAAACCTAGAATTGGTGACTACAGGGGATTATCTAGATAAGTGAGACTGAAAGGAGATCTTATCGAGTATTAATTCGATTAGATCGATTTAATTTAATGAGGTCAAAAGATAAATCAAATTAAATAGCTTAATTGGGTAAAATAGTGATCGAGAAGTAAAATTGGATCAATTAGGAAAATTAGACATTCTAGCTCCCTTAAACCGATAATTATCCATTAACATGGATATTAATCAACCACCTTGTTTGCCTGATTATTAATATTGTAAAACTGGATTTATTACATCTTAGTCATTTTAGTTTATCATTTAGTATAATTTACCCCTTTTCTCGATTTGTCTTACTGTGATATTTGGTAATTAGCTAGCTAGCCTTCCTTCTCACATGCTTAATCAATGTTGATCAATTTTATCACCTAATCTCATTTGGTTATATCCTCTGAATACTTAGTATTTCGTTGTAAAATTTCTATATTACAACTGACCTATCACACTTGTAGTCTAAGCCACATTATTATTCTACATCTTTTGTACAAATTTCTCTGCACAACGTTTATACACTATGGCACCGTTGTCACTAGTGAATGCAGTGATTTTATTAAGAAAGAATGGAGGAATATGAACAATGGGGTAAGAATAGGATTCGTGGACATATATATCAAGAACCAAGACTAAACTTCAACAAAGGAGTAAAGGAAATGATCGAAGCTTAAGAAGGAAGATTGATGCGATCACTAGCAAGATGATGAACATTAAAAAAGAACTACCTTAAAATCACAATAGATAAAAGTTTAGAGCTTTGGAAAAGGACCTCGATGTTCTATAGGAAAAGGAAGAAAGACACTAGCATCAAAGGCTGAGGATTAATTGGCTACGTCACGAGGACAAAAATACTAGATTTTCCATGCTACAACTATGGCCAATAGAAGATTCAACCAAATCACAAAATTAAAGGATGATCACTTCGAATGGATCGAGGGAGACAAAAGTTTAATGTTCTACATAGCAAGCCATTTAAAAATGGTCTTCAACTTGAAGGAGATTACGGAAATTGAGGAAGTGTTGGGGTCTTTTGAAAATGTTATCTTCAATGATATGAACAGGGAAATATGTAAAGAGATCGTGATGGAAGAGGCTAAGACTGCGACTTTTGGTATGGTATAAGGCCCCGAGTCCCGAATGATTTTCCAAAATATTTTATCATCATTTCTAGAACTTGATAGAGGAAGACATTTTCAAGATGGTGAATGGAGTTTTTTCATAGTGGAAGGCTTCTAAAAGGCTTAAATGATACTAATGTGGTCTTAATCCTCGAACAAAAAGACTCGATTAACATATCCTAATTTTGACCTATTAGACTACGTAAATCTGGATACAATATTATTTCTAGACTTTTAGCGGCTAGGATAAAACCGACTCTTGAAGCAGTCATCCACCTTGTACAATCAACTTTCATAGAAAGGAAACAGATTCAGGGCAATATCATTATTGCATATGATATGTTCAAAGCCATCAAAAAGAGAAAAGGAAGGAGAAAATGTGTTTTTGCCATGAAACTTGATTTCGAAAAGGAATACGAAAAAGTGGAAAGGGGTTTCTGTTGGAAAAAAACTCAATTTGAAAACGGTTTTCTTGCACAGCGAAAAATTTAAAATTTGAAAACCAACCCGGTTTGTGATATTTATAGTGATAAACCTTAACCAAATTCATACATGTATTTTTAGATAAGCGGAACCTTTATTTTTCCTAGCTTTCAACCAAATGATCTTATCTGCTATTCTCGTACCACGAACTACTTCGAGTGTGGCCTCAAACCAATTGAATCAAAACGCAAAACTAGAAAAAGTTTTCCTTTTGGGGTGAAAACAAAAATTCTCTCTTCTATAATAGAAACCAGTAAAATTGTTATTCTGAAAAGTATATTTATAAGTTGAGAATAAATTCTCTTTATTTTTCAGTAGAATAACAATATCTCAAAAGTTGTTTTCATAGCTCTACTCGTGTCATCTATTTAGGAAGAGAAGATAGAACCCTTGTAGAGTTGTAGAAGTTTATTTTCATTGGAAAAATAATATCCTAGTTTATCTAGGATATAGGAGGCGGCAACTCTAATTAGGGTTTTGTCGTCCCACCTCCTTACATGAGGGGTTTTAGATCTCTCTCACATCGGGTCCATTACGAGTATTTCTTAGGCCTTTTTGACCTAGTATTCTGTAATATGATCTAATTTTATTCAAATTTTCTATTTCCCAAAATAAACTTTAATATTTACATAATTTTCTCACCTAATTTTACCCCAGTAAAATTTTGACAATTTTACCCTCGGTAAAATTTTGACGATTTTACCACTGATAAAATTTTGAGAAAATTCATTCAATATGTCACAACTCAACGTGTTCACTATGACCAAATGATTTATTTTCATTTTCAAGCTTCAAAATAGTCCAAAAATATAATCCCATTCTTCCATCAATTTTTAAGTAATCTTATATAGGATTGCAAGTTTTCATTTTCGTTTTCATTTCCATTTCCATTTTTGGAAACCTACATTCATTTCCAAATGATTCCATTTCTCCATTTCTGAGAAAACCATAATCATTCTTGAATGTTTCTCATTTCTCTTTTTCTATTCATTTCGTTCATTTGTGGTGTAATATGAAAGGAAAAGCTTTTGTGGTGTAATATGAAAAAAAGCCTGTGGCGGAATATGAAAGGAATGCCCTTGTGGAAAACTCCGTAAGGAACGCCTTCGTAGCGCACTCTTAAGAACGGACCTTGTGGCAAACAATGAATCAATGGCCTGTATGGCAAATTCTGACGTAATAGACTTTGTGGCGAAAACTTGAAAGAACGGCGTACATGGCGAAATCTGAAAGCAATGCCTTTGCGGCGTATCCTAGTAAGGCTTGCAATGGTGTATCCTAAAGGAATGATTCTTGTGGCGGATTCTGTATTAAATTACTTTGGCGCGTTTAGTATGGCTTGTAAGTGTGATTAGAAAGATCAGAAAGGCACAGTGTCTTAATAGGCTATGATAAATTGTTTTACAAGATCATGATTCGACTATGAATAATGAAGTGATGAGATATGGAAGAGGTGATGGGTAAACATAAAAGAAGCGTCTTTTGAATAAGGATTTTTATCACTGTATATCAGAAGGAATGTACCTGTTATCTGTGTTTGTGATCAAACATGGATTGTGAAACGATGACTTAAAGTTACGGATACAAGAGCAACGGTGTTTCAGTCGTATGGACCTTTGTAAAGGAAATGAGTAATGACTTATGAAAGGTCAAATTGAAAGAGGTAAGTGGCGTATCGAAGATGTTGATGGGTAAGAAATGAGTTCTGAGCAATGTATGGTATCTTATGTGTAAATGAGAATAGAAATTGAGGGAGTATATGCCAATGATTAAATTGAAGGTTCAGAACGATCAGATCATCTAAATAAGTTATCAGTTGAGATGTGCAGAAATGACACAGGTAAATGATGTTTTCTTCGCTAAGTTTTTATGAACTTATTTGGATGTATGTTTTGTTCTAGGTGAATTTATATGAGTCTGAGCCAGTAGGGACGATTTCAAGACTATGCCTAAAGAGTGGCATATTAGGCTATTATATGCATATAGAGCAAGTTTGATGGTGTGTTCAAAGACTAAAATACTACTTACAAATCCACACTTGGGGGTATTGTAATAAATTTGGGTTTCAATTTGGATATCACTGTAATTTAATTACTTCGTGTTGTAGTTGTATTTACTAATTTTATCTACTTATGTATTTTAATTTGAAAATTTTGTAGTTAAGTAAGTTGTCATTATTTGTAAATCGTATAAGTAAATTAAGCTTGTGTCTGTATTTTGTGGTAATACCCAAAATCCAGATTCGGCTACTCGAATTGGGTTGAGGATGTTACAATGTTGCTATTTGTTCGAGTTAACCTTGTTATATTTATCCTTGAAAACACAATTTCTTGAAATATATAATCTTATTTATCTTTGAAAAGTGATAAAAATCTGAGTAGTCAAAGCTAAGTATTCATAAACTTAAAATTTTAAATTCAAAATATAAATAAATAAATTTCTAAAAAATTAAATTAAATTTTAAATATATAAAAAAATATGTAAATTTATAGCATAATGTAACCTTTTAACCATAATAATATTATTTTTAAACAATCTCATTATAGGTTTTGATCATAACTGCTTCTTTTTTACATAATGCTTAAAACTATACATAACTCTTCTCTAACCCATAAATAGGTAGATAATACGCTTCAATGCACTTAAACCCACGTCTTCTTACATTAATAATAATACCTATACTAATCAAGTTAATACTCAACCGACATTTTCAAATGAATCAATAAACATTAAAGAATCAATATCACATATCAATCGTCTAATCCTATGGAGTCATGAGTTTAACGTTTGTTTGGTGGAGAGTAGCAGTCAGCAATGGCGTTTGGATATTCCAACAAACCAAACTCTTATCACTTGATTGGCATGTTTATGTCCATATACATACAAATAGGGTAAACTATAAAAGAGACACCTAACTATTAACGTATTCCTGTATTGGTCATTAAAGTTTAAAAATTTTCATTTTAACCACTAACATTATTGAAATTTAATATTTTGTCACTCCTCTATTAAATCACTAATTGTCACCTTTTTATTGATATAACAACAAATTTACCCCTTCAATGTTTACAGATTCTATCAATTTAGTCATAATTCTAAAAAATCTACAAATTTAGCCATCAACTTTACACATTCTATCAATTTAGTTTTATTTCTTAAAAACGCAAATTTTAAATTTTAAAAAATTTTAAAAGTAAAAAAATTTATTTAAAATTTCATTTTTTAATAAAATACATAAGATTTAAAAAATATTCATACAAAATTATAAATAAATGAATGCCCATTTTTTATCTTTTTCTGATGTTATTTTTATAAATAAAACATTTTTCTTTAAAAAAAACACAAACAAGACGTAAACCATATTTAAACGTTTCCTTTTTATTAGTTTATTTTATAAACAATAAATTTTATTATACACTTGGCCTTGCTCCTTAATCCTCGTCAAATTTGTCAAGTGCTAGACACCGCCTTCACCCACAACCATCAACACCAATAATTGTTACTCCGAGCTGCTCAAGTTTTACATCCTCCATCATCGCACCATCGAACTAGGAATTGATTATGGAGCTATTAGCATGGCCTTCCACCTACTAAGTCTCTAAGACCTCATCTAATCATCCTCACCTATATATCCCCAACCATGCTTGCTTCAAACGCAACATACCCATTTTGGGTAACAACCTAAAGACATCTATTCTTACCATTATCGACCTAAAGACATGGTGGTCATTAATGTTGAAAAAAATGAAAAAGTTGAATCTACATTAAGTTTTCTTCATGGTCTTTTCCCCTTGAATTGTTTATTTATAAGATTATTATTTTATTTATACAATTATTATTTAAATAAATAAAATTCATGTTAGGAAATGGGAAATAAATAAAACCCTCTTTTTCTTTTTCTTTTCTTTTCATTCACTCCATGTGTTTTCTCTCTTTTTAGTTTTTAGATTTATTTTGTGGCTATCATTATTGTCTTTCACAAATTGTGATGAACAGATGACGATGCCTATCATCGCTAAAACACCATCGACCACCAGTGGTCTCTTTTAAAAAGTGGGTGGCTCTTCGTTGACTTATTAATTTGTTTATGTTTAAGAGTATTTCAGAATAATAAATGATTTCATGTGTCAGTTTGGACTCGTGTTGTCTTAAGTTTTTGTAAGAGTTGTGACTCAAATTCTTATTAAAATAAAATAAAAGTGGCAAGATAGTGGAATCCACGAGGGCAAAGACCGAGGTTTAGAAGTTTACTTCCTCTGTTTGATATTGATTTGAATAACGTGCTTCAACCTTACTGCATTATCCCGAAGTAGACACAATCTATACCCCTTGTAATTATCCCGAAAGGGTTTCCATTTGTAACTATCCCGAAAGGGTTTCCACGTAAAATTAGTGTATCTTATTTCTCTCTTTTATTATCATTATCGACCTTCTATTTTAACAGTTTTATTTGTTTTTTTTTTTGTTTGTTTTTCCATTATTTAATAACTCATCACTTTTAGAAGCTATTATCTACTCTTGTAATACACTTTTTAGTCTTACTTATGCATATAGTCTTAATTTTGCGAGTGATTTTAGTGCTAATTTTGACATCATTCTCTCAAGTTTGATGGATGCTCGGTTCTTTTTTCCATTTATACCTGTCGCTTTGGACCATTCAAGACTGATTTCTTTATTGTATTAAGTGCTTGCAATCACTCCAAATATATTGTGTTTGAGTTGTAACCGAACTAATTATTAACGTGCCATAATATTGTGAAAAAAGATATTAGTTATTTCCCGAATTGTATGATTTCATAATTAATGAATTTTTCTTTAAATTTAAAAAAAAAAAAACTAAAATGAATTTTTTTTTTTAATTTGAGGAGCAAATAAGTGATTACACTAGTACATATCTTTATATCACATAATATATGTAACAGAGACAGCGGAGAAAAAAAAAACACCTGCGCCTTGCCGCCTTCTCTCACTTCGACTGGCAAGTTTCACTCTTTCGCTCTCCGTCTTCCAACATTTTACTGTTCCATACTCAGTTTGCTTTGAAATTTAGATTTTTGTTGCTAAATTGGTAAACTTGATCTTTGTAGAATGATTTTTTTCTGCCCTGTAGTTTTTTTTTGTTGAGAATTAACCCTTTTTGTAGAAATCAAGGTTTGACTTTTGTGGGGATTATCGTCTACCTTTCTTCTTTTTTTGCTATTAATCGTAGTAACTCTTGGGGTGGTATACTTTGAGGATTGACAAGGATTCTTCGATATTTCCTTTGGTTAGTGTTGATATTAAATTAAAATTTTACCAGAATGGCCGCCTCTGTCATTTCTTTGCTTTTAAGCTAGGAGAGTTTAGTTGATTGAGAATTCTTTATGCATATTCAATTCAATTCTTAATTTGTGGTGTGTTTTTAAGTGTGGATGTACTTATTTCGAGGAAAAGGGTGATGGGGTTAGTTGAGTTTTGCTTGAAGATTGTTTTTGTAACCTTCTTTTTTGAGGAAGTAGAAATTAGGAAATCAGTGTTCTTACTGAGGTATTAACAGTTTTCTGGTTTTATGAAGGTTTTTTAATGGTGATTATTGCTGCTAATATTTTACATTCCTCACTTATTCTCGACAGGACAGATCCTTCAAAGGCAGAGAGAGGAGCTGAGGCAACCAACTAAGAGTTAGATATCCTGAATGCATGCATGGATCCGAGTATTAAACGTATTCCTTCTATGCCCTTCCTTTTTTATCTCTGCATATGATAGTTCAGTGCTATGCTCAAAAGTTGATAGTTACCTGTAAAATTGTCAAAATCTCAAAGCTTTCAGGAGTTTTATTGCTTTTTGTATTTTGTGATATGTGCGTTAGTTTATGAATTACAATTAATCAGCTAAAGTAATTGCTACTGAGGACCGTCTATTATGACTTCCATATTATATGCAATGCTGTTTATGCATAAAAAAACTGAAAAATTCAACCAAATGTGAATTCTAGTGCATGGATATAAGCAGTAATCACGAATCCTAGAAAGCTACTGTCCTGCACATTCAACTTGTGGACTGATTTATTGCATTCATACGAATGGCTAACTGATGTGTATTTCAGTTATAGCCTTTGTTTTAGTCTGACATGAAGTTAAACCACAAACATCTGCCTTAGTTCATGCTGACTGACACCACCATTAGGCCAGTCAATGTGTTGTATTTAGCCTCTTTGAGTAAAGTTTATTTTTAAAAAAATGTTTGTTTATATTGTTAAATCATGGTTAGCAACTTGGTTAATGCAGAGCACTTAACAGAAGCAGTTGAACAGAAAATTGGTGAATATGCACTTATTAGAGATGCGGAAAACCCGCAGCTGAGCATTTATGATAAACCTCTTCCTTGCTTTGGCTGTGGGATAGGGTGGTTTTCGTGAGTTCTCCTGCCCTCTTCATACTCTTCCATCGCATGTTGTTTTCTTGACTCATGAGCATATATGCTCGTTTGCAGTCTTCTGCTTGGATTTGTTTTCCCATTGATGTGGTATTATGCCACCATTCTCTACTTCGGAAACTACTACCACAAAGACCCAAGAGAAAGAGCTGGACTTGCTGCCTCTGCAATAGCTGTAAGTGCTAATTTAGGCATTGGTATGTTTGATGTTATGGTTGTATTTAGCAGCACACAAGGTTTTAATGATTTGCCATTTCACTTTTACTTTGAGTTAAAGTTCATTTTACTGCAATCTAGAGAAATGATAAACAAATTTATATATTTCTATTATATTCCGCACTGCTATACCATGCTTTGGAAGACAATTTTGTGTACCAGAGAGATACTCCACTAAAACTATTAGACACCTTGTAAATGTCATTAACTGAAACTCAGATGAAAGAAAAAAATTTTGAAAGCTTTTTTTGATCATTAAAAGGGGTTGGGGTTACCAGGTGCCAGCATATAACAATTTTGCCACTCTTTAACTGTAGCAATGTCGTGGCATATGAAAGAATTAAATCTGAAAGTAATTGGAGTAATAGTAAAAAGTGTCTAGGTAGTCCAGATGACCTTGCAGTGATAAGTTAATGAAAGGATAAGCATCCCCTTGCTATCTTTTCTATTTAATCCCAGATCGTTGCTTTTTGCAGGCATTGATATGTACAATTGCTTTGATAATCACAATAGCTATTCTCGTCTTCTAGTTCATCCTACTGCAGTCTGTACCTTTAGTACTGCTTAAGGAGCTTCCTCGAACAAAAGGTGAGACAAGAATACATGCAGTTGTGAATCTGCAACAGAAGGAAAGAAGCAAGAAGGTATAATACCTCAGAATCATTGAAGGTTCAGTTATCTGCTTTGTAGCCCCCGTTAGTGATGAACATAACACAATCTATATTACAGCTTTGTAATATCCATATCATAGAGGAATTGTATGTACTGGTAACACAAGCACGACGTAATTACTGATATATCTCTTGAGACATTACTTTCAGTTTTCATTTTGAAAACAGAGGAAAATTCATGCTTCATTGTAGGGTATTATTTGGCCATTTTTGCTGGGTTCGGATCCATGGAAAAGATTATCAAGTTGATGTTATTGAAGATGATGACTGAAAATGTAATGAGGGGAACCTTGGTAGTTTCATAAAAGGATGCCATGGCATCGTCTGGTAAGTGGCCTGGGAAACTTGAGTACATGGAGATTCTTTTGCAAATTTGCTTATTACCACTGGGTTACCCATCCAAGCTTGAAGGATGCAAATTTGGGATACAAATTTGGGAAAGATTGGAGTAAAAATATTAGACTTGAAAAATGGATTTACATAAAAAATATATATATTATATTATATTACATAAAAAATGGATTTACTTATTTGAAATATGGATTGGGCTCAGCTGCTGGAACTTAAGTTTGTAATATATTATATTATATTATATTATATTATGTGATTTATAGTTATATATAATATTAAATCAAAGAATGTAAATATTTTTTTTATAAAATTAATAATATAAGTGGGCCTAAAATGGTTTAGGTTGGCCATTTAAAAGTACGGATGAGGTTCAGCAAAAATTTATATTTATATTTTGGTCTGGTTGGGCAAGTATAATGTGTTGATATTATATTTAAATCCAGTTCAATTCTAGCTTAATTGGCTCATAAACATTATATTCTTTTACAACCCAAACACCCTAATAAAGAAGAAAGCGTAGAAGGAATTTTTTTTATGTTCGACAGCAGGATATTCGTTAATTTGTTTGTAAATCATTACAAAGAAATCAGACATTAGAAAAATCAAATAAAACTGTACGAGTGCTTCGCTGCAAATCAAGCCATATGTCTAGTCCTAGAAAAAAAAATGCCGCAGAAAATGTCATTATCATGGATAGAAGCCACATCAAGAGCTCCTACTTCATCGTTAGGCATCAACCACTAGAAAATGAAACATGCAAACTAGTGCATTGTAACCACCATCGATGATCTTAATCATCTTTGAAATCTTTTGAAGTCGTAAAAACATTAGATCCATCATATCAAACGGAAACAAAACGAGTTGACTCGAATTCAAGAATAGGTTTACCATGAACTCAAGAAAGACGAGTTAAAATGGATTCAAGAATACACAAGTCTTCATCAACTAAAAAATCCTCCCATAAGGAACGAACCAAGGGTCAGACCTTAGGCCAAAATTATTATTCAAAAAACTTCTCTTGCCAAAAAAAAGAAGGGTGGTCAATGAAAGATCAAGAGAAGTGGTCGTGGAGGGGATGGACGATGAAGGATGATGGGAGTTGGAGATAGAAAAGTGAAAGAGCGGAGGAGATCACGATGGATGAAGGGGGAGGAGTTATCACCGAGGAGGAGTGACATAAGCAATTAAGCTTGCGGCCTCTATTTTCTGCTTGGGTTAATTTTTTGTAAATATGTGTGTGTTTGGACATAATTTTAAGCCCATATTTTTTAGTCAAGCTGGACTTGAGCATGCATAAAATATGTTAATTTCATGCTTAGGCCCAACCCGACCTGACCTATGAGTACCTCTAAAATTAAGAAAGGAAAATAAATAAAGATGTATTTGTTAGAAGGTTGACTGAATTAGAATTGTGTCTTGGGTTCTACAGCGTTGATGAAGAGAAAAAAGAAATAAAAATATAGAAATTAGAATAGGGCTATAGTTGCTATAGACTTGTCCATGGATCGGATAAAAATATTAAAATTCAGGCCCAACTCAACCAGCCCGAATTAATTTTTTATATAAAAAAAATAAAAATATAATACATTAAAAATACTAAGAACATTAAAATAAATGTTTCTCAACAAATTGAAAATAAAATTTAAAAGATGTTTATATTTAAATAACATTAGGTGTAACTTAACAAGCAAATGCCTCTAAAATAGTAACAAGAGTTATACAATATCCAAATAATAACAAAATAGTAGTAATATAATAGTGAAATAATAGCAAAACAGTAAGAAAATTTTTATCTTTTTTGCTAATTCGAGTCAGGCCGGAGCCAAAAATACCTTACTAAGGGTTCAGCCTGTTTATTAAGCGGATCTTATTTTTACGCCCAAGTTAATTTTTCAAACCTATATTTTTATTCAAACCCTCTCGTTTTTCGAGTGGACCCCGACCTGAACCATGGAGAGGCTTATGTAGTATGGCGTATATCCCCCACTGCTGTTTTATAAACCAACTTGCAAAAGCAGGCAGAACCGGAAATCCTTCCCAAAATTAATTGACACGAATCTAACGTCTCCCATTATTTGTGCCGTAAGTAAACCCCCAGTTGTTTACGTAAGACCATTTTCATGTTTCATTCGGTAGATATAATGGAAATAAGAAAACGTGATTAGGTCTTGCTGGACTCTTAATTCCTACCTAAAATCTGGATTTGAAGCAACACCAACTAACACTCTTCCATTCTTTTATTTCAATAAAACAATTTCTTTACGAAAAATATTATATGACGAAGATACCGTTATATGCAAAAATTGAAATATTTTAATTAATAAATTTAACGACTATCGTTTGAGTTTGAATTGAAATTTAAAAATTTAAAAAGTAGAAATTTAATAATGATCAAATTGAACAATACGTAACTTCCCAACTAATGCATTAGTAGGGGAGCGGAAGGAACAATGAACGAGGGTACACCACAACCGCTTGGCACGATAACTACGAGGGACAAACTCCTACGAGACTAATAGTGAATTTAAACTAATAAAATTGGTTGCTATAATTAAATTGGTTAGTATTTGGTATACTAGCAATGTGTTTTTTTTATTATTATTCCACAAGCAACCTTAAAAAATTGCTATGTGTCTATTTTTTTAATATTTTACTATACCCCTATAAGACACTTGTGTGACCCTGATTTTATTGGGACTGTGCCAAATATTATTCTAATTAAATATGCAACTAAGAATTTATAGAAAATTTTCAGTAAAAGTATCATAAAGATTCCTATACTAGAAGTCAAATTGCATTTTGTTCTCTATACTAAAAAAATGAGTAAATTAGTCTTTATACATTAGATGAAAGAGCAAACTGGTCATTCTGTTAAAAAATTAATATATTTGTGTTATTAAAAATTGGTCATTGTACGTCAACATGAGATAAAAGTGGCACGCCATGTGTAACTGTCTAGTTATTCCGCCAATCACACTCGTTTTTAATTGTACAAATGGATGAAATTTTTAATTGAAAAGACCAATTTACTTTTTAATCTAATGTACAAGGACTAATTTACTCATTTTTCGAATCAAGAAACTAAAATGCAATCTATCTCCTAGTGTCACGGGGCTAGACCTGCACTTTGGCCCGTGACACTAGTACATGCGCCTCCATAATACTTTTACGTACCAAAGCAAATTAACAATAAACAAGAGAAAAGAGAAATGAAAAAGACAGATGAGAAAATAAAATAAGGGTGAGTAAAACTCAATTCGATTCGAAAAAAATACGAATTTCAAGTTAATCGAATCGAATTATTTGATTTTTTTCGAATAAAATAGAATAAGTAATTCAATTTTTGAGTTCAAGTTGAGTTGAATTTTACAATTCAAGCAGATTGGTGTAAATATCTCTTTGGTCCCTGATAATTTTGAAATTGAGCAAATTGGCCTCTCTCAACAAAAATTACAAAAAAAAATCAAAATATTTATAAAAATTCCAAAATTTATATTTAAAAAAATTATAAAAAATTTAAAGAATATATAAAGAAAGTTAAAACTTTTAAAATGTTTTAAAATAACAATTTTGGGACCTAAATAAATTAATTAACTATTCAAGTTTATCATATTAAAATATCTTTTTTTCTTATTTTACTTTAAAAAAGTTTTCAAATATATATTGTTTCAAATTAGTTATATTGTAACAATATTTTAATTTCACATGTTTAATTTTTTTAATTTAACTCGATCAACTCAAATTTCATTTCATTTCACTCAACTCGATTCGAAAAAAATTTCTAATCGAATTAAGATAATAAAATAAAATCCATTAATTCGATTAATTTAAATTTTTTTATTCCATAAAATTTTATTAACAAGTTTATACTTTACTGTTCCTTGTTAGCTGCCCTTATCTTACTACTACAAGCTTTTGGCAATTCACGTCACTCCATTCTTCTTTTAATTTGGTTTTGCTACGCGGCGGATTGACACTTCACTTTACGGCTTAATATTGTCTCTTTTAATTTTTTTAATAATTCATATTTATTTTTTTAAAGAAATATTTAAAATTATTTATAGAGTATTTTTAACTCATAAATATAAAAATAATATAAGATAATTATACAGTTTCAACAATTTAGATTGAACGCGAACATGAAGTGGATTGCATGTCTCGATAGAAAATTAGAAGATGCAGAATAGAAACATGGGTTTATTAATTATAAGTATTATTTCTTTTAAAGCCATTGCTGTCCCGATTAATGGGAGTGATTGACGGACAAAATTTCAATGGAGGAGAAACCATCAACACACCTCTACGTTGCGTTTCGCAGTCATTCTTATAAGGACAGGCAGCATGTGAACTGTGAAGGCAACCCATCTCTCTCTATGAAACGCATATACCCAAAACCAAAAGGCAAGTAAAAGTGTTTCTCTCTTAGAAAAAGATGGAGGAAGATGGAGAGATGACGCCATTTTGGCTGGAAACCTCCGACAGCCGGCGGCGGAAACCTTCATCTTTCTTCTTAAACACCGGTATCCTTATCATCCTCTTGCTAGTCATTGCGTTTGCATTTGTGTTGTTTGTCATCCCTTCGTTTCTGTCTTTGACGTCCAACATATTCAAGCCTCAACTTGTTAAAAAATCATGGGATTCCGTGAACTTAGTCCTCGTGCTTTTCGCCATAATCTGTGGCTTCTTAAGCAATAGCAGTAATAATAATACCCCAACCCCAACAACTACTTACGAAGCTACTACCAGACCCAGTCCCAAACACGCTGATGATCATGTCCCAGGATCAAACCCTTCAACGCCAAGTCAATGGTATGATCGCACGGCTTATAACTCATTACGGAGGTTAAAAAGTAGCAGCTCGTATCCAGATATACGGCAGGAATATTCTTCTTGGATGGTGAACGGTGATGATCGCTGGAGGTTTTATGATGATACTCATTTGTATAATTACCGTAGTAGGTCAAGGCGACAGCATGATCAACAAGTCTATATTAATAATACCAAGGATATAGCTGTTGATACTGTTTGCACGTCTCCGCAGCCACCACCTCAGTCACCTCCACCGCAGCTTCCTAAGGTAGTTAGAAGAAAATCTAAGCGGACTCATTATGAAGATGCTAAAACCAAAGAGAGAAGTGAACGTAAGGAAGTAATATTCAGTGAGATGAAGATCTCGCCTCCAATAGATGACGAGCCGGAGAAGAGAAGTTCCAAGAGTGAGAAAAAGACAGGTGGTGGAGGGACTAATGATTTCTTAATTTCCTTAAGAAGAAAAAAGAAGAAGCAAAGGCAGAGAAGCGTAGAAAACCTTGAGGAATTCTTTAACCTTTCAACGCTTCCTTTATATCCAACCCCATCACCTCCGCCGCCGCCTCCACCACCTCCACCACCGCCATTACCATCATTTTACCAAAGCATCGTTTCTTCCAAGAAAAGCAAAGCCAGAAAGCACCATTCAATGGAACCACCGGTAACAACCCAGAAGCCTCCTTTTCCAGTCAAGATAAATAACATGAACAATGTAGAAGAGAGCATGGAAAGTGGGAATGAATCACCGTTATATCCAGTCCCTCCACCGCCACCTCCTCCGCCGTTTAAATTGCGGCCATGGAAGTTCGAAGTGCAGGGTGACTTTGTTAGGATAAAAAGTATTAATTCAGCGGATTCGGATGATCCATCAAGCGGTGAAGCGAGTCCGTCGGATGTTAAAAGAATGGGTGAAATGGAGGGTGAAGATTCAAGGGGAGGAGCTTTGTTTTGTCCAAGTCCAGATGTAAATACCAAAGCCGATCATTTCATTGCAAGGTTCAGGGCCGGTCTGACGCTGGAAAAAATAAACTCCGTTCGGGCGAGGTCTAATCTTGGCCCAACCTCACCGTGATTTATGAACCACAACCCTAAAATGTCCCCTTTGCTTTTATTATTTTCTTTCATTCATTCATTCGTTTATTTATTTTTCCGTGGCAAATTTGTCCTTTCAGTTGCACTTGCATATACACAAGTTCAATTATATATACAGCTTTTTTATTTCTTTTCAATGTAATATATTAATTTATTTAAATTTTATAATTAAAGTTTGCGTTTATAAGTGGTACATATTATTCCCAATTTTTTTTTCTATTTAAGGAATTTATTAAATGGTTGTCACTCTTAAATAATTAACGAAAACATTTATTTTTATAAAAATAAGTAGAAATGTTTTTTATTTTAAATCATGTAAAAAGTAAAATATACTTAATTTAAATCCAAAATATCATAATTTTAAATATTTTTTTATTTTAATTAAATTTTTTATAGAAAAAAATAAAAGAGTAAGAGTAAATTGAATAAATGTGTAAAGGTAAATGCTAAATTTGTTATTATACCTTAAATATAAAAACCAAATTTTAACGGCAAAATTCTAATATACAAGAACTAATTTACTTATTTTTCAGTAGAGAAATTAAAATGCAATACGAAGTATAGTACAAAAAGGTTTTGTGGTACTTTTACCTATTTTTTATATAATAATAATATAATCATCATCATTGAACCCTGTGTACTGATCTGATAATTAAGATATTTATCACATCAAATGTGACCTAAGTTCAAGTCACATTGCTGTTAAGACTTTACGCTTTCTAATGATTAAAAATATATATATAATAATCATCAGCATCTTAACGGTAGGCACGTTAAGTATATAATTAAATAACAATGTGCAACATTTGTTTATTAAATAAGTGGCATGCCACAACTGAGGCCTTACAAATTTTTAAAGCAGAGGGCCTGTGCGAGTAATAGAGTTTAAGAAATGGTGGTAGTGGGCAGGGTGTTTAAAACTGATAATGGGTCGGGTTAGTTTGGGTCGATGTAAAATATTAGGCTATTTTTTAGGTTTGGATTCAATTTGACTTGAAAAATGGATATAAAATTTTGTCTAAACTTGACTCTGATAAAAAATATTAAACCCAAGCTCGGCTCGATCCGTCCGTATTAATTTTTTATATTATTTTTTATATAAAAAAATTTAAGATATATAATACATCTAGAGGTGCTCATGGGCCAGGGCGGCCCGGCCCGACGGTCCGCCCGAAATATGGGAGGGTTTGGGTAAAAATATAGGCCCGAAATATGGGCTTGGGCAAAAAAATAAGGCCCGATTAAAAACGGGCCAGGCCTCGGGCACCACTTTTTTGGCCCGGGCCCGGCCCGGCCCGAATATAATAAATATTTTATTTTTTATTTTTTTAATTTTAAAATACTTTTAAAATACTTTTTTAAAATTTTTTAAATTTTAAATTTTTTTTAAAATACTTTTTTTTAAATTTTTTTAATTTTAAAATACTTTTTTTAACTTTTGTTTTAATTTTTAAAATAAATTTTTGGTATTTATTTAAAAAACGGGCCGGGCCGGGCTCGGGATATTGAATTTTTCCCGGGCCGGGCCTAGGTAAAATTATAGGCCCATATTTCGAGCCGGGCCAAATTTTTTTCTGAACCCGGCCCGGCCCGGCCCATGAGCACCTCTAAATACATCAAATACATTGAAAACCCTAAAATAAATGTTTCCAAGAAATTGAAAATATATTGAAAAATTTTATATACTTAAATAATATTAAGATAGTTTGCAACTTAGCAAGCAAATGCCTCTAAAATAGTAGCAAAATTATCAATAAAATAAAAATTATATAATATCTAAACAATAACAATAAAATAATAGTAATATAATGGCAAAATAACAGCAAAACAGTAGCAAACAATAACAAAGCAACAACAAAACATCAACAAAACAATAGTAGGGAAAAAACTGTAATCAAATTCGGGTCAGGTCGGGCCCAAGCCAAAAAATTCTTACTAGAAACCCGATTCGTTCAAAAAACGAGCCTTATTTTTTCATCAAAGCACACTTTTAGGACAAATCTTCAGGTTTGGACGGATGACCTAACTCATGATCAGGCCTAGAAAGGTTTTTCAAGAAATGGTTTTCTTTTTTTGAAATTGAAAGGTTTAAAAGTGGGTTTGTTTCAAGGAACGGGTGGATGGATGCACTAGATATAACTATAAACAAAATGAATAAATTAATAATAATGTTGGCTTATATGTCAAAAACAGTTCTTAAAAAATGTAAAAATAAATTAATTGAGTCATTGTATTAAATTTGTACTTAATTAAGTATTGTCATTAATTAAAATAAATAATTAAGTTCCTCCGTTGATGGTTTCTGTCATTGACCATGTTAACCGTTAAAATAAATTGACAAACTAATCGAATGGTGACACATGACAGCTTCTGGTTTAATATAATATTTTCCGATAAAAATATTAAAAATCATAAAAGATTATAAAATATAAATATTAAATATTAAAAAATGTTAAAATTGATATAAAATTTATAAATATTATAATAATATAATAAATTATAAAATTAATAAAAAATATTTAAATTAAAAATGTATTAGAATTCTTAAAAATGCAATAAAAATTATAAAAAAATATAAAAATTGATATAAATTTATAAAAAATCATAAAAACTTAAACTAGACTGGTTACTCAAAATTGGCAAGCTTACCAATCCAAGAAAAGCCATTAGACTGGTTGACTTGAAAATTGGACGATTTAACCATTTTTTTTTATTTTATTATTTTTATCAAACCAAATTTCATTATCCAACTATTAGCATATGTTATAATGAAATATTCTAACCAAAGTTTTCAGAACTAGATTGATGGTCGAACCGATCAGACTATCAGTTTCCCAATTCAACTGATTTGTCCAATTCGACTAAATAAAGTATTAAAAAATTAAAAATTAAAAAAATTGGTTCAACCCTCCGATTCCCAAGTCAACTGTTCTAATGGCTTTCTCCGAATAAATACCCTTATCGATTTTGGTCTAATCTGTCCAACCAACTAATCCAGTCTCGTTCAAATTTTTATGTTTTTTTATAATTTTTATAAATTTATATCAATTTCAATACTTTTAATTTTTATAATTTTTTATAAAATTTTAATATGTTTTACAAAATTTTAAATATGTTTTATTTATTTTATAAAAAATATAATTTATTAGATTTTTATATATTTATAATTTTTAATAGTTTGTATTCATATTTTTTTAATATTAATAATATTTTTTTATAATTTTATCTAATTTTTATGATTTTATATAATATTTATGATTTTTAATAACTTTTTAAAAAAAATTAAATTAAATAAAAAAACTATCTCATTATTTACTTTTTCTACATATAAACCAATAATATGAGCAACTAAGAGGTAGATCTGTAGTAAAGCTGCCCAAAAAGACCAAAAATAAGCTTCTTACTTGATTAAGAAGCTAGGCTAGCTGTATGTGCGGTGCAATCAATTGCTTGATTAAGAGTTGGTAAATATTATGAGCAACCAAGGCATGAATTTTTGTCAAACATAAACACCAAATAGCAATCAAGTTCTGCCAACAAATAACTTCACGTTCATGCTTTTGTAACAGTCAAGTCTATTATTAAAAATAAACAAACTGAGCCAAGGATGACTTCCCACCGGAACAAAGCAGCCGTATCTTTCATTGAAGCACCGGACTGCAGTGCTCCCACCATAATCTATCAGCCGCAACCAGAAAGATGATGGAGGTTCCCACCACTCCCCCGCGTGGCTCCAACAATGAGAGAAGAATAGCCAGAGAACCTGAAATCTGGCTGCTGTAGCATTTCATCACTGTTGGAGGCACTAGTGACATCAGAGCAAGTGGTAGTTGAAGCAGCGTCTTTGTAATTTTCCAGCTGATTCGACATGTTAGCACACAAATGTAGCTGAGGAGACCTTGATGCATCAAGTCCATGGCTTGTTGGAATCGGCTTGGATTCTTGGAGTTTCTTTGTGTTCAGGAATCGCCCGCCATTTCCTCTAGCCCTTTTTAAAGCGTGAAGATGTCGAGACTCATGCAGATAGGGCTGCAAACATTTATAAAATAACTCAAAGTATATCAATCATAAGCCAAATAACCAGACTTACCGTCATGGGCCACCTTGCAGCTCATGCGCTGTATGTATGAAGGAAAAACTTTAAATGCATACCTTTCGAACTTTGATCAGTTTATTCTGAGCCTCAAGCTTTGCTCGATACTGTCTTCGCCTGAGAATAGCCCCATACTGCTTTGCATTAACGTAAATAGTTTCATCTTCTGTAAGCTCCAAAGGAAGTGGAACTCGAGCAGGAAGCATTGCTAGCATACAAGGATGATGAATCTGAGACAAATGCAATGACAAATATGTCACAAATGGAAAACAACGAATGTGCATTTCTGTCTTATCATACATACCAAGGGGAGCAGCTTAAATAGATTTTTCGTGCATACAATTTAGCAACACAATGAATCAGAAACCACATCAAAACCATTTTAGTCAGACTACGAGACTGAAACCATAAATGAAGGGAAAATGGAATGGAATAGGCATATATTAATTAAATTAATAAAAAAAAAAAGAAAAGAAAACCAAGTAATCTTTTTTTGAACATTCCAAAGAAGTAATTCGTTGAGCAACTGACAGATGATCCAAAGAGTTCTATGGTAACTTCTCTTCGTATTTCGTTTCGAAAAAAGGGTATACCCTGCCGATTTTGAATTTAACTTCTTTGATCCATGATATGAAATGAGTCAATAAAGCATTTCATAAATGAAATTCAAATAAAACAGGGGGTAAGTGTCTAATATGTGACTACACTAAGGAAAGATCTTATTAAATAAACAAAATTAGTCAAGAATAAGAATTGCTTCAGCGGTACTTGTTGCATCTTTTTCATGCTTCATATAGTTATAGTAAGCCAACTTCATGTGACAAGAGCATGAAAGAAAAGCTTCTCTCGTAAAGAATCATTTTGATAAGAAAAGCAAAGAAGAACAAAGAGTAAAGCAGGAAGCAAAGTGGAATAGAATGAAAGAAATCAATTTTAAAAAAGGGAAGAAGAATTTGGGGATTTACTTGATGAATATTGAAGGATCCACAAGACCAGTATAACATTATTTGAGCATTCTTTATATAAATGAAGAATGCATGACCCCAGGAAGGTGATAATGGATTTAAATTATGGTATAGCAACAACCTACCCTCTTAGTTGTGCTTTGTTCATTTTCTACAGCATTAAGGTTGCATCTGGTAATTAAAGGACTATACATAACCTTTATGAGATTCCTTGAAGAGAAGACTACATCTAGGACATCAAAATGAAATATATAATTGACTTCTAGAAATTACTTACGGTGTTAAACAAGATTGTAAAACCAACCACCCCCTTTTCTATGGATTGATAATATAACAGACTGAAGTGCTTGCCATCAAACAAACCTAATTAATGCGGAAAATTTCTTACCATAGCTTGAGGTGGGCAAACAGCAGTCACAACACCACCAAAATACGGTTCAGCGTAATGAAGGGGAATATGAGCCTGCTGTAAAGGACAAATGATACATGAGACTATGATACATCTAAATAGCAGCCAAATAGCATACGCAATATCCTACAATTGATTTGCTATAGTCAACTTGTGAAGGAGAGAAGACATATTCCTGGGTTCCCATTGAGGAGGCTAATTTAGCATGATGTTCAACAAGCTTCCCGGGAGTTTCATTACCTCCTGAACAGGTACACGAACAGCTAATTAGATATATGCATACTAAGGAGAAAAGAGAAAAAAAACGCTTTAATTTAACGAACGAACTAGAAATATTTTGTTCAGAGAAGCTCTGCTCACACTTGGAGTGATAATATTATTATTTACAGCCAGGTAGCAAGGTGAAACTTAACAATCACTTCAGCATAGATTTGCAACTCTCTTCTATTTTAAGCAATTTAGTTAGAGTATCAGAGAAGATAAGCCTATCAGAACATGCATACGAATTAAAAGCATAAGATGCTGCTAATAACAAATGAAATAGATACTTGCTAACAAGAAGGTTCCACATTATATACTTAAGAATAAATAACATAGATTGAATCATTATCTCACAAACAGGAATATTGAGCAAATATAAAGACCTGATGATGCTGAAATTGAACTTTGCCTATAAAGATTGCTATCTCCAACACTAGCCGCTTCAGGGTAAGATTGGCCAGTTGATTGAGTTGATGATGAGTCCTGGTCTTGAAATTGAAAACTTAGCTGCTTGGAGTTATGGAAGTGTTGAGGTACAATTCCCATCTTCAAGTTTAAACTTTCAGACATGGATGATTGCTGGACATGAGATTCCATTGAGTTGACCCAAGATGAGCAGCCAACTACGTTCGTGCATGTCAAATGAGAACTTAACACACAATCCTTTTTATGCAAGGTTTGCATTACGGCAACCTACCATTCAAACTTCAATGCATCCTGACTTATAAAAGGAGCCGGGAGAGATTTTGAAAGTGCTAAGAAGAAATCTTTGCTGCTATATGTTAACGTGCTTGCACATCAGTGACCTAGCAACAAACAAAACATTGTCATACCCATAGCGTTAGATGTTTAAACTGGAAAAGACTGTTATAATAAATTGTTGTAAGCCTTCTTCACCAGGCTTTGGAAAATTTATTAAACCAATTTTAAGAGACTTCAACGGATAAGGAGGAACAACTATAAAAAGCATCTTGAGCTTGAAAACAAACCATGTTACACTGCCTAATTCAAACATACGTATCAAGTTAAAGTGGTAGAGTCTCTGCAGATTCATAGAACCGTCAACAAACATACAACAAAATCAAACTTCCAAGGAAAGAATTTTATTTCAAATATAAAAAGAAATTTGTACGAGTCCCACACATCCATTGCATCAATGGAAGTTAACATTCATCCATAACATCAAATTTTAGTTCAGCTACTGAATATATTAACACGAATTGTAGATACAAGAACCCAAACCACATATCAGCCATTTACTTAAAACAAGGATAAATTTGAATGGATTTCTTGCTCAAATAAATTCTTTCATGCATGCAAAGCCCACAACAAAATAATCAAAGAGTGTGCTCAAAGTTGAACCAACAAAAAAATCCCATTAATCAGGTAATTCAAACCCACCATCCCAGGCTCCAAACCAAACCCTATACAAAATACCTTTGGGATTTGTTAAACTGAAAGAGAAATAACACTCATGAGGAATTTTCTTCTAAGCTTGGATTTGTGCATGTCTCTCCCTTTCCTTTCAAACAAAATATTTACCAAAGAAAAAGGAAAAACTCTGTTTCTCTTTGTTCCTTAAAAACTCACTCTTTTTTCCTTTAGATAAAAAGAGAAAATGTGTTGGGATAATAGTTACTTACCTTCTGAGAAAAAGGTTTAGTCTTTTCAGCTCACTACCATTACCTCTCCACTACCAGCATCATCATTAATTCTGCTACTTCAAAGAAAAAGGAAGTAATTTTTTAAATTGGTTTACATTATTTTATTGAGGTTGTTTCAATTTTTGGTCAGATTAATATATTATTTTGGTGGGTGATTTTGTCGTGTTGTGTTAATGGCGTAATGGGTAATAATTCTCTCTTCTTCTTCTTCTTCCAGAATTGCAACGGCTACACTGCTGCAGTATGCAGACGCTTTTTGCTCTCTTTACAAAGTTTATGACTTCATGTAACGCAACACAAGGCAAGGCAAGTCTCTCTTCTCTATCCTCGGCCTCAGTCGCCCTTCCCCCCTCCATTTCACCGCACTTTCTCTCACGCGCCGTCACATCGCCTGTCTCTTTTACTTCCCTTTTGAAATTTTCAGATATAATTTATAGTAATTTAATTGCTATCAAAATAAAAATAGAGAAAATTTGGCAAAATAAAAACGATAATCTAATTGCTCCCAAAACAATTAATCTTCAATGGATAAAATAGTATTTATATATTAAAAAAATTATAAATTAATTATTTCATTAAAAATTTTGATGATAAGTGATGATTTGGATTTCTTAAAGTTTTTTTTGAGGTAAGTTACATGGAATTAAATGATGAATAAGATTAGGTAAAAATATTACGGATACCCATATATTAAGAGTCGGACTGTATTTTTCTTATCTATTCAAAAACTATTTAATTAGTCTGTATACTTCATATCAAAAAACAAATTAGTCTTTTTATTATCCATTTTTACTTGTAAGTGACGTTATGATTGACCAAACAATCAAATAACAATACGTGCTATGTCATGTGTACCTGACGTTGATGTGGTACATTTTGCTACATTAGAAAATATTTAAAAATTAAAAAATCTTAAAATAATTATTTAATAATTATTTAAAAATCACATCTAAAGATAAATTTAGACAAATGGTTGTCCATGTTAAAATGAACTTGGGAATGGTTTTTAAATAATTATAAAAACATTATAGAAAATTATTAAAATTGATTAAAATTTATGAGAAATTATTTTTTAAAATAAATAAAACTAACTTCCTATATGAATTTGGACAAATGGTTGTCCAAGTTAAAATGAACCTAAACAAACATATGTCTAGGATCATTCTAAAATTATTTTTAAATAATTATAAAATAATCATACAAAATTATAGAAAATGATTTCAAAGTTATTGAGAATTATAAGAAATTAACTATAAGGGATTAAGATTTGGTACGCTAGCAGTGTACTTTTTTAATTTCACAAGTAGACTTAAAAAATTATCATGTATATCATTTTTTTCATATATTTATTTTTTTAATATTTTATTATATCTTTAAGGCATTTAGCATCACCCTAACTTTACTTGTGGAGTCTAAGAACTCTATTGGTAATGTACCAAAATATTTTTACTAACTAAAAATATTAACTCCATTAAAAAAATACATGTGTATATAAGCATATTTGAATTTTTTAAACATTCTAAATGTGTATAAATAAATTTTTATACTTTTAAAAATTTTTAATCATTATTTATAATATCTTATAGTTTTTCATTATTTTTAAACAAATCTCTATAATTTTTATAATTATCTAATAAATCACTCTAAAATGAACCTCGAGAAATGACTATCCAAGTTCTTTTGAGCTTGGACAACCATTTGTCTAAGATAATTTTGAATGTTTTTTTTAATAATTTTATTGGTTTTTAATAATTTAAAAATATTATATTTCTTAACAATTTTTAAATAATTCTCTATGCTTATATAAATATTTTAAAAAATATGTCTAAGATGAAATGAATTAGGACAGCCATTTGTTTAGGTTGATCTTAGATATGATTTTTTAAATAATCATAAAAAATATTTATTTTTAGATTTGTCCTGTTCCTCCTTCAGCCACTTCAACATTTAATAGGATAAGTGGATAGAATTTATAATAGGAGGACCAATTTGTTTTTTGATCTAACGTATAAATGTCACTTTTTCCATCTTTAAAGAGAGGGAACAAAGTGCAACCCAACCCTTAATATAGGGGCCTTCATAGTACTTTTATCTAATCTTACTCATCCTTTAAATTCATGTCACTTATATAAAAAAATTTTAAAAAAAAATCAAATAATCACTTAACAGTGGATGGAATTTTTAATGGACGAGTCAATTTGCCATTTTTTTTAACATTAAAAAATTAATTTAATCATTTTATAATAGAGAGGACAAAATACATTTTACCTCTTAATTTAAGTGCCTTTTAACTACTTTTACCCCCAAATAGTTGATATAGTACTCGATAATAAGCAAATAATGACAAGCCTTAATTATTTTCATTAATACATATGATTGTCATATGCCTTATCCCACTTTGACTCATGCAAAATGTTTATCTCACATTTAATAGGAACTTGGGCATGTATTACCTGCCACACATGGCTTAAGAATCGAATTCTACTACACTTGCACGCAGAACCAAATGACTCATCCCTTAAATATTGATACAAAGACATCTATCCAGGAACATGTATAACCCTCTAGCTATCAATCAACCTTATAATGCGTTAGGTTAGATCTATACGATCAGAGAAACGTTATACCAAATCACAAATTGACCCAACACAAGATTTCTTATCAACATTCCAAATCACAATTAAACTCACCAACTTGTTTCATAATGTCACATTTTAAGACATATTAAAGCTCATTTACCCAAATTCACATGTAGTCACCTTAGTCATTTCTGTTCATTCCATCATATTAGCCATGCCACGCTCACATAAGGTTTTCACAAATTTTCCTTATTATTAATCACAAAATAAGAGGCAATATTGTTGATGAAGTTGTGACATAAGGAAGCTAATGTTGCAATGTTAATTATTGAGTATGTGGGAGTTTAGCGCCAAAGGGTGATGTTACAACATTGTAGCAAAGGAGGTCGTAACATCAGATGCCAAGGTCCCAACGTCACATGCTTAAAAGTTTGCCATCAATTTCATAGTCAAACATCATACTCCAAAAATAGCAAAGAAATTAGAGGTATTCATTTATCACACATACAATTAACCAAATCTAATTTCCAAGCTTATTCATGGTATATTTGTTTGAGCATAGCAACACAAAATGTCAACTAACACATATCAAGTCAAATATCAACATTGTTGATGTTTGGAGTGAATGGCTTGAATGGTATAAAATAGTTAATTAAAGTATGTTTAAATTGTGAAATTAAATTCTTATGTTTTAGGTTACTTATTGATAACTTGGTTAAAGTAATGATAATTGTATAAGTGTGTTTAGGCATGAAAAATACTGGCAACATGAATGGTAATGAATGGTTGTTGTTTCATGATTGAATTGTGATGCCAGATGAGGCATATTGTTAGACACTTACAATGAGTGAATTAAGTTGAATTTGGTATGTTTTGGTGTCTTGTATCACGTTGTTCAAGGGCCTAATACATTGGCTTGTGGTTTAAGGGATCCTTGGTCAAATTTGGCTTATTGTTCAAGTTATTTTAGGCACACGCGGCCGTGTGCCATACACGGGTGCAGGACACGATAGTGTGACCCTTTATTACAGGGCATCGGGTTGCTACACGGTTTGAGGACACGGGCATGTGGTCTTGCACCACATGGCTTTAGGCTTTCACACAACCGTGTTACCCCTGTTTTGCATTTTACTTGTTATTTTGTATATGTTTCAGATTGGTTCCGATTTAGTTCCAAACTTGTTCAAAGGCTTTCGTGAGCCCGATTAAGACTCGATTTTGATTATAATGCATGTTTAACATGAAAATAATTTCTATTTATTGATTATTGAGTATTGTTGAATAAACTACTTGTGAATGTTTCGGTTTACTATTGTAGCATCCTATAGCTCGAGTCTAGAAATTAGATCGGGTACAAGGTGTTACAAGGATAATTCAATGAATTAAAACAAAAACTTTATTAACACTATTGTAATCAAATTAAGAAAAACAAAGCAATCAGAAAAAAGATTTACCTAGTTATTTTGATGAGAAGGGTTTCAAAATTTTCTGTTTGTTTAATATAATGAATAAATTTATATAATGATATATTAATTAATCAAAAATATTTAAATAAATAAAACAATTTATTTATACTTTATAATATCATTTTCTATTATGCAATAAATTCCGTTGTATACAAATATTATTCTAATGCCTTTAATAGTCTTTTTCTTTTTTCATTATAATTCACGTCAATGCTACTATTGCATGAGTCTAATGTATATCTCACCACTAATTTTAATTTAACTACCACATTATTTAATCTCATCATCATCGTTGTTTTAAATCATACTAGAGGTAAATTTAGTGCCCATCCAATTGGGCATTTCATAGAATGAAAATGACTCAGTTTTTTTTATTGTTTGTTTGAAACAAGAAATTTTATTCAAAAAAAATATTTATAATTTAAAGATAATATTTTTATTTTTAAAAATTTTCTTTTATTATGACTCGGCATTGAAGATATGACCTTGAGGTGGTATTTTGGACAAGTGGTAAGTTTTTATTAGTGGTTTATTGTTCTAACACCCCGTACTTAGATTAACCAATAACCTGAACAATGAATGTCACATTTGGGCAATCGATTATTTAATCTTTGGTTTCACTTTTTGCACTTCATTTCAGTTATATTAAACTCATTTAAGGCATTTTAAACATTTTCAGGCATTCATTACTTGTTGGTCATGATTGGAAGTCAAAACGAATAAAGGTGACATAAGTCCTTACCACAACAACAGAAAAGGCTTGTCGCGACAATGAGGTCACTAAGATCCCTTTTCGTGACCATAGAAAGGCTTGATCGTGACCATGATCTCACTATTTGGGAGAAGTGGAGTAGTGTCATTGTTGTCGCAACCACAAGTTGCGTATTGTCACGATAATGCCTTTGCAATGGCCAAACTCAATTTTAAACATCTCCAAACACATACCAATCATTTTCATACGTAAACCAAGCATTTAAGGCCATGAAAACACCTTAAAATGCCATGTAATCCATCATATACTCAAAGCATAATTTAACTAAATCCACCAGTCCATCAAAATATTTAAACTACACAAAATGCATTAGTTAATATTAATATACATAGACTTCAAAATACCTATGTACATGCCATAAACTAGTGCCAAAAGTTTGATTTCATACTTCCTTTCAAATCGAACCTTTACCTACTTGTTGGAAAATAACACGTTAAACTTGTGAAAGCTTTATTAAATATGTTTGAATAAGTGTCCAATTGTTACTGGAGGTTGTTAGCTATTTCTTGTTTCTAGCTGTTAGCTGCCTCCTTATTCTTAGTTGAGTAGTTGCTAAAAATCAGCAAATTATTTTGCTGCAGTTTGTTAGTAAGCTTGACTATATATATGTGTCAAGCACATGAATAAAATGATATAGTACTTTTAATCAAATACTTTAGCACCTATTTTTCTTTCTAACTTTCTGGCATCAGAGCTAGGTTCAGGCCAGGTAAAGCATAGCCGCAGCTAGCTAAAACTAAGAAAGAAAGAGAGTAATGGCAACAGAAAATACGCTCGTGCAACCTGCAATTCCTAAGTTCGATGGTCACTATGATCATTGGGCAATGTTGATAGAGAATTTTCTACGTTCAAAAGAGTACTGGAGTTTGGTGGAAACTGAAATTTCAGTTGCACCTGTTGGAACTACACTTACGGAAGCACAGCAGCATCAATTTGATGAGCAAATACTTAAAGACCTGAATGTGAAGAATTATCTTTTTCAAGCTTTGGATCGATCCATTCTCGAGACGATTCTTAAGAATTAAACATCTAAGGACATATGGGACTCTGTGAAGAATAAATATCAAGGTTCGACGAGGGTTAAGCGAGCTCAATTACAGGTATTGAGAAAGGAATTTGATACACTTCACATGAAGGTTGGTGAGACTGTGAATGATTATTTTGCACGTACACTTACTATTGCGAACAAAATGAAAGCTAATGCTAAAAACAAAAGTGACAAAGAAGTTGTGGAAAAAATATTGCGATCCATGACAACGAAATTCAATTATGTGGTTTGTTCTATTGATGAGGCACAAGACACTAACAACCTGTCCATAGATGAATTACAAAGTAGTTTGCTAGTGCACGAGCAAATGATAATTATCCCAGAGGAGGAACAAGTTTTGAAGGTGACATATGGGGAATCTTTTACTCGAGGACGAGGTCGTGGTGGCTATCGAGGACGAGGTCGATGACGTGGAAGGGAAAACTTTGACAAATCCACTGTTGAGTGCTTTAATTTCCATAAACTAGGGCACTTCCAGTGGGAATGTCAGAGCAAAGAAAGCAATCATACAGAGAATTCTGAAGAAATGCTACTCATGGTATGGGTTGGTCAACTCGAGAGTGACAATTGGTTTTTAGACTCCGGTTGCAGCAATCACATGTGTAATAGAAAAGAATATTTTACAGACTTCAATAAGCAATTTGCAGACAATGTGAAGCTAGAAAATGATGCTACCTTGGTGGTGAAAGGTAAAAGGAATATGCGGCTACAGATCAACAATCAAATATAAGTAATAACAGAAGTTTTTTATGTGCCTGATTTGAAAAATAATTTGTTAATTGTTGGTCAATCTCAAGAGAAGGGCTTAGTTGTGCTTATTCAACACAACAACTACAAGGCTTATCATCCTGATAGGGGTGTTATCGTGATGTCTTTAAATCGCATGTTCAAGTTTGCAACATTGTCTCTACCATCTGGTATAACTTGCTTCAATACAATAACTGAAGATGTTGGTCAATTATGGAATTGCCGCAATGTTCATCTGAGTTTCAATGGACTCAACACTTTATAGCAGAAGGAGATGGTTTTTGGTCTATCGTAGTTGACAAAACCATCAAGAGTGTGCAAGGAATGTCTGAATGGAAAGCAACAACGAGATCTATTTTTTAAGAAGAGTTTATGGAGAGCTGAGTTGCTGCTGCAATTGATTCATTCTGATTTATGTGACTCTATTCAACCAATGTCTAACAGCAACAAGAGGTACTTCATCACTTTCATTGATGAATATAGTAGAAAGACATGGATTTATTTTTTACATGAGAAAGTAGAAGTATTTAAATTCTTCAAGGAATTCAAAGCTAAGGCCGAACGTGAATCGGGTCGGCAAATTAAGTGTCTCTGAACAGATCGTGGCGGTGAATTTACTTCATCAGAATTTTCAAATTTTTACGATGAAAATGGGATAAAAAGGCAACTTACTGCTCCATATTCGCCAAAGCAAAATGGTGTTGCTGAGCGAAAAAATCATACCATTATGAATATGGTTCAAAGTATGATGATCATAAAAGGTATCCCCAAGACTTTCTGGCCGGAAGCTGTCAATTGGGCAGTGCATCTTCTCAATAGAAGTCTGATAATAGTAGTGCAGAACAAAACACCAGCAGAAGCTTTGAGTGGTGAAAAACCTTCTGTGGGATATTTTTAGGTCTTTGGATGTGTGGCTCACGTGCATGTAGGAGATAACTTCCGAAATAAATTGGATAAACGTAGTGTAACCTGCGTTTTATTGGGAGTTAGTGAAGAATCAAAGGCGTATCGACTCTATAATCCAAGCAATGGAATAATGATGAGTTGATGATGGAGTTCAAGAGGTCCATGAAGATAGAATTTGCTATGACTGATATGGGAAAAATGAAGTGCTTCATCGGTCTTAAAGCAACATGAAAAGTTGATGGTATTTTTGTGTCCAAAAGAAGCACATGATAGATCTTCTAGAGAGATTCAGAATGTGCAACTCAAAATCAGTTCATAGTCTAATAGTTCCAGGAAGTAAATTAAGCAAATATGAAGATGGAAAAGGAGTTGACAAGACACTCTACAAGTAGATGGTTAGAAGTCTAATGTACGCAACTGCCACACGGCCAGACATCATGTACAGTGTGAGTCAAGTGAGTCGTTTTATAAAAAATCCAAAAGAGCTTTATTTTGCAGCAGTAAAGCGAATCATACACTATCCAAAGGAACTTGTGAATTTAGATTGTTCTATCAGAAAAATGGAGGGAATGATCTAATAGGTTACACAGATAGTGATTATGCTAATGACGTCGAGACAGAAAAACTACATCAGGCTATGTATTCATGTTGGGTGAGGCTACTATCTCATGGAGTTTGAAGAAGCAACCAGTGGTGAGTTTATCAACAACTGAAGCGGAATTTATAACAGCAGTAGCAAACTCATGTCAACCTGTGTGGCTCAGACGGATACTTGAGGCAGTGGGAAGAAATCAAACAAGTCCTACGGTAATATATTGTGGCAATAGTTTTGCCATAAAGTTATCAAAGAATCCAATTATGCATGGGAGAAGTAAACACATCGATGTACGGTTTCATTTTCTAAGAGATCTTACAAGGAATGAAACAATTGTGCTGCAACACTGTAATTCTCAAGAACAAGTAGCTGATGTCATGACCAAGCAACTCAAGCTAGAAGATTTTGTTCGAATGCGAAGCAAGTTAGGAGTCGTAGCAAATGTAAACTGAATGTTTGGGATAATTCAATTTAAGGGTGTGAATATTAGATATGTTTGAATAAGTCTCCAATCGTTACTGGAGGTTGTTAGCTATTTTCTTATTTCTAGTTGTTAGCTGCTTCCTTTTTCTTAGTTGAGTAGTTGCTAAAAATCAGCAAAGTATTTTGCTGCAGTTTGTTAGTAAGCTTGACTATATATATGTGTCAAGCACATGAATAAAATGATATAGTACTTTTAATCAAATACTTTAGCACTTGTTTTTCTTTCTAACAAGCTTAGTATGTACATCAAGAATTAACCATACCATTACTTAAATAGAATTTAATATAGGTATATATGTATTAAACATAATGTAATGAATTAAAATAAGAGAACATTAAATATATAAATTCATATACAATCTCTTCATAATTAACTTACCAATTTACTACCATTTTCTTATATCACCTTTTTTTATTAGCCCATAGTAGACTCAAATAAACAAGTGGAATATGCGGAAATAACACTGAAATCACTAGTATGAATGTTCTTATACTATCATGCAAGAAGTGCAAAGTCATTGAAATGTACCAAAGTGCCACTAACACTATGTATCGAAGTGCATTATCATTGATTTGGACTGAAGTGCCACTACACTAACACACTCAAGATTTCCTAATGGCGTGTCATTTATATCCAATTAGTTCACATATTATAGACATAGGCATTTACTACGTTATTAACACTACAATCATTTATCAATTGTATCATATAAAATTTACATTCTTTTCAATTTAGTCATTATTAGCATGAAATTCTCTATTCTCTATAGCTTCACAATAGTATCACTTAACATTTATTCAAAATTACATCACACTTCATTTAAGCACCATTTCTCAATATTTTAGTTCACATGTCTACTTTTGTATACTTTACAATTTAGTCCCTTCTTACTATTATTTCAATACACTTAATCTATTCATTTTGTAATTAGAATTCAATCCATATCTTCACTACTCATAATTAGTTTCATATTAAACATTGGCATATTCACATATAGATTAATCATATAACTAGTAAAATAACCATTTTAATATAACTTACACTTAGGTTAAATAAAATAAAATAAAATTCTTGACGTACTTACTACCAAAGGCTTGGATAACTTCATTCTTGTTTCTCTCATTCCTTTGCTATCTTCTTTCCTTTGCCACCAACTTGAGATTCACCCTTTTTCTCTTTTTCTTAAACACTTAGGGTTTCACTTAAACTTAAATTTCTCACTCCTCCTACATGAACATTAGTTGTCTTCCATGAAACTAAGCTTGCTATGGGATTTTTCTATTGATTGTACTAAAAATATATGGAAGAAATTGAAGAACTCAAGCTTGAGATGGTCAAAAATTATGGGAAAATGACTAAATTGAAAGGAAATGAAAGTTTTCTTCATACATATGGTGAGTGGCGTGAGAATGATGATGATAATTCTACAAGTTTCCATAAAAATCTATTTAATTAAATAATTGAAATATTAAAATATAATATAAAAATATACCCATCATCATTTCAATCTATTTTTTTAATGTTCTTAGAATATATATGACAAAAACAAGAATATAAGAGTGAGTCTTCATAGAATATTTAAGAAAATAACTTAAGAAACACCATTAAAGCCGATTCTAAAGTAGATTTCCATCAATATTGAAGATTCCCAGTTGATTTCTTAGGAGATTATCATGAGTTTCTTTATTTCTTTCGGTTATACTGTATTTGGATGTTTTTATTTTCAAGCATGAACTAATTTTCTAAATACATAAGGAGATGAACCCTATGATGAATTATGCCGTTTGATTTATATTTTTACACAATAAATACTTAGATTCTTTTTCTCAATTATGTGTGCTTAATTCTTAGTTTAGTATTTCTAGATTATTGATACATGTTTGATGTGCTTAAATTGAATGTTGAATAAACCCTGTTTAAGAATAGATCTTGCATAATTGAGTGGAGTTGCATGCAATCCTAGAAATAGGATGACATAAATCTATCAGATTAGAGTCAAATCTAATAGAGGAATCCATATCACGAGTTAGAGTCAATTGCTCTTATATTAGAAAGAGATACTAGCATAATTTACAAATTTTTACGAATCAAGATAGTGACAAATGAAATCTATGTGAATTCTTTCATGGGTATTGTTTCGCTTTTTGGTTGTTAATCGATTATTTTCCTGATTTGTTCTTTGTCGTGTTCGTTAGTTAATTTTAATTTTTAAATCAATCACTCGAATTATTCCGTTAAATAATAGAAAGACAGTAAGTACTAATACTTTTAGTCTTCGTGGGAATGATATATTTACTCACTATAGCTATACTATTAATTGGTAGGTGCACTTGCCTCAGTGTCAAATTTTTAATTAATTGCGTGGACATCAATTTTCATATTTTTGCCCATAATTTAATCTATGCGCTGGTTTTATTTATCCCAACACAAGAGTTTTTTCAGCTCACTCTGGCATCCAACTATCTTCTCTAGTAACGTTAATAATTCCTATTTTATTTGCTTCAAAAATTCTAACTTTTATTTCTCAATTTAGTACTATTCACGACTATGAGGGTTTTAGAGATATTACAATTGTAATGTAAATCTTTTTAAATAAAAATAGAGTGAGTTAATATAGTAGATAAACTGAAAGTTGTATCAAACCGACTAAAAAGATTTCTCAAAATCTTTCCTATTGTACATAGACTAAATTAGGGTTTTTGTAATGCCAATTTAGTGGTATTGACGTGTGTGGGTTTCAATTCTCTTGGTACCATGTCTATGATCCAAACTATGTGTGCAAACTTATCATCTTATCGGACCCTCAATATATAATTTCTAGGTTTTGATACATATAAAGTGAAGGGTACTATAAATACAAGAACTGGAGAACCTCACTTGCGTGGGTACAGACTAGAGCTAGTGTGACAGACATGTTAATTTACGGAAATCAGACTCAAAATGAAGCCAGTTGAAAATCATGAGATCTTTGTTGTATTGGTTGCTCGATTATTCCTTGACCTTTGGAGGGTGCTGGATTAGGTGGTGATCGTGCAGCAGCCACGGATTTAAACTCAAAATCTGGAGCCAACGAACTTTGGTGTATCGGCTGCTCAATCGTTCCTTGATGTTTTGATGGTGCTGGATTTGGAGATGGCGGTGATTTTGTGGTCTTTCCGAAGTTAGTAACCATGGAAATTAAACCATTGCATGTACTTCCCACACCACATGGTGTTTCTAGCTTTTGAGATGGAAGAGAATAGGCTGTCACTGGTGGCGATGGAACCACCTTTCCTTTGTCATCACCGTCATCATTCCCGGTTATTTCCATGGCGGTTTCAGTTGAAGTACTTATCCAAATATTCTTCCGTATTATCATCTCCATGAACTTGTCAACTGAATGTTCTGAAAAACAAAAAAGGTATTGATCAGATTAGCAGTTTTGATTCGCAATGTCACCGTAGTTTCTAAATTATTATTACCTGTTGGAAAGGGTCTAGCATGAGCAGTTGTTGGAAGAAAACGCAGAAGAAGCGCTGAACAAGTAAGAAGAAGAGAAGTAGTCGTGATAATTGCAGTAGCCATTGTTAAACCTCAATTATCGATATAAAAATCAAAGGTCATTACAACCCAATTTATAGGAAAATTTAAGGATTTCTTTTTCCCAGCAGATATTGGAAATCAGACGTGTCGTGTGAAATTGTCAAACACTGATCATCGGACCTTGTCCCTGGTCAAATACTGTCTACTGCAAAGACTTCAAGTTTGGTATATGTACACACATCTTTTGTTGTTTTAGCCTAAGACGAAGCCAAACGTGTAGGACCTTTAATAATTCATTTTAGCCCTATTACTATAATGGAATATTTGCATTTTTGGCTTCTCTTAAGAAATAATAATTCATTTTAAACCATTTTGACAAAAATTTTAACTCGACCCTTCAAGATGAAATTCTTGGCTTCGCACTTGGTTGCAACAACTCAAAAGATGGGGGTTTGAACGCACTTTTTTTTTTCACTTTAGAGGTTAGAGGGTTATGGATAGTTTAGACATTTGTTTTTTTGAACAAGTTAGTTTAAGCATTATATCATAAAAAAGGCTAAATATTTAATTGAGTTGCTGTCACGAGTCAACCATACACCAACTTAATTAAGTAATGACTAAAATATCATTATGGGTAAACTACAGAACTAGTCACTTATGTTTGAAATGTTACGTTTTAGTTACTTACATTATCGTTTTGTTACGAAGTGGTCACTCTACCGTTAAACTTCGTTATCTCCTTAACAATAGTCATATGTGACAGTCTAAATGCGTTTTAAATGCCCACTTGAATGTCCAGTTGCTGAAATGAAAATAAGTTTTTAATTAAATAAATTTAATTTGAACTGCCACGTAGGACATCCAAGCTGGCATTTAAAACCCATTTGGACTCCCACGTAGGACCGTCGTTAGGGACGTAACGGAGCTTAATGGTAGAGTGACCACTTTGTAACAGAACGATAACGTAAGTGGCTAAAACGTAACGTTTCAAACATAAACGACTAAAATGTAATCTGAGACAAACAAAAGTGATTATTTTTATAGCTTACCCTACCATTATGTGAAGGTGTTTTCGTCTTTTAACATCTTTGTTTTACCATTTCTACTAAAGCCTTGTTTATTCTTCATGTCAATTTATATAAATATATTAAGAATGAATGTGAAACAATTTTAAATATTTAAAAAAAAAAAGTGAATGAGTCATATGTATTTGTAAACAACAAATGAATGATTGTTTTATTGCTTTGTCTCAAAGCTAAAATGGTTGTTTATATTAAATCTCCATTGAGAAGTTGATCAAGTCTACTATAACTGCACCTACTATTACTGAATATTCTTCCTATTGACTACACACAAATTCTTTGGAGGAACGTGCTTGTTTATATTCCATATTTTACACGTGAAAACGTAGTAAAACTTTTTGAAGGAAAAAATAAACTTTTAAATCAAAGAAAAGTAATCGTCTAAACTCCATTTGTTTCACCGAAAATAGTTTATAAAAAATGGTTTCTCTTTTCCGGAAAATTAATATTTTTTAATACTTTAATAGATTTATTTAAAATATATTTTATTGTTTGACAAATGTCTTGAAAATATTTTGTAAAACATGAAAAACGAAAAATGGTAAAAACATAGAAGCAGAGACATGCTTAAAAACGTACGACAATAGAAAGGACTCAATTTATGAAAAATGTTTCTTTTACAGTAGAGAGGTTGAAGAAAAGATGAATGGAAAAGATGGTATCATTGCCTGAGTTATCGTCGTTGAAGAGGGAGAGGAGCCCGTGTCGGAGGTGGGTTGTTTCTTCGGCAGTGAAGACAATAAACAGAGTCTTATCAGTTTTGGAAATATCTTATTGAAAAAGATTTGATAAGACCTTTTACGGGAATAATGGAGTAAATTTATATTGACGAAAAAACCGTTTACGTTGACCATCCTATTTTATATGAAATAAACATTGAAAAAGGTTTGGTCCAATTTGAAAAATGAGTTTAAAATTTTGTTTTAGTTTGGTCTGGATAAAATTATTAAAATTTGAGTTCGGCTTGTCCGTATTTTTTTTATATTATTATATAAAAATACATTTAAAAAATATAATACATCAAATACATTAAAAACATTAAAATAAATGTTTACCAACAAATTGAAAGTAAATTAAAAAGTTTTTTTATACTTAAATAACACTAAGATAGATGCAATTTTATAAGCAAATGCTTTTAAAATAGTAGCAAACTTAACAATGAAATAGGAGTTATACAATACTCAAACAATAACAACAAAATAGTAACAATGTAATAACGAAACGGTAGCAAAACAGTGAAAATAGCAGCAAGTAGTTGTTTCTTTTATTTTGTTGGAAATTCGAGTCATGCCGGGCCAGACCTAAGCAAAAAAAAAATTTACTCGAGGTCCGACCCGTTTAAAAAATGAGCCTCCTTTTCTTTGTCCAAATCTATTCATACAATGAATTTCAAGTAAATATTTCACAATGTCCAAAATTGCCCACGCAACATTACTAATTTACAAGCTAAGACAATGGAAAGCGAACAAACTAAGAAGGATGGAGAGAATGCAAAGGATACAATAAGAGTTCAACATTTAACCAGGTTTCATCAGGACATGGGAAGGTCATAACAAGAGTTTCAAGAATATATAGCCCAAATGATGGAGAAGATGATGACTCTTACTCGAGGAAAAGAAGCTACAGAAAGGACAATCACTAGGGAAAAACCTTGATCTAATGAAAATAACAATGAAGATCCAATTTACCCACTTGGGTTTACTCCACCTCTAGCTCAAATGGCGCTTAATGCATACTAGTTTAGGATATTACACAAGGAAGAACAACCCTATGTTTGCTACTGCATGCTAGCACGATAACAGTCACCAAGCCAATGTCAATTTGCATTGAACCCAGGGGCAAGCCTCTTTAATCATGTTATCATTCCTAATCTTGACGACCAGTTAGAGCAAGAAAAACTACTAAGGAACATGTTGAAGCAAGAAGAAGACATGCGAGTAAAGGCAAGAATTAAGCTATCAAGGGCGTGGACTCTTTCGAGAATTTGGATGGAAACGAGTTAAAGCTTGGTCCCAAACAAAAACTTAAGGTCCTTGAATTTGAAAATATTATAGGAGCAAATTCTTGATAACTCACTGTTAGGCATTTGTGTTTAAGGGTGGGTTTGGATGGACGATTGGGTGCAGTGCGGTGCGTTTAGTTTACTTTTTGTCTCACGCTGTATCGCTACAGTACCTAATCTCACCGCCACCGCTATTTTTACATTAACCGCAGGTAAACACACCGCCCATCCAAACTCACCCTAAGTGTTGTAATTTCATCATAGTTTATCATTTATAGAAACTTTTAAACTAGTTATCAATGAAAATGAAATAAATCTCATTCATATTTCTTTGTTAGACTATCCATAATTAGTATGCAAGTCAAGCAAATATGGTTCATTGATTATCTAAGTTAAACAAATGAAAGGTTGCATAAAAATGATCTTTTGTATACAAAAGACTAACCATGAGATGATTATCATTAACTTGTCACCTTTTTTTATTAATAAGGGCATTCGGTCTTTGTTTTTGTTTATTAAATAATTTGAATAATAATAACATCCAAAAAATAGCATGACTATTCTGAATTGTCTTTAGTTAAGTATTATTGTGGGTTGATGCAACAATAATACATTGAGACTAGTATATGATTAATTAATGACAAGGTGTTGCCATTAATATGAGATGCCAAGTCAAATGCATGTGTACAAATTAGAGAACAATGTAATGGACCCACCAACCATGAGAATGCTTTTGGATTATTATGTGAAAGCCACTACAATTCTCATAGTGATAACGGTGTATGTTATCCTTAGACTTGAGGTCATCATAGTTCTAAACATAAGTAGTGGTATATTTTGATGTAGTCAAACATATTCCATAATTGGATGTACTATAAAGGCCATTGTTCGGTATACCTTACATAATGTGAGCGATATATTAGGCCCCCTATTAGAATTTAAATAAAAATGCATTGTCGTGGTCAAATGAGTCAATATGAGAAATGGAACTCATTTGTATATTAGTCTAATTGAGATTCAGGAAATAAAAAGATTGGACTATGTAAGTGTAGTTATTCTATGACTTGTGTTCAATCTAGATATCATGGATATAGAGAAAGACTACATAGTAACATTCCTTTTACAACTTGGGTAACAATTAAAGAGATTATATGTCATTTTTTTAAAACTTCCTTTTTTATCTTCTATAAAACATGTTGGGAAAGACAGCTACAAATCTCCAACATGGACCTGAATAAACTACAACACCATCATCCCATCTCTTAGCTGCAATTCATCTGCTAGCAGATTAGAAAAAATTTTGAATACAAGAGAAAGGACAGATCAAAAGTTGTTGGAAGGAAATTTTGGTGATAAGTTTGAAATCTGAAAAGTCTAAATTTCAGGAAAATTTGCAGTTGTGTCTGGCTTTTAGGGTTTTAAAGGGACATTAAAATGTGGTTTTGTTTCAAAGTTAAACGTGATGATCATGAGAATCTGAATATCCAAATTTGTTGTTATGCAAAGTGCATTCTCACTAACCACACCCTTATCCTGCCTCTCTGTTATTCCCATGCATTTCTCTTCTCATTTTATTCTATTTGTATGCAATCGTTAAAATTGGATTGATAAGATTAAAGATGGACTATCTAAAGATGACAAAGAAATGAAGCTTAAAACCCTAGGTTGCCTTGTCATTCTCTCATTGCCTTTGGGAGTTAAATGGTTATAACTCCCAAATTTAACTCTCAAAGTTCACATTTTCTCAATCTAACTCTTTTTTTTTTAGCTAAATTTAACTTACACCTTTTGAAAAAAAATTAATTTTAAATATGACAGCTGGACATCAACATATACTTCATACTTTAAAAGAAATTATGAACTTTTTATATATTTTTTTGAATTTTGAATATTTTTATAATTTTCTAAATCACTTGTTGATATAATAACATCATTAAAAATTTAATATTGTCAAATTTAGATAAATAATAATGATGATCAAATTGACAAAAGGAATATAAATGTTGATAGTTAAATTTGACATTATACCTATATATTTATTTATTATTCATGTATGTGATGTTATGAAGGATCATATCATACAAAAGATTAATGGATTATAGTAGGACCAAGATGGTGAAATTAATAATTTTAATAAAATTCCTGCCTTCTAATATTTATTAGATGTTTTAATCAGCCTTATTCAATCAATAGTACGACACTACCTGTCAATAAACAGCATCAATCTCTTTCACTATCAAAATTGTGTAGCCCAGCCCCCAAGGCACACACATACATCTCACCACATAGGAGTAAAACGCAACACTATCTTTGCACCACAAAACTGATACAATTCCAGTATTATCAAAGATTAAAAAACTATCCGATCAGACAAAGGTAGAGGTTGGTTACCAAAAGCTAGAAAATCCAAAGAGTCATGAGGGTTTATAAAATTATCCCCCACAAAACCAGTAAACACCATCCCCATCCCCCATATATATATATATATATAGGATATGGGTTCTTTCTTGGACCGGTAGGACTAGGCTTTGTTTTGTGAAAGAAAAAAATTGATCCAAGCAGCCTCCAAAAAGTTTTTATTCTTTGCGAGAATAGCAAGCAAGCTTCGGAGAAGGATTTCGACATACTTACTAGTTAATAATCCCGTCCTTTGTATTGCATTTCCTGCAAATCCGTTAGCTTCAGTTCTAAAAAGATCCCAGTTGCCTTGGAAATTTTATAACTTAGTAGAATGCTAACTTAAAAGAGTGTTACAACTATCAAGCCCGAGAAACATAAACCAAATTCCAGGAGTTTTCCGAACCACTTACAGGTTGGTAATACACCACTTGCCGTTGCCCAAGTACCATCTGCTGCCCATACTGCAGTTTTAAAACACCGCATATAAATAATAAATATGAACATTAGGATGGGTCAATGAAGATAATAATAATAAATTAAGGCAAAGGTTGCACCTGAGGTCCATTTGGATGAAAATATGCTTGCGGTGATTGTATTGGTGCCACTTGTGGGTTGAATATAACAGGTTGGTGCCCAGGAAAGGAGGGCCCAATCTGCAAAAGCCATATCATCGAACAACAATTCATAGGTAAATTAACGAGAATACATTTTGGATTTAAACAGAAGGAAATTCCAAAATGAAATTAAGCACCAGGTATAAGAATGAATATGACTACTAATAGTAATAGCTAAGATCATAAACCAAAAATTACCCTCATTTACTAAAATATATGTTGCTTCATCAAGTTCTATCCGGTTAAAGACCACAAAATACAAGATAATTTATGTAAAAGTTACACAGGTTGTAGCAGATATCCTATGGACCTGGAAAACAATATCATGCCTGCACAGATACACCTAATCTTAATTCAGGGGGTACTTTTTCCATATTAATTCTAATCAAACAAACCACCTAAACCATCAACCCCCGCAATTGCCCCAAAAACATAAAAGCCATTGAACCATAAATGCAACAAGGCATGGAAGGATTGGAAAGCTATGTTTCAATTCCTTTTACGGTTTCCCTGAAAGGGTTGTCATGATAACAGACAAGTGCTATTAAAGAATCAATGCACAGTACCAAAGCTCTCCCTAGTAGCTCAGAGGTCATGTCATAATTCAGAATTCACGTATTAGCTGATACATAAAACATAAGTAACCAAAGGGAAACATTAGGGAACAAGATTTATTCATTTCAGTCCACAACAACATCAGGAGTTTTTAGAATGGTAGACAAATGCACTTCTTGCTTGCAAAGTAGTGTTCATAAAAATTGTAATTACTTTTAAGCAACTTACCCCAAAACTAACAGGCATGTGCATATGTGGTAAAGGAGACATTTGTGTCTGATAGTAGAAAGAACCATCAGACACTGGGGATAGAGGCCTGACAGGTGTCTGAGATGGTGTGAAACTCTTTGCATTAGGGTTGAGTTTGAATTCCTGATAGAATTAAGCATGTTAGACGAGTGAAATGACAACCAAAAGAAAGTAACAAACCAGATTAAAATCTAAACAAAAGAGCACTCAAGACTCTTCAAAGTTCATAACTGTATACATATTGGAGTCGGTTTATTATGTTAAAGGGGAAAAGTTAAAGATAACAGACCTTTGCGTGGGGATTCAGTGTTGACTTCTCAGAGGACAATGAACCCATCGATGAACTCGGTGATAAGCCAAAGCCACCAGATGCTGAGACAGTACCAACATAATCTGAATTTGATGATGTAGAACTATCAGGTTGTCCATGGGAATTTGCAGAATGCATCTCACCAGTTGCTTTGCTAGAAGCTGGACCTTCCGAGAGCTTACCTGAAGAATTTGGCTTTTCACTAACCTTTGACAAAGCATTAGATGATGAATTAGTAGGATTTGCAGATCGTCTAGCTTTATCAGACCCATCAATTTTGTCATTCAATAATGACCCAGAATCTGGCAATAAAATTTGCTCTGTCAGTGCATTAAAATAATTAGCTGTAGCAGCAAGACTATGTGCAATTGAATGCGGTGTAACATGACAAAAAAGACAATTGCAATTGTTTAAGAACACCAAGCACCTAGATAGTAAAGCACACTCACCAACAGATTTTGACAATTGCAAGTCCTCAGATGGCTCCATTAATATGAACAGGAATTCAAACAGATAACATACATGTTAGAAGCATATAGACTAAAACTAGAAGCATAGAACAGGGAACTCCAGTGGAGATATAAATCAGATATGGAAGTTAAAGCAACAAAACAAGGCGCTCCATGTTCATTCTACAAGATTTGCTTATCTATGGAAAATCAACTTACAGACTGCTTTTCTGGAAACTCATTACCATCACTGCTTCCACCATGTTCACCAAGCAACTTGTCTCGGATCCTACATGAAGTGTTTAAATCAGGAAATATAAAGAGCTAATACAACATATCCTTAAACTAACTACTTTTAATATTGCTTTAAACAAACAGAAACAAGGAATCAGAATATAATCAGAAAACATAAATCAGGCTGGCATGTCCAGCGGAAAAAGATAAAATACCTGCTTTCACTGTCAGATACAGAGAAACTTTTAGAAGGGAGTTCAGATGCCAACTGTCTCGCCTGATCATTAGGTCGAGAGCAATTCAAATCTTCACTAATGGCTGCCTGGGAAGATGGTGCATCATCCTACAAAAAAAGAAAAAAAGGAGTATGTCATGATAGTAAAGGGTCACACAAAGAAGTAAAAACAAGCACAAGCAGTGGAAATAGAACTATCTTTTTATACCACTTTGCTCCTGACATGCAACAACTATCAGGAAGGTATAAAAAAAATCCTTCACTATTGTCCAACCTTAAAATTGAAATAACCATCAAAGTGCAGAGAGAGAATATTATAGTTAGGGAAAGCTATAATGAAAGACAAGTTTTGAGAAGAAAAACTTAACAATAGTGGCACAGTTAAGCAAGCACCCAAAAGTTGAAGAAAATTCTTTAGCCACAAGATCCATTGCACAAAATTAATCAACCTTGCACAAGAGTATTATTTGAGTAAAGAACAATTAGTAAGATGTATTGCTCACCATAAGATCCAATAATTTGTTTTCTTCATGAAAAAAATCAAAATTCAGGATAGTTCTAGTCTTGTTATTTTCTTTACACTCCTTTGGAGTATTGGCAGTGCAAACCTATTTAACACCCATATATTCCTTTCCATGGAAAAGAAAACATTTTTGCCAAAATGTGGAGCTTGAACACAAATCCTGAGCAACATGGAACAGAATAACCATTCCTCTAGCTATATCTACCCTCAACATAACATAATATTCATAAAAAATAGAAAGAAATGTAATTCTACACAATACAGCTTCAAAGAGAATATCAAATTTCCAGATCATAGAACAAGCCGTTATGCTTACATTAAGAAGATATGTTTTTACAACATTTATAGCCCCTAAACTTAATAAAATATATACAGAAGCCATTGAGTAAGAATTCATTTGAAAAGGCACAGTGCATTAGAATATAATAATCTCCTAGAGAACAGATAAGCTAAGGTCAAATTGTTATCTTATGTGTATAATCTCCAGCAAAAGTAGCCTGAAAATGAAATATAAACAACCTAAAAATGGTCAAAATTTTAGACACGACTAATCATAATATGGATTTGCATTCAAAAAAGAAAAAACTAGAATAACTCAAATTCCAGAGGTCAATAACTACCACTAAGGAAGAGCTTGATGGCATTCGAACTCCATCAGTGCTTCTACTAAGAGAATCATATGAATCTCCAAATGTCTCAATATTGTGGGAATCCAACAAAATGTCCTCTTCTTCTTCATAACCACTATCATCAACCCCTCTACCCCTGTAGACCGACGAATATCTCATCTCCTCATCGATATCAAAATCATCATGAAGATCAACACCTCTCTCCTATAAAAATTTCAATATGAAAGCATGAGGAAACTTCAGAGAAAATAACAAAGAAAGAATCTTAAGAGGCAAACAATGGATATTAGGAAAATCCTACCTCAGCTAAATGAAGGTCTTGGGTGTCCTCACCCTCGATCTCTCTTGCTATTCTCATTGCTTCCTTCTCCAATTCCCTCGTCTGAGGACCTCTCTCAAGTTTTGTCGTGTAAAGTTCCTCATTGAAAGTACTTTTTACACCAAATAGTTTTTGATTGGTTTCAAACTGATCCCAGTTCCTAATAGTACAAGTACATATATCAAGACAATGCTAATCTGACAAAGTGGAACATTAAAGATATCAAGTGAAATAAATAAATAAAAGCAAAACACATAATGACAATCAAATGTCAAGCTTTCAGCAAAATACTAGCATCTCCTTTCTACCTACCCCTGGCAACTAAATCAGACTCTAATTATCAAGAATATAAAGAATATAAAATTTCTTGACAAACTAGATTACCATAACGAACTTGAAGTCACAAAAATCACCTCCATATCAAACTTATGTTGCATAAATAATTATCGAAATAGAATGTTTTTGCTCATATCCTTTATTCTTTCAATAAGAAAGCCAATAAACAACATTTATCTGAGTACTATCTCATCCAAAATTCCTAACATCTTTTTTCCCAAGCAATTTATTGAAGGGAATAACAAGCAAGAGAATTAAAAACATAGGAATCGAGTCCGATATATAGAACCCAGAGACTGCAATATAAATAATAAACACAATTTCAGTCAAGTGGGATGAAGTAATTAAGCTCTGGAACCATAAAACTATTGTAAGACATTTTTGAAAGGAGAGAACTTTATCACAACCTATTCCATGGTCCATCAAAAATATTTTCTAGCTCAGGACACTGCAGATCATCTTCGTCAGGAACCCAGGGCTCCAATTCCCTCTCAACCTCAACATGTCGGGACTGTGATATTGCAGAATCTATCAAAATCTCCTGATGTTTTTCATTTTGGGGCTCACTTGCAAATCCATCCCTGGTTACAGCCACATCCTGGAATCATTTTTAAATAGTCAAATTAGTAATACCAAAATGAAAGATGAAATAAGTCACATTTACCAAGTTTCAAGTACCATTCACAATTATCCAACTGAAACAAACTCTTTAAACGTATGAAAGTCCCACGCAGACTACTTGAACTTTTATCTTTCAATAGTAACTGGACTAGGGATGGAACTCCGAAGAAAAGAAAATTAGCCAAACCTTTGCTATAATTTGCACAAGTTCTTTGTCAGGTATAATTAAAATCTTTGAGGGTGCCTTGCTAACAAACTCTGTAGTAGCCTTGTAACCACACAAAGTACCATCTTTTATCAAGCGAGCCATTTTCAAGATGATTCCTAAATGAGCAAGTGGATGTCAAGATTATTTGTTTTATTTCAAAGGGAACCAAGGCCAATTTGCAATGCTAATTACACATGCATAATTAGTACAAAGAAAACAGATAATGGACCATACCAAAATCATTTTCTGCATCAGTTGCATGAAATATTCCAGTGTAAATTGATCCGCTTTTCACATGGACTTCCACCGGATGCCCAATAAGACATGTTGTCAGATAAACTAACCGATCACGGGAAAAACTCTCATTACCTACAGTCTTCCCAACAGCCAGTGCACCTATACCAAGTAGTATTAGATGAAGGGTAAAATTCAATAAGAGATATTCAGATTAGAAAATGTTCACCTGTAGTTTGTATTCTGCCTTGATTGGATTTTCCCAGCTGCATCTTATTCTCCAACCTAGCCCCAACCTCTCTATCACCTCTTTGACGGCCAAATCCATTAGCAGAAGATTTTGGAAACACAACTTGTTGCATATTCATCTCAGAAGAAAAAGAACCTGAAGGAAAAGCTCTTAATTAATTCAATACTCCCAAAATCCAATCCTAAAACACTAGCACTTAATTTTTCAACTTATGTATTAAGAAACCTAAAACCATTAAATACAAACTGCACCAATAAAAGAGCATATCTCCCCTATCTCGTAATTGTTCCATAAAACCCATGTACAAAAGCATTCGCATTTATATAATGAAAAAGGTGCCTTTACTAGGCAGCCATACCAGTGCTAAAATTTCTTGTTTCTCTTTCAGTCAATCTCATTCACCATAAAAGTTTATCTTTCAGACCGTATTGAGCTTTCAACAATAAACCAAATACTTCATCCATACATTGTTAATCCAAAACTTTCAGACTAGAAATGTAACTTAAACCTCTTGGGGTAACAACAATAAAGGACCATCTTAATAAATTCTGCTTGTTATATGTTTACAATGTAGAATTCTCATCATGTATTCAAAAGACAAAGTCCAATCCTGATCTTCATGAAGAAGTTCAAAGAAATATATAACCAATCTAAGCCTACAAGTGAACCCCAACAGCTTTAGGCATCAAAGTGATAAAGCTGCTAAAGCAGAAATTATTATTTTCTAGCCTAGCAAAGGTTTTCGTCTTTTAGATCACTTGAACAAAATCCAAATGCGAAATACAGCAATCAAGAGAAATCAAGGTTAGCATATGAAGTCAGAAATTGGTTGAGAATTGAACACAAATGATGCAACCAAAACCTCACAAAATCAGCAGGGCTCTTAATCAACTTGTGAAGGATACCAGACCACATATTTTAACAATACTCATGCTTGAAATGATTAAGTGCACAAAACTTTTGTGGTTCAAAATTTCAAAAATATTTGGCCTTAGAGACAAATGCATGTTCCCTAACCAACTAATGATCAAAATGTCAAAACTAGGCGATATACAGCCCAAATGGAGAAAATATTTGCCATCCTTTAGTTAGAAGTTGACAGACTGCACAGCCATTAGCAATTAGCTAGAAACATAGCTTCCAAAAACATGTGCACTATAGCAGCAAGTTGAACTTAAGCAACATCAACATTTGAAATCTTATGTCTAAGGAAGTTATTAGAACTGATAAAACTATAAACCAGGGATTTAAATTGCAGTTATGGTCACATTTTCAGTCACGTCGCATTTATCACTATTGTAGGTCTGAGGTTATCACTATCATTACCTAACTGCAGTCGTGAGTTTTGTATTTATTTATGCATAATTTATTGTAAAATTTAATAATCATACAATCATAAAAGAACTTTATTTCATAATTTTTAAAATATTCTACGATATTTTATTTGATTTAATATTTTTATACATTAACATAAATAAACATGAAAATGAATTGAGTTCTTTTGAAATTTATACTATCTAAATAATTCTAAAAATATTATATTATATTTTACATTTATAAAAATATAAATATGCCTACCATCCTTAAAATAAATATAAAAATACATAAAAATAGAACCATTAAGATTTTGTAAGTATTATAACCCTTTCTTTCTATTTTCTTTTCTTTCTTTTCTTCCTATTTTTCCCCCCTGGCCTTAACTTTCTATTTCATTCTAGGTTTTTCCTAGCATGTGTCCCTAAAAGACTAAAGCCTAAAACACCTAAATCTTTCCATGTAACATTAATTTCTTTGTTTTCTTTAATTCATTTCATTTTTTACCTTGCATTTATCTTCTTCAACTTCTCTCCATCTTATTGCTAAGAGGACTCTAACAGCAGCACTCTCTCTGCGCTTTATTTTCTTTTGTAATTTAACATTCAGAATTAGCCTGAAAACGGGAATAGTGGGCCATTATTGCCGCTGTTCGCCACTATTTGCAGCTACTGTTTTGATTTAAATTCACAACCACTTTGGCAAGTGGTGGCCTCTATACCACTATTTAGGCGCGCTATTTGAAACCCTGACTATAACCTCTTCAATATAAACGAATAAAACTATTATAAACACCAAGTCCAATCAAGACTTTACTACTTAAAACAAAACTAGCCCTATTCAATAACCAGAAGAACTTAACAGCCTACTCCAGAGGAAACAAGATAGCTACCTTGTTTATCAGTGACACCGGCAAAATCTTCTAGAGAATCTTGATAAAATATACCTGCATCACAAAGAATTACCGAAAATCAAAGATCAATGCCAGAAACGCAAATTGTGTCAACTAAGAAATCAAAGAAAATCAAATCCAAGTAAGATATAAGCATCAACACAGAGTTAAAAGAATATAAATATTACATACAAAAAATTACTGAAATAAAGAAATTTCACATCTAAAACCCTATATAATAGCAGCCAGGATTAAGGACAGAACTGCTAAAAGCATTCGCATTAAAAAAATCAACAAGAAATAGAAAAAAACTATAATAAAACAAATTAGAGAGAAATAAAAAGAAAACCTTAAAAGAGAGATAGGGAATGGTATCCTTAATTTATTAGGTTTAATTAACCGGCAAATTTGGCTGGAAAACGATGATTATCAGAGTTCGGAGGAATGTGACTTGGACTCAGTGAGTTAGGGCTAACATGTGAGGGTTTTAAAAGAAAAAGAAAGAAAGAAGAGATAGATCGAAGCTGGAGAGTAAGGGAGAGAGGGCTAGCGATTGTGATCGAGAGAACAACTGGAGAGAGTTTCAGATATTATTAGATTTTGATTTTCAAGAGAATAGGGGTGAAAATTAATAAAAGAAATATATGTATGCATTTACGACGGGAAAGCGGTGATGGTTCTCTCTACCCGGCTGTATTAACGACGTAAATCGGTAAATGTACCAGGGAAGCCCCTGTATTTAGGAACAGATTACATTTCGGCCCTCTACTAAAAAAATGGGCAAATTAACCCTTATGTATTTCGAAACGTGTAAATTAACCTTTCCATTAAATTTTATATGTTAAATAATAACGTGAAATGTTAATTTGAATAATTAATTATTAATTTAGTCCCTAAACTATAACTAAAATATCACTTTGATTTTTTTAAAATTAATAGAGGAGCTAATTTGCACGTTTTAAAATGTATAAAAATCAATTTATCTATTTTTTAGTAAAAAAGTCAAAAATACATTCTACTGCGGGGGACTTCTCTTATACTTTTACAGACATAAATTCTATACTTCTACAGTTTTGCTTTATTTTATGGTAGATCACCCGTTGATTATTCAAATATTAGTATCCCATTGCAGGACTGTGTTTTCTAAATTTATTATTATTTAAATAATAATATATTAATTAAATTTATTGATAAAATCATATTTGAATTATTTTGTATTTTATTAAGTTATAAAATTAGTCATACAATTATTAGTATGTTTCTATTTTGGTCACCAAATTATAAAAAAAAATCAATTTTATCACTATGTTTTAGATTTTTTTTTTTGGTCACCCTATGTTAAATGGTTATCGAAAGTGGCATATTTAATATTCAATACTTACACATTCTATCAATTTGATCCTAATTCTAATTCAATAAATTTAACTCTCTACATTTATAAATTCTATCAATTTGATCCTTAAACACATATAATTAAATATAGGATAAACTACCTAAATAGTCACTCGATTATTTATAATGTTTTAGTTAGGTCACTCGACTTTAAAAAATTACAAAATATGATTCAAATTATCAATTTTATTTTGACTACATTTCCGTTAAATCACAAACGCCACCCATTAAATACATGACATGAATTTTTAAACATAAAATAAAAATACAAGTTCCATATAAAATATTGGAAAAAATAAAATAAAATCCAAAATCCACCGTTGTGGGTCCTTTAAAACCTTAAAAAATTGAAGCTTCAACTTCATCTTCTTCTATTGTAGAAAACCAGTATGTCGAATTCCACGACAACAAACCCCAAGGCTTGACCCTTATCATCGAAGAGGCCCAAAAATTGTCATCGGCCTCGACGAATTCCCCGTCCGAGGAAATGACTAAGGCTAAACCGTCATTGATGAAGGAAGGCTAAACCCAATTCCAATTGACAGAATTTGTAAACGTGAGGGTTAAATTTATTGATTATTTAGAATTAGAATCAAATTAATAGAATGTGTAAGTACTGAGGATTAAATGCGTTATTATACCAATTAGAAAAAAATTTCTCTCAACTATTTACTAGAGAGTGACCAAAATAAAAAGAATTTAAAACGTTAGTGACGAAATTAAAACTTTTATAATTTGGTGATCAACATAGAAACACGCTAATAGTTAAGTAACTAATTCTATAAATTTACCTTTTATATTTTATATAATTATGTAAATAATATAATAAAGATATTAATAATAAAAAAAATTATAATTAATTTTAAGTTTAAAATAAATATTTAATTATATAAACATAAATTTAAAAAATTAGATGAATTTTTAACTTGATAAATAAAAATTTAAAAAAATTAAGTTTTCCATTTAACTTAAATTAAATAATTTTTATTTATTACATTATATATTTATATTATATACTAGCATTATTTTTTGAATTTTATATGTAAAGCAAATAGTTAACTGGATAAATAAAAATTTAAAATATGTTAAATTTTCTATTTAATTTATTTAAATAAATGAAACAAATGGAAAAGCGTGAAAAGGTTAAAAAGAAAACAAAAGAGTTAAGTGAAAATATTTTTCTAAAAATTATGTTATAATCATCAAACCACCGTCCATCACACACTTTCCAATTCGATTCATGTGGTTTTTATAATGGGATAACTTCATGATCAGTCCTCCATAGTTTCTGTTCTATGCGGTTAAGCCCTCGCTTTCAGTTTTATTTATTAAATTCAATAATTATTTCAATTTTAATACGATATAAACAATATTACATTTTTTTTTTTGCCACCGCATTTCTTTTACATTTAATTTTTCACTAAATTATACGACATGTATATAAAATGGTCAATATATTTTAAAATATTATTATATCATTCTTGTTGAGGTAAGCATGCATTTTTAAGCTATTTCACACATTAATTAATTATTAGTTTTATTTTCTAAAATCAATTTATACAATACTTTGAAAGAACTATTAAAGGCATAGATTGATATGTAACATATGTGTTTGGGCTTGGATAGGGTTTATGGAGACGAAAAGGTGTACAAAAAGGATAAAACGTGAAGTATGGGGGCGTTAGAATTGGCACACTGATCGCTTTACGATGCTTAATTTAGTGAAAGATTTATGGTTATAGAGGGAGTTAAAAGTATCAGCTTAGTGAATAAAGAAGATGAAGAAGATAAAAATTAAGATGAGAATGGGATAACACCTCGTAGTCCTAAACTTAGGACCCAAGCTTTTCTTATTATTAGTTGTTGGTGTAAAGAGTGGTTCATATTGTACCAAGTAGAGTTGGTAGTGCTTGACAATTAGCATGTTTTGTCCTTATTCATATTACAGTCTTAAACAAGTCTCCCTAAGTCTGAAGTTGGTTATAAAGCGACTAGGTGAGACCAAAACAAACAAAATATACTGCTAAATGAGTAAATTGAGGATGTGGAGAATGTTAGGGGTTTAGTTGTATTCCTCGAGGATTTGTGCTCAAACAATTTTGTGGGCGTCGAACTTTGTAATAAAATCTTTGGAGAATGTCAAAGATTTAATTGCATCCCTTGAAGGATTTTTGTATCCCCCAAGAGATTTATGTGGAAAACAAGTTGTCTGATGAAGACCTCACAGAAATACTTAAAGTTCAAAAATGTCTTATAGATGTATCAATACCCTAAGGAAGACTTACAAATCTATAAAATAATTGTGATACTAAAGTTAAATTGTTTGAAGGTGACCTGAGGGCCTAAAGATGATCTGTGGGTTTGGATATGACTTGAGGTTCCCAATATGATCTATGGGTTTGGAATGTCTGAATATGATCTATGGGTTTGGAAATTACTTGAGGGTTTGAATATTATGTAGGGGATTGGAAACAACTTGAGGGTTTAAAGATGACCTATGGTTTTGAAGATGAAATGTATGAAAACTTGTGTAGTTGGAAAGCATCCATAATACTTCTGCAGAGATTAAATTTGATGTTAATGGCAATAGATGATTAGCATAACTAATATGAGAGGTCGAGCTGCATAGGTTGTCGAACAACATCTACACCATAAAGGTATATAGTAGGATTATGAGCTATAGAGAGCGAGGTTGTGATCTATAGAGAAACAAAAAATATATATAACTTATGAACTTGTAGGAAGTTGGAATGAACTAACATATGCGCACCCAAAAACATTATAACATAACTGAAGCTTTAGATATCTATAGAAAGTAGTACGAAAAATTCGGTTCAAAAATGGTTTTCTCGCATAGCGAAAAATACAATTTTGAAAATCGAGCCAATTTGTGATATTTATAGCAATAAACTTTTTACAGAAATTGCGCCTATGTTTTTTGTTAGACGAATCCTTGTCGTTCCTGACTTTCAATCGAACAACCTTATCCGCTATTCTCATACAATTCGAATAACTGCTTCGAGTGTAGACTCCAACAATTCGAATCAAACACAGAAGCCGGAGTAATTTTTTTACTTTCAGTGTGAAAGCAAAACTTCTCTTAATAGAAACCAACAAAATTGTTATTCCGAAAAATAGAGTTAATACTTAGAGAATAAACTCTTACTATTTTCAGGTAGAATAACAATATCTCAAAGTTATATATCTAGCCCTATCAGTGCCAGCTAGTTATAATAAGGAGGAGTAAAACACTTGTTGAATTGTAGAAGTTTATTTCAAATAGAAAAAATAAACTTCTAGTATGACTAGGATTAGGTCGGGTGAAAACCTAAGTTAAATAAATTAGGGTTTCTCGTCTCTTGCTATAAATATTAGGGGCTTTTGGGCCTCTCCCATATCAGGTCCAATTACAAGTGTTTTCTGGACTTTTAACCCAATATTTTATATTTCGATCCAACCCGATATTTGTTTTTCTATTTTCCAAAATAAACATCTTAAATTAATTTCTCAATTAAATAATTTTCTCAACTCAATTCTAACTCCATTATAATCACGACGGCTTTACCATAAAAAATCTATGAGAAAATATATTTAATTTTTTTTACATTCAATGGATTCATTGTGACCAATAAATTTACTTCCATTTTTGAACTTCAATTATTTTAAAAAAAAAAACCATAAATTCATTTTCAGTTCATTTTCATTTTGATTTTGAAAAATCCACATTAATTTCCAAATATTTCTCATTTCTCTAACTTTACCATTTCCATCTATTTTTGTTCGTTTGATTCAATATGCAATTCATTTATGGTTTCAACGAGATAGTAGAGGGACCAATTGAATATATGCTATTAAGGCTCAACTGATTTATCATTAATTTATAATTAACTTCCAACTTTTCGCCTATTAATTATAAACTCATTTAGTTACGAAGTTATTCCACTATAGTATCGTGATTGAGCTCTTCCTAACAACATACCATTACAAAAGCAACTCGATCAGTGCTTGTTCAATGACCTTGCCATAAGTGTATTACTATAATAATCCGTTTTCAGTGAAATCAGAACTGTGGTTTCGGGACCACAAATCCAAGTTCGGAAAGAAAATTATTCTAATAATGTTGAATGGCCTGCATTATGATAGGAATGTCGTATGAAAATTTTGTTAAGAAAATTTTACCGATTACATGTTTAATGGATAAAAGGACCAAATTGCATTAAATGCAAAATTTAAGCTCTAGTAGGTATAAGTATCAAATAGCTTTGGAATTCAAAATTAGAGGTCCTTATATGACAAATAGACCATTAAGAGGAGTTAGTAGATAAGTATGATGATTCATCCATGGAAAATTAATTAAAGAAAAGGATGAAATTGGAAAGTAAAAATAGTAAAAGATGATAAGTAGTTAAATAATGAAAATATCATCTTTTTCATCATCTTTCCCAAATTATTTACATGAAAACCCTAGTTAGAAGAGCTTGAAGGTAGCAATTTTACTTGGCTTAATTAGGTGAGTAATCTTGCCCCGTTTTTAGTGATTTTTATATTTTCGAGATCGTAATAACCTAATCTAGCTATCTTGGGGATTAATTTGCAAGGTTATTGAGGTATTAAAGTTTTTCCATGGATGAGTATGCATGAATTATGAAGTTTTATGGTAGAAATGAAAATGTTGTTGATAGATAAATAATTTTTGTAAATGAAATTTTCATGAAATTGTGATTTAGGGACTAAATTGAAAATATGTAAAAATTCATGGAAAAATTATAATTTTTGTGAAATACATGGATTGTTATTATTATAGGTAAAAATAGGTTAGGCTTGGAATAATGATTAAATTGCATTAATTTTATTTTCCGAGCCAGGGACGAAATTAGAATTAATTAAAAGTATAGAGGAAAAATGGTAATTTTTCCTAAGACATGAAATGGACTGAATTAAATATGAATTGTATTGAATTGATGTCAAATTCATTCGTATAGATCCGGATAAATCAAAAACGGAGTTAGATCGTGGAAAAGAAAAAGTGTCGGATTAGTAGATTTTGCGTACATGAACAATTGTCGAGGTATAAGTTCGTGTGACTAAATTGTGTATATTTATATGTTTGAATTTAATGTTTTATATGTGAATTGTATATATACCATATGTACGAAATTGATTACATATCCGATAATGCTCGATAATTATTAAGTCCCGTTTGGATAAATGAGATTCGATAGATACAGGGTTCCCGAATTGGTTGTGATCCTGCATATGTTGCGGACACACCACAACTCAAAAGAGCGTCCCATTATAAGCCCTCTCGAGTTTTCCGTTATATAGTTCCTATGAGCTTCCCGTTAATAGCTCTTCGGAGCATCCCGATTGGTTGTGATTCTGCATGTGTTGTAGACACACCACAGCTCTTATGAGTGTCCCTATATATGGCTATTCGTGAGCTTCCCGATTAAAGGCTCTTTGTGAGCTTCATGATTAATGGCTCTTCGGAGCTTTCTGATATGACTCGCTTGAACTTCCAGATATATGGCTATCCGGAGCTTCTTGATTAATGGCTCTTTAGAGCTATCTGTTATTGGCTCACATGAGCTTCCTGAATATGGCTTTTATGAGCTTTCCATTATATAGCCCAGATAAGCTTCCCGTTACTTAGCTCACATGGGCTTTTCATTATATGGCTCGAGAGAGAGAGCTTCCCATTTATGTGCTCATATGAGCATTTCTGAATATGAATTGATAGTTTACAGCTCTGTACACTTCAAGTGTACTACCCTTGTATCCATCGATATTTTAAATGATTCAATGGGTAAAGTGATATGAGATGATAAGAATTCAAGATGAATTATTATAAGAAATACTTGAAATACAAAGATATGATATGTGCATGTTTATGGACACCTGAAGTGATAAATACATGTTTGTGGAAATTGAATTTTGATGAGCTCATTCATGTTTCCTGGTATTTATGTGAATTACATAACTAATAAGCTTCATGAGGATATGCGTTAAGGCAATTGGTCAAATTGGTTTGAGCATGTTTATTTGCTTACCTTAAATGTGAATTAATTGGTAAGTTAATTTCTTATTATACGAACTTACTAAGTGTTAAATGCTTACTCTACTTTATTTCCTCTATTTTATAGTAATCGGAAGCTAGTTAAGGTTGGAAGCTGGTCAGAGCAACATCACACTATCCTTCGGCTCATTTCAGTATAAATAGAAAAATTACTTTTGGTTATAATGGCATGTATAGGGTAATTTGGCCAATGTTGGCTTAAAAGTATTTTGTTGTAAATAGCCATTGGAATGGCTTGAGATAGATATATTTGATATGTATATAAATGTGGCTTATCATGTTTGTTATGTTGATGAATGGTTTAAAATAACATGATTAGAGAAATATACATATGTGTTCATATGGTCATTTAATATTGAATACTTGGTATATGGGGTGCTATGGTATGCATAAGATTTGGTTTTTAGCTTAATTCAAATGTTTTATATTGATTTAGGGATGTATTTAAGTGTTTTTGTAGGTGGAAGACAAGTTTGGGTGAGAAATATGGCTAGGAAATGGCCTTATTTTGTCCACACGAGCGTGTGTCTCAGCCATGTGTGACACACGGCCGAGCACATGGGCGTGTGTTTTGGTCGTGTGTCCCTTACATCTTTAAAAATTCAAAACAAAATGCTTAGGATTTTTCACAAGGCCTGGCACATGGGCGTGTGGCTTGGCCGTGTGACCCATGCACCTATTTAATGCAAATTTTCATGTTCACATGGCCTAGCACACGGGTGTATGGCTTGGCCATGTGACTTAAGTCAAAAAGTTACACGGGTATGCACATGAGCTGGAACATGGTCTTGTGCCTTATTTCGAATATCCACATGGCTTGAGAAACGGGTGTGTGTCCCTTGTACCTTGGAAAAATTTTGATATTTTGCGAAAAAATCTCTAAGTACCCGATTTAGTCTCGACTTGTTTCTAATGTATGTTTTGGGCCTCGAGGGCTCATATAAGGGACTTTATGAATAATACCTGACATGAATGTTAAATAATATAAAATGTCTATATTTGATATATTTATTTCAGTAATGCTCTGTAACCTTGTTCTGGCGACGAATATGGGTTAAGGTTGTTACAATTACCCTAATAAGATATCTTTAATCTCTTTAGGATAAATATGTTCTACCAATATAATATTATTTTATTTCACATTAACTATTACATCATCCTTCATGAAATGTCAATTATTATTAAATAGTAATCAAGTCATTCATCACAAAGACGAACGAACCGTTGCCACGTTTACCATGTAATGCCAATAAGAGGATATTATTTACCCATATCTTGGGTTATGAGTTCCACTATTGTGCATGACGATACATATAGCAGAAGTCGTATATTCAATGCACCAACTTTCGGTTTTTTATCTATTTGAACTCAAGCTTTTACTTACATCCATAAGCGGATTAAGGTATACCACACTTTGAACGTCACAAGTGAATAAATCCATAAAAGGGCATCTCTCCAATTGAACTTGATAGATGACATATTAATCTTTCAATCAATTTGCTTGTTTTTCTTAGGCTAAGGGCATGTTTAGGTTCGTATACTAATATAAGTTGTCTTTTCGTATTACGATCCGATCACATAATACCGCTTAGTATTAGTTTAAACATTAAACAACCCAATATTTGCTTCTATTTTGCTTTGCATGCTAAAACCACGTAAGAAAAATATTCAAAAGGTATTTATGTAAATTATTAATAATTTTATTAACCAATCTGTTCAGAAAAATTAGAAGTGTACATAGACAAAAATACTACAATTAGGTCCAACACATACTTGTTACCTAGTTTATTAATAAAGGAATTGGCATTATTGTTATGTTTATTAATAAAGGCATTGGCATTATTGTTATCACTACTTTTTTGTGTTAAAATAAACTATATAATGATAAAGTCGATTATTATGTAGTAGCCATAACATTTATCACAGTGATAAATGTATGTATAATCCTCAAACTTGAGATCTTCATAGACCCAACATTGGGACTCGTATGCTTTGACACAATTAAATGTTTTTCGTAAATGGTTGTACTATAAAGACTGAGGTTAGGTATGCCACAATTTGTGTAGTGGCATGTGAGTGATCAATGATCAAGATAGGATTTCTCGCTCCTACATATAATGAGAGCAATATCTTAGGCCTCTTGATCAAGTGAGACTAGAAATGCATGAATATGCTCAAATGAGTTCATTTGAGATATGACATTCATTTGTTTATCTTAATCTACTCGGGAATTAAGAAATAATATATTGGACTATATAAGTGTGATTGTTTTATGACTTGTGGTCTTTCTAGATATCAAGGACAAGGGATATAGTATATATAATATTATCACATGAAGTTATATCGAACCATGCTTTCCTCTAGCTTGGAAAGTAGTATGCATTTGCTAGATGACATTCATTGTTCATGATATTATAAGTGTTTTAATATTACTATCAACGTTAAAGGATCCTACAGGGTCACACCCTATGGTTGAAATTATCATAATAAAAAATAAGTTCATATTTAACTATCATATTTGTTAAATTAATTATAGAAATGTCTGTATAATTAATTTGATAAAGTTAATTAAACACTATATGTGTGCATGCTTGATGCGCATACAAAGAGGATCCAACTAAAATAAATATGAAATGAGTTTCATGTAATTTTAATTTAGTAAATCTACCATAATTATTAAAATGATTTTAATTTATTTCCGTTAAAAATATATTTCAGGGTGAAAATAAACTAATATCCTTTATGAAAATGGTATATATCATGCTTTTATTCTATCACTCGAAATTGACTTGTTTTTCGAAAAATCTTTGAAAAAGTTTAGGGAGGTTTTTTCAATCATTTCTCCAAGGTGGATATGATAGAGACTGAAACTTGAAGATTGTGGTTCTTTTTGGTTCTGTCATTGTTTACATCACTTTCTGCGATCAATATTTTTTGTTAAGATCGATTTAGATATACTTTCGTACCCTTTTTTCAACTTGGTTTCATTCCTCACACAGATCTATGAGTTGTGATCGTCGGAATAATTTTTTCCACTTTGCCACGAGTTGTACCGGCATTCTAATAAGCCAAACTTGGAGAGAGTACCACATTTCTATCATCGGTAACTCCTTCATGTTCTAACCAATGGCACTGCAATGTTTACCCGATTATCCCGTACGATCTTTTCAAACCCCGGGTCATTATACGTGGAAATTGGATTTTATCTAGAATCAAATGGGATAGAGTTGAGCACACGAGTTGCCCACCAGAAGTTTCTCGCTACTAAATGGGAATGACTAATAAGTGTGGAAGCATAGTTTTCCCTGTCAATTCATCGTCAAAACAGTGTACATGTTTATTTTTAAATGCTGCTATGGTATAGAGCAATCTAGCTCTCATGCATTTCCATGGAAAGCCTTATGTAATCTAAAACTTTTCTGCAACAATCTACATACCTTTTCAGTTTGAGCTTCGAATATCGAAACAACTAGTTGCTTCCCTTTTTGCTCCAAAGAGGAGGAGACGTTAGATCATCTTGTTTTGAATTCAACAATGGTTAGATGATCTCTCTTCTTCAAAGAAAGAAAGTAAACAACTTTATAGTACTTATGTCTTAATCCTTCGGTAGTTATAGAATCACAAGAATGCTATCTGCGTTTTTGGGGAGCAGCTTAATCCATACATGGATAAGTCTAGTGCAAAGATTTTCTCAGCCTTCAAATGGAAGCTAAACATTTCCCAGTGGCTGCACAAAAACAGATAAGGCAATTGAACTCAGATTGTGATAGTAGCTTCTTGGTTGGAATGGAATCCCTACAATTATTGTGCTTGTGTTTGATAGAAATTTGAGAAACTGTGGTGGAGGGGTAACATTCCTAATCAACATATAGGGATTTATATGATTATGGGATAGTTGGTTGAATATTTGTTAATACCAAAATAATAATAATTTGGTATCGTGCTAATAATAACACGTGAAAGTTATGATACTTTATATTTGAGTCAATTATAATTTTTATTATAATTAATTAGGCCCGAAATTTAGGAGAGATTGGATTAAAATATTATACTCGAAAAATTAGCTTGGACAAAAATATTAGACTCGTTTAAAATTTGGGCCAAGCTTGGTCCGACCCGCTTTTAAGTTTATAATACTTTATATTATTTTATTTTTATATATTATGTAATTTATAACACATTATAAAAATAAACCTATACTAAATACATAACACTATTCTAATGTAAACATTAAAGTAATGTTAAGAAGATTATATAAAAAATTTCAATAAATGAAAAATATATAAATTATTAAATATTAAAACAATATAATATAAATATTTTTAAAAAAAATTAAAAAATAATATGGGCGAACCTAAAATGGTCTTAGTTAGTCTTTTGTAAATATAGACGGGTTTGAGTAAAATTTTAAGTTTATATTTCAAGCCAAGCTTAAACAAATATAAAATATATTATTTAAACTCAATTCGGAACCTGACTCGACTTATGACTAACTCTAATTCCATTTAAAATATTTTAGAGTAAATTAAAAAGGCAAATTTTTTTTAGGCAGATTGCAGTATAATGTAAGTTGGAATCTTGAGATTCATTGATTAAAATAATAATAGTTTTTGGAGTTTTAGCAATATACACAGATTTGACGTCAAGAAGGAATCAATGATAGATGACAGGCGACCGTGGGAAAAAAGTGATTGAGAATAAATAAAGTTAAGAGACACCCCCACGCATGACAAAATTTCCCCAAAAACTCACGTATTAGTTACTGTCAGCAGAATCAAAAACCCCACCCACGGGACCGCTGGTTTAGGCCTCTCTTTTTAACTTCGGCTTTTGCTTTCTTTTTCTGTTAACCCAATCTCCGCGGTGATCTGGTCCATAGGGTGGCACCAACCCCCATAAAGACAACCTATCTCCACTCTCCCTAATCTCTTTTTTTCACTTTTCTAGTTTTCATGCAACTCGCTTTTCATTTTAATTAATTCAACTATTTGTAAGTTTATAAGTAACTCATAAAAAAAATTACAATTTGATCACTCGATTATTTAAAATTGATCATTTAAGTTATCTATTTGTTAATTTAGTAATCGCATCAACACGGGCTGTTAAGTCATTATTCCTTTAAAAAGTTCTAAAGGCACGAAATTGATATTTTAGTTACATTGTAATAACTAAATGAGTTAATGTGTCATGTTATCATTCTATTAGCGTTCATTTTGCTTCCTTTTATAGTTGAGTGATCAAAACGAAAATATACTTAAGAATAAGTGACTTAAATAGTGTCTTAACCATCCATGTTGACATTTGTTAGCAGGTTAACGAAAGATTGACAAATGATCAAATTTCAAATAGTTAAGTGATCAAATTGTAACTATTCATAATTGGGTGGCAAACTGTAAACTTACTGATAATTGAGTGGCTATGGTATATTTTATCATAAAAATAAATTAAAAAGAAAATGTGGAAACCTATTTTATTATATTTTATTTAGATTGTAAAAAGGCATAATGTTAAATTTAGACTTCAACGTTTGTACTTTTTATCAATTTGGCTTTTTTTAGCTCAATCTTAAGTAATAAATTTTAAGAATTTAGAGATTTTAAGCTTATCATTTTATTAAAATTATATTTAAAGAATTTATAGTTATAAGTGTATAGTTTTTTAAAATGATAGTTTCAACAATAAATATGTAATATATTTAAGCAATTAAACTATATAAATGGTTACTCAATTATGTCTGTGATCTTGTTTTGGTCACTCGACTTTAAAAAAATTTAATTTAGTCACTAATTTTTAATTTCGTTCCTGTTTTGGTCACCTGTCGTTAAATTCATTCATGTTTTAGTCCACAATACTTACCTATTCTATCAATTTTATCCTAATTCAATAAATTTAACCTTTCACATTTACAAATTCTATCAATTTGATCCTTAAACTTCCTAACCGAAGCTTTCAACTTTTAAAACAGAAGCATTCCACATATATTAATTGTTTTATTTATGGTTGAAATTATTCAATTTGGTACATAATTCTTTTTGTTTATATTTTTTAAGAAATCAATGTTAGAAATTAACTAAACACTATTAAAAATAATAAAAATATATATTTTTTAAAAATATAATATATAATAAAATTATATAAAAATATTTGTAAAAAATAATATTTCATTCTGACTAACATAATTTTAATTTTTAATTAATTTGGTAATGATTTGACACTAAATCAAATTATTAGTGATACATATTGCTTATTGTGAATTTAAAAATTAAAAAAATTAAAAAATAGAACACATAATAATCTCTTAATCAATTTATAATTTTTTTTAAAAAAATCATTATCAATGTAATAAAAGGAAATTCCTTTAATTCTTTCACATTTTTTTCTTATGAAAAATTAAATTTTCACAAATTTTTTTCTTATATAATTATTTATTGAACAATTGCATTTCTCAAAGCCATATTTTTTTAACTCTTAGATTTAATTTCCAATTCCAATGACCAACTTTGAGGACTATTTTTACGAACCTTGAAGGAAAAATCATACTGTTAACAATAAGAGTAAATCTAAAAAGTTTTTTTTTGTTAAGGTTTTTCTATTTTGTTTAGTCAAAATTTTATCAATCAAAGGGCTATAAAATATTATATTTAGAAGAAAACTAATGGAAAAAAGAAAAGAAAATGAAATAAAGTTTCAGGATAAATTCATTGGTATTAGGAATTAGCTCAGAAAACGACTCGTTAGTTGAGAGATTTTTTTTCCTTTTTTGGGCTTTTCAAATTTATAGATGTGGAATGTCTCTGTTTTAAAAGTTGAAAGTTTTGATTAGGAAGTTTGAGAATCAAATAGATAGAATTTGTAAATGTGAAGGGTTAAATTTACAGAATTATTTAGAATTAGGATCAAAATGATAGAATATGTAAGTACTGAGAACTAAATGTGTTATTATACCAGATAGAAAAATATTTTTCGTTATCAATTTAACGGCGAGTGACCAAAACAGTAACGATTTCAAACGTTAATGCCAAATTGAATTTTTTTAAAATTGAGTGACCATTCTGATAGTTTACCCAAAAATAATTAAGCCACGTTGACATAAGTTATCACCATCCAATTTTTGTAATGGAAACCAAAAATAGGTATTTAATTAGACCAAAAAAAGTTTCAAAAACCAAAAACCAAACTTAGATATCAAATAGTACCTTCTTTCGTCTGAAAACTCTCTCCTTTTTCACACTTCAAATCCCACTCCTTGTTTTTCAGCCAATTAGCTGCTTGTCATTTTCCCCTCCCCCTCCTTCCTTTGGCTCCTCCTCAATGTCATGTGAATATCGACATTGCAACTAAAATCGCCTACCTACAGACAATAGTTGCCATTCCTTTTCTCCACCATCTCTTCTTCCCCTTCACTTTTTTTGTTTTTGTTCTTTTTCCTAGATACCTCAAGTTCCATTTTTGTCTATGCATGATTTGATGGATTTTCCATTTGAAGAAGCTCTGAAAGATTTTTAGGAAGGACAAGATTATTGATGGCAATTATGTGTAATAATTTGTGATATATCCATTATGGTGACTAACTATCAATGCGGCCAATCGCTTATAAAGTGACTTGTATATGTCGTTTTTAACTAAAGGTCTGTTTGATTGCCAGTAAAATATTTTCCGTAAAATGATTTCGGAAAAATATTTTACTTTTCTGTAAAATGATTTACTGGAAAATATTTTCTGGTGTTTGATTGAATCTGTGTAAAATATTTTCGGCTGTTTGGCAGATTTCCTGGAAATATTTTTCAAAAAAATTGTTTTTACATATATTGATATATATTAATAAATTTTTATATTTTAAATTATTTTTACATATATTGCAATGATTTATTTATAATAATACTCAATTATTAAGCCACAATATTAATTGTTATAAATTGAAAAAAATTAATATCAAATAAATTATTTGTAATTGTGTTAAAAAAACAAGTATTGAATAATTAAAAAAACAAGTTACTGGAAAATCGATAAATAGAAGCAATTTTCTACCGAAAATGAAGGAAGGAATGAAGGAGGCGATAGAGAGGAGAGCACGGAAAATGTCTTACGGAAATTGAAAGGGTAAGACATTTTCCCTAAAATGTAACCCATTTTCCCTTGTTTTGGAGTTCATTTTCCAAATGGAAAGTGTTTTCCGCCAATCAAACGCTGGAAAAGTTGGAAATGATTTTCCGGAAAATCAATTCCTTCAATCAAACAGACCCTAAGATTAAACGTTTTCTCAATAACACTTACATTTCCAGTCAAGTATTTGTACAATGTTCATTGATTTATATTTCTTTGAACGTCATTTTGATAATCGAATTAACTAGTTGTTTATGCTTTAAAAAAAAATTAAAAATGATAATTTTTAAAAAATTTATCACTTTTCATAATCCTAAATAGTCTAAGTTAAAATGTGTATATTATCAAATTAATGATAAAATATCATTATTCCAGAATAAAAAATAATAAAATAAAACTATACATAGGTTTAGAAATTAGATTACCTAAGACCAATTATTATTATTATTATTATTATTATTATTATTAGTGGGAATGATTTAAATTTTTTTTGATTGTTGAATAAATATTAATATATACAATATTTAAATTAATACGACAGAGATATCAAATCCGTTCGAAAAATTACATACATAAAAAATACAATAAATTTAACGGTTGAATCGTTAAAATATTAATAGTACAAAAATATAAAACTATTTTTGTTTTACACTAATACAATAATATAATTGAGATTTGTTGAAGAAAAAAAAAGTGTTTTTTTCCTTTTCTAAATGCTGGTGACCACCTTATTTCCAAAATCTTTATCAACCAAAAATAAGAAGTTTGCTTATTAATGCAGCCAAAGGCAACAAAGATATGTTCATCCCATTTTCTAATGCACCCAAAGGTGAAGGTATTTATCGCCTTAGGTATAGTTTGAGCTTGAGTCGTATTAATCATGTTGTTATTAGGGCTTGACATTGATAGACGATAGGCGATAGGCCGCAGTGATAGGTGTTAACCACCATGACAGATATCGCAAATTATTACACATAACCCCCCTCAATTTAAAGCTTCTTCATATGTAATTTACCAAAAAAAAACATGGTATTTAAATTCAAATATGAAATTTAATTTCATTCCATAATTACCACAAATTTATTTCATTTGATTCTCTTAAATTTCATCAAATAAAAGTTACCTTATTGAATTAAAATTAATGTGCAAATTAAAGTGTATTCTAATTTTTTTCAAGTAGCAGATCAAATTTGGCATTATACCATATTTGTATTGCCTTTTTTTAGTTCTTACTATATTTGAATTTTTATTATTTTTTATTAAAAAAGAAAAATTAAAAAAGAATAATATGAATTAATTTGTATGGTTAAAAATTCAATTTTACTATTTAAACTATCATTTTATTTTAATTTAATGATATTTTAAAAAATCGAGACGAAATGACAGTTTAAATAATAAAATAAAGAAAAAGTTGAAGGGCTAATTTGTAAATTAAGCCTTAAAAATAAGAAAGAAAAAAAGGTTAGCATAACAAATAGAGTACCAGTTCCCAATTAGCCCAAATCTCAATAGCCTTCTTCAGGAAAAAGATCCACTGGCACAGGCAGAAAAACAGAGCATTTTTTTTCTCATTTCCAACCAAAAATCCATGCCTCTTTCCTCCATTAACGGTCACTTTTTTTTTTTAATTCCTTCGTTAATATCCAAAATCATTATTATATATCAACCTGCCTGGGATCTCTCTGATTCTTCTCTTCCTTTCTTTCCTTTTACTCTTCTTTCACACTATGAAAATTTCACAGCCGACCCATTCGTTTTGAAGCATAAATATATTATAAAAAGAAGGCCTTGACGTAACCAGCAAAAATTTCCCATAAGCAAGCTTCCTGCTCTCGTTGACATAGCCATTTATATTTGTTTATGAAATTGGGTTGTTGAATCTGATCTGGGTTTTTGTTATAGTTAGAGAAGGAAAGATGTTAACGTGCATAGCTTGTTCAAAGCAGCTAAACGATAACAATGGATCTGTTGGTCGTCAACAGGATGAAGATACTTTGGAAACACCTAGGACTAGGCAAGCCATTAAGGCTCTCACTTCTCAGGTATTTTTATTAGTTTCTATCTACAAATAGAAATTTGAATACATGCTTTTGTGTTTGTTTCCTGGGAAAATGCGGGAAAAGGAGACTAGTAATAATTTGACTTTGATGGGTTCTATGTTGTTTTTTATTGGAAAATAAGCCGGGAATAAAATTTTTTTTCTCTGTTATGTTTAGCAACCAAACATCGAAATTCTGGATCAGAAGAAAATGGGAAAAGCTAAAAAAAACAACCCTGAATTTGTTTAGTTTCTCTAGCCCTTTAGTGACAGGACTTTTCCATTTTATATAATTTTCAGATCAAGGACATTGCATTGAAAGCATCAGGGGCTTATAAAAACTGCAAGCCTTGTTCTGGTTCATCAAACCATAACCGGAACTATGCCGACTCCGACGCCGCCTCAGACTCGGCACGTTTCCATTGCCCTTACCGAAGAACAGGAAGCCCCACTCCTCGAATGTGGGGCAAAGAGATGGAATCAAGACTAAAAGCACTTTCCAGTGCAGAAGGTACCCCAACATCCGTTAGTGGCCGTACAGAATCAGTGGTGTTTATGGAGGAAGATGAGCCTAAGGAGTGGGTTGCTCAAGTGGAGCCCGGTGTTTTAATCACTTTCGTCTCACTGCCTGAAGGAGGGAATGATCTGAAACGAATTCGATTCAGGTACTTTATTTTGTTATTGATATATATGATAGTGACGGTTCTGATTTGTCTGGATGTGTGATCACATGATTTTCGTTTTGGGTGTTGAAATGGTAGCCATTTTTGTATATTCCCTCTTTGACTCTAACTTTGCTTTGTATATCGAATATGTGCTTTTTAAGTGTTTATATTGTTTCAGTTTGGTTGCCATTCTTGGCTCTTGTGTTCGACATTTCTGTGTGACTGTCTCTCTAAATTTTCATGAGAGGCTTTATCATCATTTAAGTGGCCACCGTATATGGGTTGACCCACTTGGCATTATAGCTTTTCTTGCATTGCCACTTAATCATGCAATAGTAAGGGCAATACATCGTTTGTCTCATGGACATATAACCTCAATTCGACCTGTATGTGGTTCTTATTCCTTGGATAGTGGGTTGTCATAATGGTCTTGTGCATAAGTGGAACTTGAGATGACACTTGTGGCCAAGTTTGTTTTCTCGTTGTGTAGGCAGTACAGTGATTGGCAAATCTACTGTGACATAAACATTAAAGGCCTAAATAAATGTTTTCTTCACATGCTATGTAGGTACATACAATTCCCTTTTCTCTCCCATGGGGTTCACCGGCAAAATTTACATTATTTGATGATAGTGGTGACCAAACAAAGCTTTTAATAGAATCACAAGAAATAGTCCTTTTGCACATCAAGTCATTCCTTGTTTACTGACTTATTTTATTGCATTTTTTTCTTTGTATGCTAGTGTTTTGACACTCGTGATTAGCTATTAGGAATGGGTGAATATGGAGATCACATCTTGCATAATTTATAGAAATGATGATAATATATTTATCAGAAATTTTAAAAGGGAAAAGTCAGCCTTTTCTTCAGTTCCTTCTTTCTTCTTTTCTATTAATTTTATCCTTGTATTGCACTTTGAAACATTCTTATGTCTACCTTTTATCTAGAAAATAGTGGTTATACCGGAGTGAAAGCCAAAGATTGCAAATCTGCACTTGTTCCAGGCCCTTCTAAAAGACCCACCTTTTATCTGCATAGTAAGCTGATATATTGATGGGATATATAGTTCTGATAATTATTGTTTAAAACTATTTTTTGAAAATATAGCACAAAGAGCATTTTAGCTTTTATGCTATCCGTTGGGAACTTAAAAATCTATGACTCTGCTAGGTGATCACCTGATTCCTTTTGATGGCATTTTGATTGGCAACTGATGTTCTCGATTCTTATCATCTTATGACTGGGTTCAAGTGATATTATTGAGGCACTAGGCTTCTGTAGATCTGTTAATAACCAACTGTTTATTCATTTCTTGTGCTGCATACTTGTTATTTCAAGGATTTTGACACTTCAGTACTGCAATTATCAACTTCTGCTCTTTTTTTCATTCTATAGTTTCTTACCGATTGCTTGGAGTGCTAATCTATCCTTTTCTTAAATTAATCAGTCGTGAAATGTTTAATAAATGGCAAGCTCAAAGGTGGTGGGCAGAGAACTATGAAAAGGTCATGGAATTATACAATGTTCAACGCTTCAACCATCAAGCAGTCCCAGTTTCAACTCCCCCAAGATCTGAAGATGAAGTAAGCTTCTTCCCTCCATGTTGCCCTTAGCAAGTGAAGTCCTAGTTCCTAAGTTTCCAACAGTCCATAAGCGTTTTAGGGCTTTTCATTTTCAAACGAGTTCTTTTACATCCCTTATAGGGCTCAAGAATTGAATCAGCTAAGAATAGTCCTGCGACTCCACCACTGAACAAAGAGCAGCCACGCAACTTTGTGCGACCAACAGGAATGGGCTACTCTTCATCAGATTCCCTAGACCATCAACCCATTCAATCCCGTCAATACTATGACTCAGCTGCACTTGCTTCAACACCAAAACTCTCCAGTATTAGTGGAGCCAAGACTGAGACATCATCTATAGATGGCTCTGCAAGGAGTAGTTCATCAAGAGAAGCAGATCGTTCTGGAGAGCTCTCCATCAGTAATGCCAGTGACATGGAAACTGAATGGGTTGAGCAGGATGAACCAGGGGTTTACCTCACTATTAGAGCACTTCCAGGTGGCTCCCGGGAGCTTAGACGTGTCCGGTTCAGGTATGTAACTAGTTGATTGCTGTTTTCTTGGTTCCAGACATGAGAATGGATGTAATAAAAGCCAAAATGTTATTATGGTCTTATGTTTTCGTGCTGATTATTACCAACCGGTCATTTGATCCTTCTTTGCTCTGGAGTAAGCTTTGTACCATTTAGGATAGGCGTTATTAGTAGTAGTCTTAAACTCTAAAATTGAGATTAGAGGCCAAGATCCCTATTTGCCAAAGGAAACTGCTGAAATGCTTGAAATTCTGATTCTCTGACTACTAGAGGTAATGCTAGTGAATTAGTTGTTCTATGTCATTTGTGAGATGGTCATGGGTCAAATAAAAATAGCATTGCACTTTTCGAAACTATGATAAACAGATTGTATGTATGTTAAATCTAAAATGCAGAGTAGACCTAGGGATTCAGCTTGCTCTTTGTTTATTTGACTGAAGCATGAGACCCCAACTCTTCCTTGCTTTGAGTGAAGAAATGGAACAATGCTGACAGGAGCAAACGATTAGATTGATTAGTTTGGTTACTGTGGGAGTGCTACCAACTTGTGTAGTGCATATGATCCAAAAACCTAGTCCATATTATTGCTAGTATGAGTTGGATGCTGATCCCCTCACCTCCCTGACCCTGCTTATCCCGCTATGAGTTTGTGGGCCTTTTGAAGAGCCAGGAGTCAAATTTTCCGCTTCTCTACAGCTCCATTTGCAAACAGTAGAAGAGAGCTTAATATTTGATTCAAGTGTTAATAGTAATAAAAAGAAATCAATTTTTGTTTCTTGATATGTATGACTGATGCATTGCAGCCGAGAAAGGTTTGGAGAAATGCAGGCAAGGATGTGGTGGGATGAAAACCGAGCCAGGATACAGCAACACTACTTATCGTGAGATTTAGCAAATCAATGGATAGTGGCAATTTGTCTCCTTTTATGGTGGTACTGTTTAGACTATTCTGTGTGCTTTGGGCACAACTAATCACAAAAGCTTGTCTTTTTACATATATCAACTCTGCTTAGTGTGAGATTTAACAGCAAATCAGTGGGATAGTGGCAATTTGTCTCCCATGGTGTTTAGCAAATCAATAATTTGTCTTTTCTGGTCCATATCTGCCTCTTCAATGTTTCCAAATGTCAGCTCACTATTTCGTAATCGTCCAAGTTTAGTTCAACCTTACTACTTATTTTTCCTCTCACGCAACTATATTTTTTTCTTGTCTCCCAAGCCACTGTTTTTTGTTTTTATTTTTATTTTTTGCATTCTAAACATATAGAGAGATTCAACCTAAATGTGTGACATTCTCCATTTTGATCCCAAAGTTATATGATTTTGTCTCATAAAATATAACTCAAGGATACAAGTGATCATAATATATAAATAATATTTCTTGAAAGTTATTTGCTTATGTAAAAGATTCTCGGAATTTGGGCTCTTTGAAATCGGCGGTGAGATTAACCGGTTGATTGTGATAAGATTAAAAAGTAATATTGACGGTGAAATCAAAATTAGTAATGTAACATGTGTTTAGATCTATAAGCAGTTGGAGCGCAAATACGATAAAAAATGGATTCTAAATGTATCAGTTTAAAATATAATAATAAGTAGTTTTTTTAACTGTGTTATTTTGAAATATATATATAATTTATTTTAGGAAAATGTTTAAATTAATAAGTGATATTATTGAGAGAAATTTAAAATAGATACTTCAACATGAAATAAAAAAGATAGGAATATTTTAATTTATTAAACTGATAGAGCAAATTCCATAAATTGATAATATTGTATGATTATTTTTATTTTATTATATTATATAAATTATATAAATTTAACCATAAAATATAGACCAATTTTATTTAATAAATAGAACACACCACAATAAATAATGTGTGAAAAAGAATAAATAAAGAGACACGAGGGTTTACATTGTTTGGCTTCAAAGCTTACATCCACGAGTGACAAGAAATTTCACCATACCAAGAGGATGAAGATTACAAGTGTTTTGACACTCAAAACACAACCGGAAAAGCTTACAAGTCTCACTCAAAAAAATTACCCAAGAGCTATTATACATTTACTCTCAACTTAGCCACTCACTAGTTAATTCACTCTAAAAGATGGTGTATCTCATGGCTTAGAACTAAGGATTATGTAATTTTTGCTATAGTAAAAATTGGTGTATCTCATTAACAAGATAATTAAAGTGTTTTAACCGTAATATTTGAATTAAAATCCGATTTTAGCAGAAATTTATTTAGATCCAGGCATTATGTTCCTATGTATCTTTCTATGCTTTTGTTGTATTTTATCATTATAAATTACGTTTCTTTTTGTTTGTGTTGAAGTTTAATTGCATAGAGAGGGAAAAAAGGGAAAGCGAGGGGGAATCTAACTTTGGTGTGGGTATAGCCATAGGTGCTTTCTTCCTTGGGATCACCAACACTTTTGATGACATGCCTGCCTACTGCCATTACCATACATACCTTTCTATGAACTGAGCTTCGTTGATTGGTGGCCCTTACTCACAATCCTCCATTTAAGACTAAGCACGAAGCCAAGAGGCCGTACCCCACTCTTTTCTTCCTTTCTTAATTCTCTTGGATGTGGAGGAATAATGATCTTTTCTTTATGCTTTATCTCCTACCAATGCCAATTGCCTCTCCATCTCTTTCTTTCATGTGGAACTTCAAATTCTCACTACATTTCAAATGCACTCCAAACTAATATTTTCGTCCATTTTTATGCATGTAAGTAATATTTTCGTCCATTTTTATGCATGTAAGTAATTAATTGATTAATTTATCTTTTAAAAAGAAAAAGAGAAACCTAAACCTTAAAATGGTTGCAAAGTGTCAGATCCTCTGAATGACAAGAAAGGATTTAAGTGCTCTTTCTTTTCCCACCAATGTGTGTTTCACGTGTCATTGGCTTTACTATATGCTAAAAAGTTCGATTAAGGCAGCCAATAAGCAGATAATCATAGCTACTCCAGCTTCTTTCCATACACTGTGATTTGAACGTTTTAAGATTATGATCCACTCCTTTTCTTTTTCTTCCATTAATACTCTTACTAAGCTTTCCCTACTCCATGTATCATTTACACATCACAAACCCTAATTCTTCCAATTATATCCATCCCAACTAGCTCTCTTTCTTAATGAAACAGAAATTTGGTTCGCCCATTTCATGTTCATTACAACGAGATCAAATTTCTACTTGGGTTATGGGAAGGTTTCAACTCAATTGCCCAATTGTTGCTAGTTGTTTATGATCTACAAAAAGTGTTACATATTTGACAAAACATTAACATGGTTCGGCTAGGACTCTCAAGAGTTTCAATCTATCCTTGTGATGGACATGTGATTAATTGGATAAGGATTGAACTCTTATCATTATCACTTTGTTGAATGGGAGATTAATTAAGAGATAATTATCATATTTTCTCAATGAATTTTTCAAGGATTTATTTGTTTTTTAGAGGAGGTTATCTTGCTGGTATTTCAGCCTATAAATAGGCGTCATTCTCCCTTGGTGATTCACAGCTTGGAGAGCTAGAAATTTACAACACTTTCAACCCACTTTGTTCTTTTCTTGTGTTGAGGTTTTAGTTTGTTTTGTTGGTTGTTGGTGAAAACTCTTTAGTGGAGTTTGAGAGTTGCTTTTGATGTGTGTTGAGTGAACTATTGTTCTTTAGTGGGGTTGCATGAACTTATCTTATAAGGGGTTATGAGCTTTAGTCGATAGAGACGGATTGTTACAGTTGTTTGATTTGGTGGCCGAATAAGAGCATATCTTGAGTCAAATTTAACCCTCAACATTTACACATTGTGCAAAAAAAAGACCAAATTACACAATGCGAAAACTTTGAGGATTAAATTTTTTAGAATTAAGACTAAATTGGCACAATGTACAAATATCAAGGGTTAAAGTTGCTATTATGCCAATTTAAAAGTTGTCATGTCATCTTTCCGTCAACCATTTAACAATTGGTGATCAAAAAGAAAAAAAATCGAATAACTAGGTGACCAAATTTATAATTTTTCATAATTAGATGATTATATATGTAATTTACCCTAAATTTTAAGGAAATTAAAAGCTAAATTTTTGTGTAAAAAATTAATTAAATAACTGGACGTAACAACTTTCTTTCCATTGCTAAATTATCTTGACTCTATAAATTCTTTCGAGACATAAAACTTAAGCCAGTTCAATAAGGAATTAAGGTATGACCTGTAGTTTTAATGAAGCTGAACATTCTTCTAATAGACATAGAGTTATGACCTGGCCCGGCCTTAATAAAATTTTAGGCCTGGTTGATAGGTCTGGGTTCGATTTGGTTTGAAAAATGGGTCTAATTTTTCGCCTAAACTCGACCCGGATAAAAATGTTAAAACCCAGGTCTAACTTGCCCGTGTTAAATTTTTGCATTTTATTTTTTTATATAATTTTAAAAAATATATAATATGTAAAAAAAACTAAAAACATTAAAATAAATGTTTCTTAACAAATTGAAATTAAAATTTAAAAAGTTACTTAAATAACACTAACATACGTGCAATTTAACAAGCAAATGTCTCTAAAATAGTAGCAAAATTAACAATATAATAAGAGTTATACAATATCCAAATATAGTAGCAACAAAATAGTGAAATTACAGCAAAACAGTAGGAAAAAAATAGCAAAACAATGGGAAAACAACAGTTCTTTTTGCAAATTCGGGTCGTATGGACTTACACATATTTATGTATCGTAATTTGTCAGTCCAATCTTCATTGTACTGGAGGCTACACCATGAGTGTTTTCATATCATAAGATGCCATGGTCTCAACATCATGGTCTTACACTTGTTTTCATATTGTGATCTGCCAATCTGGTTAGCAATATAACTACCCTACCAGAGGTTTCACAGAGGGGCATTGCTCAACATTCACTTACCCAGAATTGTTTGCATTTCTGACTGATCCATACTTTTTGTATAACAAACTTTTCCTGCATGCTTATCAATCAACATTCTTTTCAAAGAAACTTTATACATACCATTATAACACATATCTCATCTTTACTATATTCATACACTTACCAATTATCATAGATGTCATCATCCTTTATATATATACTTCTACTTGAACAGTTCACATAGAAGAGTCAGGGTAAAGACTCACATGATACTCACCTACTGTAGTTCGAAGCTCCAGACTCAGACATCTATCTTGAACCAGCAGCAACAACTGCTTACAGAACATAGAATTACCAAATTAAAACTCATTTACATACAAATTACTATCATCTCAATCACTGATAACCTCCATGCAAAACCTTGTACTTACAACTTGTTGTTCATATATCTCTTACAGGTTTAAACCTTTTAGAACATAACATGTAGAGTTGTAATACTTACCCGGAGATGGAATAATCACTTATTAACTAAGAATTATAGCTTCCAGCTCAACGAGGAAGAGATACAATTAGACTTAAGAAAAAGAATCAGAGAGTAACGTTGAAGGAAGAAGAAGAACCTCTTTCGGAATCTTTCTCACACATATAAATATGACCCATCCTACTTAGTGGAACTTAACAAGTATCACAAACTTCATAATTTGTCTTTCTTAATGGCCTACAATTTCTGAGAAAAACATAAATAAGAATCCTACATTATAGATATCAAACTGGTCTATCCTGTTGGTTCCTAACTAGGTTACTTTACAACCTAACTAACATAGTATTTCAGACAAACAAGGCGTACTAGACATTAACTCGCACCATAATTACCTTTTCACTTAACAAAACCTTTCTTTGTAAATAGCAAAATAGTCTGAAATGGAATCTTTACTTACTTACACTACGATTACTATACGCCCACACGTATGCGCTGAAAGAAACAATTGGGCAGATTACACTTCGCCAAATAGATTATTTTACTAGAATACGCCCAAATATTGGACCCGCCAAATTCGGGATGTGACAATTTTAAGTTCATATCCCGTTAGGGAGGTATATTTTTTACTTTTAATATAAAAATCTAAAAAAAGATAAAAGGCACTCTTAAAATAATATAAATTACTTTATAAAATAATGATATTTTATTAAAATTTGACTTGTATTTTGATCATTTCCCCTAATCGAGAGAGATGTAGTTAAATATATTCTGTTTTATTAGGGTTAAATCACTATTTGGATCTTAAACTTGACAACCTTTTCCACATTGGAGTCTGAAATTTTTTTTTTGTCCAAGTTAAGTCCTGAATTTGACAATTGTTCCTACATTAGGACTAGATATTGGCAATTTTTCTCATTTTGGCGCATGAACTTTTTTTTGGTCCAAGTTAGGCATGGAACTTGACAATTGTTCTTATATTGGGGCATGAACTTAGAAATTGGGGCCTTGAACTTTAGGATTTTCAAGGACTAACTTAGACAAAAAAAAAGTTCAAGTTAATGTGGGAACATTTGTCAAGTTCATGGGCTAATTTGGACAAAAAAAATTCAAATCCCAATGTAAGAACAATTATTAAGTTTAAGACCTAATTTAAACCAAAAAAAATTTAATCCTCAATATAAAAATATTACCAAGTTTAAGCCCAAAATGTGATTTAACGGGTTTTATTACTACTCCGCAAATGTAATCACCCATATATATTAGGAGTGAATATTTTCTCATAAATTGTACTATTGAACCTAATTTACAAACTTGTTTAGGATTTTTTTTAAGAAAGAAAAATGAAAAGAAAAAAAATTATCATGTAAAATTAACTAATCAACTTTACTTATGTATCAAATAATCGATTTTTTTAATCTATACGGAGAATATTGAATACTGTTTAAAAAAATAGAAGCTTAAGCAGGAAATTAATACATACTAGCATTGCTGCAAACTATACATTTGAATGTATCAAAAAAAATAGGAAAATAGTGTGGACTAGACCTGTCCATAGGTCGGACCACTAGAATCGGAGGCCTGCCTGAAAAGTGAGAGGGTTTGGGTAAAAATATATACCCAGAAAATGGACTTGGGCAAAAAAAAGGTCCAATTAAAAAATGGGTCTAGCTTCGGGTAAGACTTTTTTGACTCAAGCCTATTACTAACGCGGACACAGGTTTATCAAAATTTTTAACTTGAGAAATTTGAATATTGATGTAAGTTAAAATTTATAGTAAATTTAAAAAAAAAATTAATAAACCTGAAAATTTTTGATGCACTTTTTGAAGCTCACGGTAAAACTTCCCAAAAGGCAGAACTTAAGCATGGTATGCATTATTGCTGATCTTCGTATTGTCTCGTAATCTTTTGCAAAGCCAAAAGGGTTATATCACATTTTGGAACTTGAATTTCGCAATTTTTCTTATATAAGGATTTGATTTTTTTATAGATTAAGTTCTAAACTTGACAATTATTCTCACATTAGGGTTTAATTTTTTTTTTGTCCAAGTTAAGCCTTGAACTTAACAAATATTTTCACATTGAGACTTCGGTTTTTTTTATTGAAATTAATTCTTAAAAACCCTAAATTTCAAACCTTAATATAAAAATAATGATCAAGTTTAAGTCACAATGTGAAAAATATTACCGAATCCAGATCTTAATATAAGAACAGTTGTCAAATTTAATATACCTAACTTGAACTAAATGCAAAAGAATTTGTGTGAATTTATAGTCCAAATAATGAGTTAATTACCGAAGTCAAAACACCCATTCAGCCTCATTACTTGACTGTAGACTGTAGAGACAACTAGTGCTAGAAGTAGAGCAGCAAAGGCTAAGGCAAAGCAACCACAAAGATCTACTCCTATATATATATATATAATAGATAAATGATTTGAAAGATTAATTTAAGGAGAATAGTAATAAGAAAAAAAGAAGGCAATTAAAATAAATGGACCCAGCAGATCAATCTTGGCTTTGCTGTTAGAATCAACAATCAATATCTATCCATCTATATATGCAAGCTTAACAATCATGATGCCCATTAATCACATTTATTTATCTTTTCTTTCCTTTTCATCTTTATCTTTTGCAAAGAAAAGCAAGGATCTTAGGTCACTTCATGTGAGGGGGGATTTATACAAAACTTCAGGGTGCATCTCATTTTTAATTAACAACACTTCAAAATTCATCTTTTAACATTTAATATATATATATAAAAAGTATTGATTAATCAATTAAGTCTTAATTTGATTGGCATGAACATTATTGTTAATGTAGGAGGATGTAAGTTCGAATGAGTTGAAATGCATTATCCTCCTATTTATGGGTTGGAGAGGGATTATAGGTAGTTCTAGGTATTGTGTAGAAAAAACAAATAATCAAAACTTGTAATAATAGTTAAAGTTAAAATCTTTTTATATAACCGATTGAATATTAGTTCGATTGATATAAATATTGTTATTAATACAGAAAAATATGAGTTTAAATATACTAAAATATATTAGCTTTGTATTTATGAATTTATGAATTGGAGAACATGCAGTAAAAGAAGAGTATGATTTGTTGCGGCTAGGACCCAGTTGGCCAAGTGTGTGCGAGGATTTACATGTGCTTGCGAAAGAAAGAGAAAACACAAATATTTGTTTGTATTGCATTTTAGGCTTTCAAATCATCTCCTCTGTATTTCTGTCTCGAGTTCAGGCCGGCTTTTGGCTTTCATTACTCTCTCACTCCTTTTTCATTTGGAAGCCACCATCAATGGAAATGTATGCTTTCTTTTTCTAATACTAAATATATGTCTCCTTTTTTTCTGCAAAGACAAAGAATGAAGTGAGTGAGTCGGTTGTCTTTGTTTGTTTCACATATGTAATATAAATAACTCATCGTTGCCGCTGCCGTTTGTAATCTCTTTCTTGTTTCACTTGGTATTCAGCTTATTTTGATTTCAACCCATAAATCAGGCATGAATACGTGGGATAAGCTACCAAGAGAAGATGGGTACCGAAACAGGAGAGAAAATCCATCCTTCTCTTCAACTCTTCTTGATGCCATCTACCGTTCCATTGATGAATCCAATAATGGCAGTACTAAGGGAGAGGGAGAGCTGATTTTGTACGGGAAGAAGCACGGCAGTAACCCTTCACTGAAAGAAGATAAAATGCAAAGTGCTTGCATGGTCCAGAAATGGATGGAAAAGAAAGTTTGTTGTGATAGACGACGAAAATCCATGGCGGATTCTGAAAGGATCTATCGAAATGAGTTTGATGATCCCATGTTCACTTCCAGCTCTTCTGATTCTAGCTGCGTTGGTAGGTTTTCTTCCTCAGAATCAGATTCCTTTTATCGTGAAAAATCAAGGTCATGGTCATCATTATCGTCAAGTCATTACACTACTCATAGTCATAGCCATAGCCATAGCCATAGGCCTAAGCCTATTCGGACGAGCGTTGAAGACAGTTTCCATGGCCATGCAGCTGCTAGTGCTACACAAAAAAAACCAAAGCATGAAGGGGGTTTTGTGAGAACAAAATCCAAGGCCTTGAAGATTTACAGCGATCTCAAAAAGGTTAAGCATCCAATATCTCCAGGTGGTCGGTTTGCAGCCTTTCTTAACTCACTTTTCACTGCGGGGAATGCAAAGAAGAAAAATATTACATCGTCGGCAGGAGGATACGAGGAAAGGAAGTCAAAATCTGAGCAACCAACATCGTCAACATGTTCTTCAGCTTCCTCGTTTTCAAGATCCTGTTTGAGTAAGACTCCATCTTCAAGAGGCAACGGGACAAAAAGGTCAGTCAGGTTTTGTCTTGATCATGAGGATTATTCCAGGCCCCGTGAGAATAAAAATGATCACCATCAAAGTCAAGCATCCATAAGAAAACCAATCGACAAAGAGCTAGAGTTGCGCATCATGGAAGAAAATCGTCGAGTTGTGGAAGCTGCTAAGGATCTTTTAAAGAATTACCAGAAGAAAAAGGAAGAGTACGGCAATATTGAAGAGTATAGTGATGATGATGAGGAGGAGGAGGAGGAGGAAGACGCAGCTAGTTACGCAAGCTCCGAACTTTTCGAATTGGATAATCTTTCAGCTATAGGTATTGAAAGGTATCGGCAAGAGTTGCCTGTGTATGAGACTACCCACCTCGATACTAATCGAGCCATTGCAAATGGTTTGATTGTGTGATTACCCCTAAATGCATGCATACAGCAACAAAACTATTAGTACTAGTTAACTAGCTAGTTTTATTAATTAAATTAGTTAAATGGTTTGGGGGGTTTACATCTAGAAGTAATACAAATTTCTGTTTTGGTAGAGCCGTACTGAAGTTAATTTACCCTCTTTTTTGTTGGTTTTATATGATGGTTGCTTTATTATGCGTGATTCATTTTGGTTTCCTTAAACAATGAGCAACCATTGATGAGCAGAAACAGAGAAAAAAGAAAGAGAAACGATATGATGATGATTGTCTAAAAGAGAAAGAAATTAAATAAAGTAGCTAGCTAGCTAAGATAGAAACAAGTGATTGAAGATTCTGAAACCGTGTTCACACGCAACGCAAACAAATCAACAAGTAAAAGAGAGAGAGAGAGAGAGAGAGAGAAGAAGATGAAGATGAGGAGAAAAGCAAGGGCAGATTTTCTACTCAATTATCATCCAACTGAAGCCTTTTTCTTTTGCTTGCTGTCAATATGAGTGGGTCCTTCATTGCTTCAACATAACACCACTCTGCAACCATACATCCATTTCGGGCATAGTGAAAGAAAGACTGTTCATGCTTCAATATTGATTATACTCATTCAAACTTTAAATAATAAAATTTTGCAATGGCAAGGGAAGGGGATAGATACATGGTCGCAAAAGCAGTGGACAAAAGGATATCATGTTTGATCCTCCAAGGCCTTCACGTCAAATCTGGTTAGCTTCCAAGTTATGTGATAGAAAGAGAGGGAGCACAAAATGCTTCGGCTTTCACCTGCTAATGTATTCCTACTCCAAAACCCCCCTCCACTTCAACCCAATGTATATTATTCAATAAATCTAATTAGTTTCTCTATTACTAAATATATCATTTTAATTTCTATACTATTAAAAATAATCAAATAAAGTAAAGGTGTAACAAAGTTAACATCTACAGTTAAAAAACGACATGAAAATTATTCCTTTTCATCAGTAGTTCATGTGACACCCCTTACCCAATCCGATCACCGGGTCGGAGTTACAGGATGTCACATTCGTTATTGGAGAAACTACAGTTGATTGCTATACGATATAACCATACCAACATGCTAACAAGTATAAACACATTCACAAAGTGTTGTGCAATCATTTCTAGATCTTATACAAGCTTACAAAAACTCTTTTGCTAACCCGAGGTTGGTTGAGGACTTAATTGAAAAGTTATCAAAATTTACAAGTTGGCTTTGCAACATCATGGCTATCACGTCGCGACTTCCTCAATCAGTGAGTTTCGTTGTGACTTCAGAAGTCTCGACGTCGCAACCCCTCTCACTATTGATCTAAGTCGCAATGTTGGGAACTAGTTGTTGCGACGTTACCCTTGTTTTAGCAAAAATCACATTGGTTGGAACAACTCGATTTTTAGTGGTGTCGAAAAAAATGATTTTGAAACCCCATTTTCGTAAACCAGGTCCATAAATATTAAATATATATTTATATTTAAGGTATAAAAGAATATTAAAGTTTAGTCCTTCAATTTTGCCTACTAATTGCTTAATTAAGGTATAGGGACTAATATTGGATTGAATTTTTTTTAAAGGTTGGATTGAATGTTTGAGTTATTTAGCATGATTTGGTAAGCTTTGAATCAAGTAAAAGTGATTTTTTGTTGATCAAATTGATAGGTATGTTTGGAAGCTTTGAAATATGTCACACCCTGAAATTGGGTTTAGTAGTTTTGAGGGTATTTTAGGAATTTTATATCTAGTGTACTTGAAAATTTCGAAGCATGGTAAACCGAAAATGTCTTTGTCCATGGTTTTTTAGAAAATCAAATCAATTTTTGAAAATGGTGTTCAAGAGATCTTTAATTTTAAAATAATGATCGTTTTAAAAATGGGGTTAAAACTAGGAGTACTAAAAGGGAAAATAACCCAAAACTTTAAAATCAAGCTAATATTTCCCCCCACCTACAGGAACTTACGAAACCGTTCCCTGTTATTTGTGTTTAGCCGTCCCTTGCTTACCCAAGTTTCATTATCTAATTTTAATTTTCAAACTTCAATTCCTTTAGATTTCTACCATCATTCTAGCATTAAACCTCTTTAGAATTCCATAAAAACCATTAAAAACATCATTGATTTCACCATTGCTCAAATTTGTGGATTTTTCGAATTTGCAACCAAACATTCGTTTTCCCCCCATAGGGGGTAACAACTCATTTTCCTATTAGTTTTGATGTTATCTAATCTTTTAAATAGAGTTTTTACCTATTGAATCGAATGTTTTGAATAAATGCCGAAAATTGGGTCATTAATGGTGAATTTCGGTATTTTAAATAAAAACGATGTTTCAAAGTGTTTTTCAATTAGTTTTGATGTGATTAGAAGGTTTCTAAGCATTCCTTAAAGTTTTGTTAAAGAATTCCAATGTTTTTTTAAATTTACGTGTAAAATTGTCATTAGTATGTCAAAATTTTGAAATTATGAAATTGTGTAGTTTTGAGTAGTTTAAAGGTTGTGAATTATTCTTAAATGTATAATAGGCCAATTGGAATCGGTTTCATGTGATAAGAGCGAGTAGGTGTTGAGATTTTTATGTTTCGACTAAGCTTGTCGAAATATTAGTTTCATGAGAATTTAGTTTAGACTTGTGTTTTTAGTTGATTTTGGTGAGTCCTTGGCTGAATGATAATTGTGTGTATTGTGTGAACTATTGTGGTGAAGCTTCGAGTAAAGTGAAAGGTAAGGAAAAGCTAGTTTAAGCTTTCGGCGATAAGGCAAAAACACGAACGGTGATTGTTTGGAATCGATGCTTGTAGACACTATTCATAGTGTTAATTGGGAGCTTAGGAGTAGTCTAAACCCCTACTCTAAGTTCCGAGCGTAAGCTTTTTTATACCCCTTATTTATTTTGTGTGATATGTGGTAATGTGATGTGGGTTGTGTAACATGATGTGCTAATATGATATGTGACACATGCTAGAGATAGTATTTGTGCAATATGTTAATTATGGGCATGATTTTTATTTTATACAAGATTTTCATTTTATTCAATTTAGCCCCTAAAATCGGGACTAACATAACTTTCAACTTAAAACTTCAAATTGAAATTAGATTTCACTATTGTCCATTAGGGAACTTCTATTTCTTATTTTTACATCTAATTTTAGAATTTATTCAATTTGGTTCGTAATGTACGAAACTATCAATTAACTTTACAGTTTTATCTTTTTTAACATCTAAGCTTAAAATCTATCAATTTTACACCTAAAATTTTCAATTCTCAAAGATGGAAATTTTCAAAACTTTCATAGTTTTACAAATTAATACACGAGCTAGCTAGATTAAGCTCTCATAATATCAAAAATATAAAAAAATACAAGAAAAAGACTAAATTATACTAACAAATTTTTGTTGAATAAAAGCTTGATGTTCGGCTATGGCGTTTTTTTCCTTCAAAATTCTCTCAATTTCGGTGGGGAAGAAGATATCTTCTCTCACTTCCCACCGATTCCAATATATATACCTATATTAACATTATTATTATTAATTTAATGAGTTATGTTTACTTTTCATTAATTAATTTTAAGCATAGCCATGTTATACCTCCACTGAGGATTAATTTAACATGGTCTATTGGACTTTACAATTTTTAGCTATTGGACTTTACAATTTAGTCCCTAAACCCTAATTAACTATTAATTGAGAAAAAAATACCTATCCAAAGTTCAATTCACCTATAACAAATCCCCGTATATATTTAACGGGATCCTGAAATTGCATTTTCTGACACCACTGACTTTTGGGTCGTTACATTGTCTCTTATATTAATGGGTTATTTATAGTTTGGTCCCTGAAGCTCAACACTGTAAATAACCTATCTATTTTAGCATTTAAAATTATCTCAATCCCAAAATCATTACGCATCAGAGAAGTTAGATAGTTTTAGAGAGTGTTATTTATAATTTTCATTGTTTTCTCCTTGTTAAAGTGAGAGAAGTTGTAATTCTTAGTTTTCTCATAGTAAAACTCTTCTATCCTTGCCCGTGGTTTTTTTCTCTATATTAATTAGGGGTTTTCCACGTAAAATTTGTGTATTCTTTATTCTCACTATTATTCTCTCAAAATATCAGTTGCAGTTAATTTGACGACCACATTCGCAACATTACCTAATTAAAACTTTTATTTATATTCATACATTTTTAAATTGGTATAATGAAAATTTTACCTCCTAATTTTTGCTTTTTTTTTTCATTTTTATCATAATTCTTTTTCTACCATTTTGGTTTCAACCTTTAAAATTTAATCAAACTGTTTTTTGTTAGACGAAAAACTAATTGAACTATCAATCCCGAGTGATATCTATGTTTACATCATTTCTGACGTGGATAATTTTTTAAAAAATTATGAATTTTTTAAAAATTCGTTGAGTTTTTTAAATATTTATAAAAAGAATTATGAAATACACTTGAATTAAGTTGTCATGTTAGTGTAATTCAAATTTTAATAATTTAGTCGATTTTTTATCTAACAAAAAATAATTTGACTAAATTTTAAAAATTAAACACCAAAGTAATAACAAAATCAAAATCAAAATCAAAATCAAAATCAAAATCAAAATGACAAAATAGATAAACATTCCGGTTAAATTAATCATTACATATTTTAAATCTAAATTGATAAAATAATTTTATTTACTAAGTTGTAGTTTGCCCTCAAAAAGTTTAGTTACATAGGATAGAACGATCCTAAAACCATTGTGCATGAAAAATCTCTCTCTTTCTCTCTGTATTCTATATGTTGGTGTTCTCTCTTTTGGGTACAAATCATTACCCCTCTAAAAATTTAAATAAGCGTTGAGTGTTTTGTTGCTTGTCTTTTCGGTAAGGGAAATTGAGTATTTATATGATATGATAATTGTTTATTGAAATGACGTTTTAGGCATGTTCTATGCATGTCAACATATATACTGTTTTAGACTTAACATGTGTTCATCGAACTACCCACTTGACTTCGTATCCTCTGTGTGCGAACATCCAAGAACATGCGAGCCTGGGGTCCAAGTTCCTCCATATCTGCTCGAATTATAAATTGATATAGTTCGAAGTTATATTTGAATCTCGGATCGGTAATGAGAAATACCATAACAATAAGCAAGGTGTTGAAGATACACTTAATTAAGAGAACCACCTAGATCTTAACAGTATTGATATCCTAATTGATTAAATTAAGGCAAAATTTTTGAACTTAGCTTAAAGAAATGAAAAGGCTGTTCTATCCTACCCTATATTCAAAAAGTGTTGTAGGCTCTATATTGCCTATGCAACTATATATATATTACCAACAAAAAAGAAAACAGTAGTAATTATATTCAGGGGTCCATCAATTTTGTATGGTAATAACTAAGCATAAGACATGGCATTGTCAAATTAAAGCAATTTATCATGCAACCACCGATGTGTTGTTGGGGGGTTTCAAAGAAAATAATATTTCACTATTACTTTACATTTTTTAATAAAATTAATTGATTGAGTATCTAATTAAGATTTTCTTTGAGTTTAATAAATTTTTAATTAGTTTTCCTTCATGAAATATTTCTTTACTTTACAAATGGTTAGTGAGGTGGGGGAAATAAGTAGATGACGACAATCATGAGATGGTGGACGTGCGTCCTTCAAGCTTCAGCTCTAACCATAAACCTTAATCATATATTTGTTGAGTTGAGGCCAACTAGTTGCTTGTTTTTAGGTGCTCCAAAGTCCAATGCTTGTTTTCATATATACATATTGAGATTGATTCGAATTGTCATTATCGAAACATATTTTTATTTTTAGTTTGGTTGTGTTTTAAAATATATTGATCGGGAGAATGAAGGGAACCCCTTTGAATTTATTCGGATAGCGAAACAACACAAATCAACTAATAAATAGAAGGATGGAATTGTAACTATCATCAGCTTAATTAGGGCTAGGTAGATGTAGACAAGCCATGTCACTCACCAACCATGCATAAACATATATTAGGCACCGGAGGGGTAGGTGGCACCTTGGCTTGTGTAGCCGATATGGATTAACCAGTCCCAACCAGTTTGGGATTAGATTAGGGGCGGAGTTCGCCACAAATTGCTTTCATAATTGGCTCGACAGCCTTTATAGCTGTCCATGCAAAACGGGTGCATAGTGTGGTAGAAATCGTTTTTTGTCTCCAACCACGAGTGAGTTTGAGCCTTAGATTTTGTTGGTATTTTGCTTTAAGGTGTTAGGTAATTTTCTGTTCCCCTCCTTTCTTCTCAATAATTTGGCAACACTTTGGAGGTTTTGTTAAGATTCAAGTGGTCAGCTTTGTATTTTTCTGAACTCAACATAAAAATATTAGGTTTAAACCATAAAATTATACTGTTTTTCTTAAGTTGATATTTTTTTTATCACAAATCAGCAGTGGAGCTAAGGGGTTGGCAAAGACCTCAGCTTCCCTTAAAATAAAAAATTTCACCTTTAGTCTTATTATAATTTTAAAAAACTTAAATTAGTATATGATAAAATTACACTTTGACCATTAAAAATGAGAAAAAAATTAATTTAGTCCTTTAAAATTTTAAAGATATAAGCTATTAAAATGGTAAAATTTCACTTTTGCTATCGTAAAAATATACAACTTAATTCCGGCCCCTGTCACAAATGGTACCCAAACTATACTCTATTACACCAAGTGGTACCTAAACTATATTTCATTACACAAATTACCTCAGCCATTAAAAAATATTATTTCATCAATCATTTTGTGACATGTGATATTTTTAAATTAAAATTAAATTAAAAAGATAATTACTAATAAAGTAATTCTCCTCAATTCAAAATTGCTTTTATATACATATTATAGATTATATAAATTATAGATAGATTTAGCTTGCCAGCGGATAGCAGGGAGGTGCATTTGACCCCCTTTTTTTCAGTCAATTACATCGTAGAACCCAAATCCGTGCGCATTGGATCATCAAATCAATTCCATGGGCTAATTTAGTTACTTGTAATGGCCAAACACATGCATGCGGGCTATGCTTGCTTAAGATCGAAAAGGAGTGAACCTTAAGCAGAGTAATCATGTAATGCAAAAATAATGCACAAGATTTCCTCAACTTGGCACCCAGCTACAACCAGGAGATTTCCTCTTTCCCTTTTCAGAAATCATCTTCTTCAGTTTCTCTGCGTCCTCCCATTTATTTAATGAAGCATAAATATTGGCCAAAAGCACATAATTTCCAGCATTTTCAGGCTCAATTTCAAAGAGATGACTAGAGGCAATCTCACCCAGTGCAGCATTACCGTAAACCTTACAAGCTCCAAGCAAAGCACCCCAAATTCCAGCATCCCAGGCATCTCCATATTCAATGATAAGATTATATGCCTTCTCAAGGTGGCCAGCCCTTCCAAGGAGGTCAACCATGCAAGTAAGGTGTTGACTTAAGGGCACTATGCCAAAAACAAGTGTCATTAGCTCAAAGAGTTTGCATCCTTCCTCAACCAATCCACCGTGACTACAGGCATTAAGGACGCCTATGAATGTAACTTGGTTTGGTTTGATTCCTTCCTTGTGCATCTTTGAGAATAAAGCCAAAGCTACCTGGCACTCTCCATGGTCAGCAAGGGCTGTGATCATTGTGCTGTAAGATACCACATCCCTCTGCTTCATTCTACAGAGTTCCATCCAGGCCTGCTCCATGCATCCACATCTTGCATGCATGTTTATTAACGCATTTGACACAAAGAGCGTCCGACCTGTATTTATCATGCAATGAGGAAAAAAAAAAGCATTTAATTATAGTACCACACTAGCAATTACTAATACATACAAGCACGACTTACCACAGCATCCTTCTTCCAATTCCTTAGCCAATGCCTCTGCCATACTAATATCTCCAATTTGAGTGCAAGCAGAAATAACACCCACCATTCCAACCTCCGTAATTCTGACATTTTGACCTCTCATTGCCCTATAAATCTCTATAGCTTCCTTTGCATATCCATTCTGTGCATAGCAAGCCAACATTGCTGCCCAACATGAAGCGTCTGGCTTTACTATTCCATCAAATGTTCTTCTAGCCTTACTAACATCACCGCACTTCCCATAGCCTGCGATCATAGCAAGCCAAGCAACCGAATTCTTCTCCATCATCCTGTCATACAAGTCCTTAGCTGCTTCCATGTCACCATAATTCGCATATCCAGCAACCATAGTTGTCCAAGAAACCATATTGCGTCCCTCCATGTCATCAAATAAGAACCGCGCTTTATCCATTAATCCCACCTTAGTGTAACCACAAATCATAGCTGTCCAAGCAACCGCATCTTTCTCTTCCATACCATTGAACACTCTTTCGGCGTCCAACACGAATCCACACTTTGCGTACATATCAAGTAATGCTGTTTGCACAACCTTGTTCCCCAAGAGTCCTGATTTTTCGACTCTCGCATGAACTTGCTTGCCTTCGAACACTGCCGGGACGCGAGCACAGGCATTAAGAACAGAGGAGAAGGTGAACCCAGATGGGGAAATGCCTTTACACAGCATTCTAGAGTACAATATGATAGCTTGGATAAAATAACCGTTGAAAACATGGGAGCGTATGAGGGAAGTCCAAAGGAATTGGTTTCTACAGTTGGGTATTTGATCGAACACGTGGCGGGCGTAGCAGAGATTGTCACCAGATACATGTAGTTGCTTATCGAGGAAAAGAGTTAAGAAATGGGAGCACTGGGGCTTATGCACAGTTTTCAGAAAGAAAGCATGGGTTTGCTTTAGTTGGTAAATTGAGTTGCTAAATTCGAGGTAATGGAAAACGGCTGAAAATCGTTTTCTTGTTGCTGTGAATGAGCGTTGGGACATGACATGTATCCTGAGTTCATTTACATGGATTGGGTGGGAAAGTCGTTGGCCTGGCTTTCATGGATATTGATGTTTGATTTGATGATCTTTCACCGTAAATTCAAGTGTAACTATTGACATTTTTTATTAAATTTTTCAAATAAAAAAAATTATTTGGTAGTTATGTAATTAAAAAATAATTTTTTAATTAACTTAAATTTAATAAAAAAATTAACAACGTTAACTGTTAGACTTAAATTTTAAAATTTAAAAAGTAGAAAAATTAAATTTTATAAAATAAAATTATAGGGATTAAATTCTTAATTTTTGAAAAATACATAAACTTACAACATATTTTAACCTTAGATTGAATTGTTGTCTTAATTTGATTGAGAAATTTTCAACTTTTTATAAATTAAATATTTAAAATTAAAAAAAAAACCTAATAACATCCAAACTTAAATATCAAATTTAAATATTTTAACTTTACCCTAACATTTATTACATAATTTTTTTCTTAAATGTGTCATAATTTAGTAGTGTTTTGTTAAAATTTAAAAATTTAACTTTTATTTAAAAGAAAATTTTGACCCAAAAATATTCGTAAGAAGTAATATTAATCTAAACCTTTTAACAGTTCCCGGAAAAAAAACACCTTAGCCTTAGCAGGAGTGTGGTCCTTCCGGATCCCCAAACAAGTAGTGCATTGACGGGTTTGATGGACTCTTGACCAGTTGCCAAATATGGAGCAAGCTAGTTATCAACTGATATGGGCCGGCCCACCGCCTTCAATTTTGTATCCATCGGATCCGGTCCGGTCAGTTCAGGATCTAACTCTCTCTCTATCAGACTGACTTCCTCGTATATCCCGTGTCTATCTCCCTCTAGCTCGCCGTCTGAGGCGGACACTGCTGCAAGCCAACTGGGTTTTGTCTGTTCTCTTATTAAAAAGTTGTTCTTTCATGGTCGTGCAAAACTGTTTACTCTTTTGGGACTTCCAAAGAGCAACCGACCAAGATGGATTCCATCATCACCTCAGCTCTGGAAGAAATATGCTTCCAGGGCCAGCAAGGCATTTCTCTTTCCTCTCTCTGCACCAAACTCGACATCCCTCCTCCTCTCAAAGCCTCCCTTTGGAAAAATCTCCTCTCCATCCCCGTTCTTCGGTTCAAGCCGCGAAACGCCGAGTTTCTTAGCCCTACCGATGCCTCCATTCAATGCGCTGAAGGTGCCGAGAAACTCGATATCATAATCTTAGCCCATGAAACGCTTAGAAATAACTTCGTTGGCCTTTATGATGAAAATGTTCAAATCTCATCTCAACAACGTCGCACTCTGGAAAGACTCGCTATTGCTAGGTTTAGTTTCCTTTGGTTATCTGATTTTTCTTTTTGGAATCTTGTGAAGTTACTTGTGATGCTATGTTTTTCTGATGAATTTAGAGGATAAGATTTTCAATTGATTAGTTGGACAAATTGCGAGAACAGAAAGCACATACTATGCATAAATTAGTTAAGGGGTTATATTCCCTCACATTGCAAAAGGTATAAGAAGGTGAATTCCAAAATCTCAAATAATACTTATTTAACATTTACCATTCAATAGGCATCATTCAGGGAAAATAAATTTGAAGGTACTATTTATGTTTGTCTTGTCACACAATTTATACTAAATTTGAAATCTAAATACCTTCTCTCAAATTGAAGTTCTCAAGGTAAGCTAATTTAGAAATTGGTGGGTTTATGAGAATTTTGTATTTAGATTGTCTAGGATGAACTAATAAGTTATGCAGATTATTCTGATTAATCACCTTGGAATTCAAAATTCGGTGTATTGCAGCTATATACTCTTTTAATTATTAGCTACATGACGTGATTCTTAAAGTACTACAATGTAAAGTGAATTCGTCCTTTTTATTTTTATATGAGGCTCATGTAGTCCTTTATGACATGGATTGAAAAGTAGAAAATTGATGGAAAGAGGGGAAGACTAATAACTACTGGAAATAGATAGAGATATATAATTGTTATGGACTTCAGAAAGTGTTATTGCTTTAGGGTTTATGATTTTGCAGTTAGTGAATAATATTGGTACGCGTAATTTGGTTGGTAAAATCTTAAGTCTTATTCACTTCTTTGTGAAGCCACATTTGTAGTGATGTTAAAGAGAGATAGGTTATTAACAGATGGTACTTGCAGAACAAATGGAGTGACACAAAGTCAGCTTGCAAAGGAATTTGGTATTGAAGGGAAGAACTTCTTTTATATATTAAAGAACCTTGAATGCAGAGGGTTGATTGTGAAACAACCGGCACTTGTTAGGAAGAAAGAACATTGCAGTGAAGGGGACTCCAAAAACAGTTCATCTGTGACCACCAATTTGATATACTTGCATAGATACGCGAAGCGTTTGGGCTCTCAACAGAAGTTTGAGATTAATAAAGAAGAACAAACTGTTGAAACCCTTGCATATGGTGAAGAAAATGCTTCTGATGACTATGGATTTGCTTCAGAAAATGGGAAAGAAAATGTTTCCGTGACTGATTATCTACCTGCAATGAAAGTTGTTTGTGATAAACTGGAAGAAGCCAATGGAAAGGTGAATAATATTCAGAATGCTGTTAGATTCATGCATTTGATGTTATGCCATTATGCTGATTTTCGTTCTATTGAAGGTTCTTGTTGTCTCAGATATTAAACGAGACTTAGGTTATACAAGATCCAAAGGCCACAAAGCCTGGAGAAACGTAAGATTTCTATCTTTACTTCTCTCTCTCAAAGGGGCCGGGGGGGGTGCTTCATTTTAATTTTGTCTAGTCCACAATCTGCTCCTCTCTAGTGATTTTTTGAATTTGTCTTCCTCATACCATGTGCTGCATTGCATATATGCCATTAGATCTACCGCAGGTTAAAAGATGCTGGTCTCGTCGAGGATTTGCATGCTGTTGTCAATGAGAAGGTGATGTAAACTATATAGTTCTTAGTTCATGCTTTTGCAAGATTCCATTTTACTTTTTCTTCATTTATGCTGAATAGAAATTTCCAGAAAAAGTTATGTTGATGGGCTTACACCTTGTGAGGATTTGTAATAAGCTTTTCTAGAAAGTCTTCTTCCTGTCTCTTTTCTTTCTCTCTTCTTTTTCTGGTTGAAGTTTGTCTATTTTCAAATCATGCTCAATTCAACTCATCTAAGTTTTAAGCATTTTGGGGCAGTTAGTTAAAATGGATTCTTTCGTTCTATTCTCCAACTGGTGAGGAGCTGCTGAATCCTTCTTTATTACAACCTTTTCTTATTTTATTCCTGTTTATATATGTTCCCTAATAGCTGATATGTAATTGTTTAACCTTCTATTCCTGATTATGTCTTTAACGTTGTGTATTCTTTCTAACCTTATATAACTTTGTTACTGTTGACTAATTAATAAAATTTATTCAATATCATAAACTTTAAATATACTAAGTGAACGAGGTTATACATCTTTTATGAAGAGTATTTTTTGCCTTGATGCGCAATATAAGATTTCTTTTATATGAAGTTGATGAAACTATTCCATGCCTTTGGTCGTGCTTTCTTGGCCAGTATTACCAATACAGATCCTTGCAGTCAATTATACCATATAAAATCATGTAAAACATTCTAGATTATATTTTATGGAAAAATATTCTGTCTACTTCTGCACTATCTAAGTGAGTGTTCATTTGTGATTTGTTTCTATTTTCTTTAGGTTGAATTTTGCCTAAGGTTGGTGAAGAGCTTTCCTGAAAAGAATTTTGAGCCAAAAATTCTCGGGTGTGATGATAATCTTGACAAAGGACAACAGCTGAAGTTTGGAAAGTCAATTCTGAATGTAGACCAGATTGTAGAGCTTCCCATTGATAATCAAATTTATGATATGGTCGATGCTGAAGGATCTGAGGGTTTACCGGTTATGACGGTGCATATATATTTTCTTGACTTTTCTTTGTTATGATCTTGTTGATCTTAATGGCTATGATGCTGTGTTTTTGACAAATATTAGTTTGTTGTAAGCTGAAGAGTGGATCTTAAAATGTAAATCGAGGCCTTTAGATATTTACTAATCATGCTTTAAGAAAGATGAAATTCAATTCAAATATGTACTGCATGCTGTTAACGGAGTCGAAAAAGCATAAACAAGCTGTTTGTTCAATCAAGTCTTAGCAACTCTTACAGCTTGTTCTTTTTCCAACTTAGCTGAAGAGATTCACTTGGATTTATGGTTATCATCTAGTTCAATTATGTTAAGACTCTTACTTCCATCAAGATGATGATATAGTTTTTATTTTTCTTTTGGTACATTGGTTAATTGGGGGATGGGTTGGGACACTAGGGTTCGAGCCTTATCTCTAATACCACACAAGCTTCTTCCCACTAGGCTAAGATTTTGTTGGCAGGGAATGGTGATATTGATCAGCAATATACTGCCTCAATATAATTGTAGTGTCTTTGCGTTTGATGCCACACGGATGATTCAAAACTCGAAATGCATGTATATTATGCATGACATGTGTGTGCTTGGCAGCACTAGTTGCTATCACTCATTTGTCCCAAAGAAGCATACTGATTTTAATGTACTACAGTATACTGATTTATGCCTGAAAATGCTGTCACTGGTAGATAGCTGTAATGATCTATTTTATAGTTATTTCAGCTTTTTACTAGTTTTCTTTTTATGTTTTAATCATATTATTGTGTGTAGTTTTAAACTTTTAATTATCTGTGCCTTTTCAATGTCTGATTTTGCATGAAGTTCCCTCAAATGTATGTCATTTGTTTCCAAACTGGTAACTCTCTCATGTTCATATATGGTACGAGCAGGTATGTGAGAGGCTTGGAATTGACAAGAAAAGAAGCTATTCTCGATTCTTTAACATGTTCTCTAGGTTTGGGATGCACCTGCAAGCTGAAAGCCACAAAAAGACTACAGCTTATCGAGTTTGGACATCTGGGAATTCTTGTAAATCATCAAATGCATTTTTGATTAAAGCAAAAAATGCTGATGATGAAAAACAGACCTCTAATCTTGATGTTGGCCATTCAGGAGTTCCTGATGAACTGAACCAAAATCTTCTAGAGTATAATCCTTCAGCTTCTGCAAGTGATTCTTTTACTCCCGTGAAAGTGAATGATTTGGAAAATGATACTGAAATTTCCTGTGGCTCCCCTGGAGAAACTAACCATATTGTTCTGTATTCTGACAACACACAAGGGCTTCCAACTGAGCAAAGTAATACTGCCTGTGAAGCAGAACTTGATTTAGTTAGTACTGAAAGTCAAATATGTGCTGCTCCACCACAGCCTATAGGACTTGATTTGTTGAGGCCTCCTGATTCTGGCTCATATCAGACATATTCAAGTCAAGTTCTGACTGCTGATGGTGCTCGAAGGGAGCAAAGGATGCTTGGACGTTTACAGGTATTTTCTCCAGGCACTTGACTGAAGGCTTAAATCGAGATCTATGTTATGCGAACTCCTCGTTTTCCCTTGGTACCTTTATTTGACAGCTCTGTCTGACACATATTTGGGCTTGAGTATGGGGGTATGATCCTCCAAATATATGAAAAGCTAAGGAAAAATCAAGCATACCTATGTTTGAGACATGCCTCTATTTTACACTCACCTCTGAGTCAGGCTAACGTAGTTTGAGATTATAAACTTGTTTACCATCCTTAACAATTTCTAGAAATACAAATTTCATTCTAGTTTTCTTATACAGGATGAGAAGTTTATTTTAAGACCTGAATTGTATCGATGGCTTGTGGAACTTGAGAAGGACAAGAGCACAAAATTGGACAGGAAGACGGTTGATCGAATGTTAAAGAAGCTTCAGCAACAAGGGCACTGCAAATGCATGCACATTAATGTGCCTGTTGTAACTAATTGTGGACGAAGCCGTATTACTCAGGTGGTTCTGCACCCGTCTGTTGAAGCATTACATCCGGAGCTGCTGAGTGAAATTCATGACAGGTTGAGATCATTTGAAATGCAAGTCCGTGGCCATGCAACATCGAAGTTGAAAAGCAATGATTCAATTCCTGTATTAGATGGTGTCCAGAGAACTCTGAACCATGTTGATTTAGAAGCCAAGGCTGCTAAATTAGAAGCCATGCGTGCCAATGGTTTTGTGCTGGCAAAAATGGTACGCTTGAAACTGCTTCATAGGTTTTTGTGGGGTTTCTTGAGCAGTTTTCATGGTTGGAATGATGTTTTATCACTTGAGAGATACCTGCATGGTCAGAAAAATCTTCATGGTTCATGCATTTTATTTTCACTGGAAGCAGCCATCAAGGCCATTCCACTTGAACTTTTTGTACAAGTTGTGGGAACTACTCTAAAGTTTGATGATATGATTGAGAAGTGTAAGAAAGGCTTTTGTCTTTCTGATCTTCCCATTGATGAGTATAGGCTTCTAATGGATACTCAGGCAACTGGAAGACTTTCACTGCTCATTGACATCCTAAGGCGTTTGAAGGTACAATTACTTAGCCAAATTTCCAGGAGGTTAATCGTGTAGGAATATTTCATTCTTCTGGAAACTTTTGCATCATTAATATGTTCACTGTGATTTCTCTTTTGAAACCATTTAGTTGTTTTTTACCATGAAAAAGCTGGGTTTTATTCTACCTATCCAATTATGAGGTTTGACATGTTAGTGACATTGTTGTAAGACAATGATGGCTGTTCTAAGTTATTGATCCTAGAATGTGAATTTTAACATTTGATTTTTAGATAAACAAGGCTCAAATATTTTCTTGCCTTGACATAAAGTAAGTGGTAGCTACTGTGGAAGAATGCCTTTTCTTGTAGACACTCTTGTAACTGGTGCAACGTTATATTGGTTAAATATCTGCTTGAAGAATTCCCTTTTCTTTATGTCTTGTTTCACGGTTGTTGTTTGTATGAACGTAGGTTATTAGGAATATTATGATAGCAAAGTTGACATGCATTAGCAGAATTCAAATTTGAAGCTGTTCAAATATAATGGATTTATGCTAGAATTCAATTCTGAGCAGGCTTACTTTGAATTGCTGAAATTCAAAGTAGCAGCATATTTTATTTTAATTGCTGGGAAAGACGAGAGATGGAATATGTTTGAATGGTATATTGGTAGAATGAAATATTATTAGAGCATGCAAACTCCTGAATGTATTAATATAAAAATTCCTGATCAACAAAATTAAAACAATTTCTAGGGGATTATACGTTTTAATCAGTACTTTTGTTTTAAATTAGAATAGTTAGTTCTGTATAGATTCTTTTTTGATGAATTTCTCTCTGCACTTGCATTGCATATTACTGTTTCTTTGACTGGCATTATTTGGTAATGTAGTTGATTCGGCTGGTACCTGATGAATGTTCAGATAACAGATTAAAGGCACCACATGCCATTTTGACCCATGCTATGGAGCTTAAACCTTACATAGAGGAACCACTATCACTGGTTGCCACATCTACTTCTAGTTCTCTTGACCTTCGTCCTAGAATCAGGCATGATTTCATCTTTTCTAACGGAGAAGCTGTTGATGACTATTGGAAAACTTTGGAATATTGTTATGCAGCTGCTGATTCAAGAGCTGCTTTGCATGCATTCCCTGGGTCTGCTGTTCACGAGGTATGCACCAGACAGAAATGTAGAGTCTAAAATTCATGGCACATATCATACTTGAAAAGGTAAAATAAAAATTATTATTTAGAATTTTAGTTCTAAGAATAGATTGTAAAAATAGGAGATAATGTCTAACTGAATTTTATTAGATTTAAACTTGTTTTAAAAATTTACAATGATAATATAAAGTCAGTGTGATGCTACATTCAACAGTCAGTGTAAGTATTAGTGTGTGTATTACTTTTTGCGGATGATTAGGAATTTCCTATTTATAAGCATGGTTAAATTCATACAGGCTATAAGTGTTAGGTTTGCAAACTTTTCTGTTATTTATAAGTTATAGCTTGCTGCTGCTTTGCATCTATATCCATTGTAATAGCCTTCTACGTGAAATGTAAAAGCTAAGTCATAATTGCAGGTTTTCCTTAATCGATCATGGGCCTCAGTTCGAGTTATGACATCTGATCAGCGTTCTGAGCTCCTTAAGCGAATCATGAAGGATAATTTACATGAAAAACTTTCATATAGAGACTGTGAAAAGATTGGAAAGGATCTTAATCTGACCTTAGAACAGGTAAAGTATGTTTTGCCTATTGTTATTTGATCCCCCCCCTCTTCTCTAGGGCAACCATTAGTGTCCAATTGGTTGTAATAATTTGTTTGGTTTAAACTAATTTATTTTCTGTTTACAGGTACTTCGTGTATATTATGATAAGCGGCAAAAGCGTCTTAATAGATTTCGGGGTGTTCCAAATGGCAATGGAGAGCAGTATCAAGGAGAAAGAGATAAAGAGTCATCTGCTCGGAAAAGAAAGAGATCAACTGTCAAATCAATAGAAGGAATAAAAGCTGATGCAAGAGTCATACAATTAGATGAAAAGGAGGGTGGTACACTATCTGATGGAAATGATGAGCCAAAAGAAGATTATCGTTTAGCTTCTTCAGTGGGACCTGATGCCTTCCAAGCATATCAGGAAGCTGATCTAGTTGAAGCTGTGAATAAGCCAGGGTCACATGAAGAAGATGAGGAGCGTTATTCCTTAATTATCCAGAATTCCTTCTTGAAAATGAAGCCAACACGTAGAAAAAGAATCTTATGGACAGATGAGGCAGACAGGTAGACTGTAGTATATACTCTTAAGACTGTGGAAATGAGAAGCATATCTCTACAGTTAACATTGAATTGAAAGTGGGCACAGGGGCACTTTTTTAAAATGTTAGATATATCATATTCTTCGATTTTGGTTCATGCATAACATATCTCCAACTAATGATGCTTGCCTGGCAGTAATTTTGTTAAGTTATAAGAAGGTTTGAGAACATGATAATTGGGAGAATTTTCAGTATGTCTCTAACCTCGTCAGTTGCTTGTGTTTAACATTTATTTTATGCATTTGGTGGTTGTCTATCTGCTTTACTTGATGATAGATATAGTATAGGGACTTTGAAGAGAAAGATGTTTACAATATATTACGGTTCTGTGTTTCACATTATTTTGTTCTATGCAGGGAATTGGTAACCCAATATGCAAGATACCGTGCTGCCCTTGGGGCAAAATTTCACCGTGTAGATTGGACTTCACTTGATGGCCTACCTGCACCTCCTAGAGCTTGTGCAAGAAGAATGACAAACCTAAAACGAAGTGCAAAATTTAGGAAAGCATTAATGCAACTATGCAATGTGCTTAGTGAACGGTATATGATGCATATTGAAAAAAGGCAAAATAGGTCATCCAACAATAGTGATTGCAGACTTCTCCGATTTTCATCAATTGAACATGGAATGGAACATGGTGAAGATGTAGGCTTCGAGAAAGAAAGATGGGATGATTTTGATGACAGAAAGATAAAAAGTGCTTTGGTGGATGTTCTTCATTTTAAACAGATTGCTAAACTGGAGGCCTCTAAAAAGGTCAGACCTTTATCTGCTGAGTGGTCTAGTGTAAACATGAATTCAGAAGATTATGTAGCTCCTCCACTTTAGGGCTGACAAATATATTCCATTAGTGCTCCTAAAGTTCAAAAAAAATTATCAAATTGCAGTTGGAAAGCTTTTATTGATTTTCATCATTGGGCATTCTTTCCCAATGTTTGGTATATTATATTTATCTTGATTTTAAGTACACTGAAAGTTTTTATGCTTTCTTGTTTCCTAGCAGAAGCAACAAGGACCTGAAATGGTTCTGGCAACTACCCAAGATGGAAGTATTGGAATTCCTGGTGCTAAGCAACATAAGGGCTCTAATCAAAGCTTACAACACCGCTTTCATCAAAAGTTAGTTAAGCTATGGAATATAGGAAATGGTGTTGGCAGACAAGTACACGAATCGTTGGCTGTTTCTAATGCAGTTGAACTATTTAAGCTTGTTTTCTTGAGCATATCCATAGCGCCACCATCTACAAATTTGCTGACAGAAACTTTGCGCCGATATTCAGAACATGATCTTTTTGCAGCTTTTAGCTATCTTAGAGATAGAAAAATTATGGTAAATATCAGTTTGTATCTCCTATATTTTTAAGTTATTTCAATCTATGCAATTTACATAGAGGTGTTAATGTTTTGTACTTAAGTAGAAGAGCAGTATTTCATAAGATAAATCTTATGAAATAAGATGCATTAGGATGCAATAAAGATCTCCACTCACTAATTTGTCTAGAATTCCTTTTCATTTCAGTCAACATCTTATGATATTTGGGACGATATCCTTGGAGCCTTAGTGATAGGCTTTCGGCACCATTGGACCACTCCAACAATTTCTCTAGAGCTATTTTGCATTTCAATAAAATCCGATATATTCACAAGGACATCCTTGGATTCTTAATATATATGGCTTTTAGCACCATTTCTCTGTTTAAATTTATAGCATAATATCATCTCCTGCCTTTAGCTTAAGCAGTACATCTTGTGAACAGGGCTGGGCAGGTTGTACTTTTTATCTTATTAATCAAGTAGAACAGTGTTATATTAGTGTGCTCTTTTCCTGTCTTTCTTTGGCGACAACTCTGGTATTAGTAATTCAACTCTTTCCATTGACTTTATGTTAAGTAATGTCTTCTTTCCACAGTACCAAACCATCTGAGATGACTTCACCTTACATTCCCTTGCTGTCAGTGTGCCAGCTTCTTGATCTGCATTATTTCTTTTCTCTATTGTGCTGTTATCAATTCAAATTCCACCCCTGTTTACCCTTGTTTTCCTGATTCTGAATTTTCTTCAACTTTTGGCAGATTGGTGGTACTTGCGGTCAACCTTTTGTGCTTTCTCAACAGTTCTTGCACAGTATTTCCAAGTCTCCATTTCCTTGCAATACAGGAAAGAGAGCTGCTAATTTTTCTGCTTGGATTCGTGAAAGAGAAAAAGATGTAATGGAAGGGGGAATTAATCTTACTGCAGATTTGCAATGTGGTGATATTTTCCACTTGTTTTCTCTTGTTTTTTCTGGTGAGCTTTCTGTTTCCCCTTGCTTACCAGATGAAGGTGTTGGAGAAGCTGAAGACCTAAGAAGCTTAAAACGTAGAGCTGAGGATAATGAATTGTGTGATGTAGATAAGGCTAAGAAATTAAAATCCATTGCAGAAGGTGAATTTGTTTCACGACGAGAAAAGGGCTTTCCTGGTATCATGGTATCGGTGTATAGCTCAACATTTCCTGCAGCCAATTCTTTAGAATTGTTCAAGGATGAGGAAACATTCAACCCTGAGCTTTTGAATGAGGAAAGTTCAACTAATTTGGACCATATGAAGGAAATGATTGAGTTTAGAAATAGTGTCACTACGGCATCAAAGTCGGCTGAGTCACCTTGGGAAGCTATGGCTGGTTACACTGAGCATCTATTGTCAAAACCTTCTGATGAAGGGCAAGGCAGTCACTTTGATTCTGAGATCATCAAGGCTGTTTGCACTGAAATTCAGAAGGCTGGTGACCAAGGTTTGAGCATAGAAGATGTTTATGGTCTTGTCAAAATGCCAGGTATTTTGTTTTTTGGTCATGTTTGCACTTGGGGTTCATCTTCATATTTATGAAAGAGGATGTATGCATGTAACTTCCAGTTCTTTGAATGTGTTGAGATATTCATCTTGCAGGAGAAAAGACACCTGAAATCATCATTGATACTCTCCAAGCATTTGGAGTAGCTAAAAAGGTTGCTATACTTGACCATTGGAATATAAATCTTGTCTATTAGTATGTAATTTTTTTTCTCATATATGTATTCCCTGTGTCGCTTCTTGCCAATAGTGCAAGGAAGGGGTTATGGTAGAAGGTGCCTTAAATTATTAGTAGCCGTGTTCCAGTATTGACGGTAGAATGTTAAAACAGATCTGGCAATGGGGAATCGATGACTTCATCTTTAAGACATTTGCTTGTACTAGTATATCTTGAGAATTCTTCATTGGCTGCTTATAAATAGCCCTTGGACTATGGAACAAAGGACTATCCTGGAGACCTACACCCTGGTGTTGACAGTGATTCTCAAATATCACAGAACAGAACATGATACGATGGGTTAGGGTGCTATAGAAACGAAGATACAAGCAATGGTTACCTGATCTTAATGGTCCTAGTGAATCCTTTCATTCTGACATTCTGAGTTCTTTAATTTGGAATGAATTAAATCTCCTCAAGTAGGATTTGAACTTAGGATCAGTCAAGTTGTATTGGTTTTTGTTAGGTTGTGGAATTTTTAAGGAAAGAGGGAGAGAAGATCATGGCTTGGTAGTTTATACTATATTTTCAAAGTACTAGATGATTTCTAAAACTTCCCGTTACCAAATTCATGTGCACTGATGTTGTGATCTCTTTCATGCAGGTCAATGCATATGACTCTGTTCGTGTTGTTGATGCTTTATATCACTCGAAATATTTTCTTGCCTCAGTTTCAAGTTTCCATCGAGATCTTAAAACACCTTTGTTGCTAACATCCCAAGCCAAGGATGGTGGCAACTCTGTCCAGCAAGACACTAAGAGTCTTGATGCTGCTAAGTTATTGGGCAGCTCAAGTGTTAGTGATGTGCACAAAGTTACTATTCTTAATCTTCCCGAAGAGCACGCTTTACCTTCCAATGAAGTTCCTACTAGCAATGCAAATGAAATCTGCATGTACGGAGAAGTTGGTTTATCACAAGGGGATGATGAGGGTATGATTTGTGAGCCCTTTTCAGGTGAGAGATTGGTTCCTATATTGCCATGGTTAAATGCAGATGGGACCATCAACAACATGGTCTACAATGGACTTATACGACGTGTTCTTGGTACTGTGATGCAAAATCCTGGGATATTGGAGGTACTGCCTTTTCTGTACATATTGATTTAATTTCATGGTTTTCTGAAAGCACTTGATGAACAGGAATTTCTTAATTTAAAGTGATATGAACTTTTAGAACTCTTTTTTTAACTTCATAGAAGAAGGCACCTTTTAAAGCTGTCAGCAAGCTGTTGTATTACTTAAAAACTTGGGGAAGTTTTTGCTTGTCATGAATTTAGTTTTCTTCTTCTACCTTTTTTTTTTCTTGTTTTTATTTTTTTTGTGGGAAAGTAAAATTTTTAACTAAACTGAAGTATTTGGTTTCTAAAATAGAAAAACTGGCCTTGTTTGAGTTTTAACAGTTTGGTTCACTGAGTTATTTCTCAGTTCTTGGATGTTCCAAAGGACATTCTACTTTTTAATTATTCTTGTTAAATGGTGTTATAAAACACTTAAATTATAGATTTCTTTTGGTACAAGTTGAACTTCTTCACCTATTGTCTATTGGTTTTAGGTCGGATGCATAACATGATATTAGAGCCTAGTTTCTCCTGTTCTGTTATTAACCCATGTAAGGTTTTCCACGCATTGGCACTTGTTGAGTTACACATGAGGAAGTATTAAGTGGCATTATGCCATATTGCTTTAAACTTGGGTTTCCTCTGGTCTTATATTCGAGTTGTCTCCCCACTTATTGTGAATTGGTTAAGTAGTATGCTTAACAATTCTTTTGAGTGTAGCTATGATGACTTTGGACTATTTCAGACTTCAAATAACAAAAGTTGGAATCAAACTGAAATGAATGGTTTCCTCTGTTGTTGAATTGAAGTCAATAAGAAGATTAAAAGATTCGATTAGTTTGTGTTTTCTCTATTTAGTTTTCCCATATTTTGCACAACCCTTCTTCTGGGTGGTTTGCCCATTGCTTTGGGTATGACTTTTCTTGATGTTGGTGTTTACTGGTTTGGGCAATAGTTCTCCAGGTGGGGTAAATGTGTTTTCTATCATATGCCTTTCTGACTTTCTTTTTGTTCCTCTCTTCAATCTTTGGGCCAGGAGGACATTGTCTGCCAAATGGATGTACTAAATCCCCAGGTATGCTGTTCTATTTTCCTTATGTTGAGGGTGGAGGTGGAAGATTGTAGTCATGATACTGAATGTCTTGCATCCCCACCTGATCGCTAAGATTAGAAAATGGTTAATTGATGATCATCATATAATAAACGAATTAGGTTTTTGGACAAATATTTTGCACGGTTTGATCTGACTTTTTCTGCCCATAACCTACAATCATGGTTGGTGAAAACTTGGAAGTTCCAATACAGATTTGGAGTTCTTTTCTTTCTGACTTTTGATAAATAAGTTACCTTGACATGGTCTTGGCGGAAGTAGGATCCTAGGATGCATACTTACCCTCAACCCTAATACGCACACAAAGAAAAGGTTAACAATATGAGAAAAAAAAATTCATATATTTATGTGATTGCGTTGATCATCCATCAAACATATAGAGTCCACGATTTGGTATGCATACAACCAGTAAAGATTGCCACATTAATGTGCTTGTATACTGTTATGAAGACTTAAAAGTTTATTTATATTCCCTCTAATGTGCATCTCTAAACTTTCTGTAGAGTTGTAGAAAGCTACTGGAATTGATGATATTGGATAGACACCTGATAGTGAAAAAGATGCTTCAAACAACAGGTAGTGGTCCTCCTGCCCTTCTGGCAACCCTTGTCGGGAGTAGCTGTAGAAAATCAAAGATGGTGTGCCGTGAACATTTCTTTGCAAACCCTACGAGTACATTTTTCCTTTAGCAATGTCAGCATTGGTTTGTGTAAATAAACATCATAGATCCTGGGCAGCATAGGTTAGAAGCTGCATTTTTTTTCTTCTGCTTGCTATCCTATTGAAGCAGAAGTGTATCCTACTGATGATTTTAGGGGGTTAAATGACTTTTTTATTATTATAATTTTCAGTTTTTTTTTATAATTTATCATATTTATTTATAAGTTTTTTTTATGACTTTTATGATTATTTATTTAATAACTTTATATGAATTTTGAGTTTTAATAATTTTTATATTTTTATGATTTTTTATTTTTTATTTTTACTTTTTAATGATTATTATGATAAAATATAATATTAAAGTAGAAACTGCCACGTGTTATTATCTAATTGATTTTAATTGATTCTAAAGGTCAACGTGATCAAAGATAAAAACTATTAGCGGTCAAGCTTAATTGATCTTTCTAAAGTAGTGTTTAGAAAGTCGCTTGATAAAAACCATTAGTGGGCAACAACGGTTGTTTCGTGTTTCATCTTTTCTACACTGTACAATAACTTGTCCTTGTCAGAAATCTTGTTGCCCCCAACTTTGTCACAAGTTATAGTAGTGTGCTCACCATTTTTGGTAGAGATGGATAAAATGAATTACTTGATTATACTGAAAAGTCCCTATGTTTTTCATCTTTGACTTATGGGTTTTAGAAAACATCCTCCTTTGATGAGGTAAAACTCATTGTCCTGGTCACATAACCATTGCCAATTGGAGCCCCATTTATGCTACATCCCTTGATAGAATAACTTTTGTAAATTTGAAACCCTAGTTACACTTTAAATTGAGACCGTATAATCACTGTCAACTGAGATTTTGAGTTGCAATGTGATCCAATTTTTCAGGAGTTGACTCCATGTTCACATGACAGATAGAATTTGTAGGTCATTGAGCCTTATTACATTACTGTAAATTCAAACATACCTTAAAACTATAATAATGTCTATATCAAACATAGACAGAAATAAATTTACAAACTTTTTATTTCCAATCGCAAGAAAAAAAATAAAAAGTGAAAACACATCCTACAGAGTGTCTTTTCCTTTCTCTCCAAATTCAACGTATATCGGTAAATTTCAAAAAAATTCAGCCTATATACTTAAATAATAGTCGTTTTTAGCATATTTTGATAAATCGACCACATCAATTGAGTATAACATAAAAAAAAAGTTGGATCGTATTAGCATGTTGCATGCTTCATAGCTTCATTCATAAGTAGATTTGAGATGATCTATACTTCAAAAAGTATATGGAAGAAAGAGATATTGATAATTTTAATTATACAGATTTAGAGTCAAATGATAATGAACTCGGTCAAGAACCAACATTTGATGAAAATGAGCTTAATTTAAATATTAAAGAGGAAATAATTCAATAAATATGAAACATTAAAATAATTAGATAAAATTATATATAATGCCTATTTTTCTTGTTATTTTTATTAGTAATTATATTATCAACTATTTTTTTAACTAACATAATATATATGTGTGTTTATTTGATTTTAATTTTGTTCACTTGTTTAAAATTCTTTTATGCTAATAATTTTTTATAATAATTAATATTTTTTTAAAAATATAAATTATTTAATTATTTAATTACCATTTATATTACCAAAATTTAAGAAATTTCATTTTTATTGCTTAATTAGTTGTGTAGAGGCTAAATTTATGTTTTTAACCCTTATTTTTTAAAGGGATTCGTGCTTTAGCTCAGGTAATCATGGCAGCTGAGTCTCCCAGTTCAGCACGAAAAGGTCAATTATCGAAGGCAACCGTTAAACCTTCGTTTCTCGATGTCTCGTTTCGATGATCATACTCTGTACTTGGGCGTAAAATCTTGGGGTTTTCTTTGTAAAGTGATTTTCCCCTAACTATTTCATTTTATTTTGGTTTTCGATTTGATGCAGTTGTTGTCCATTTGAGAGCAACTGGGGATGCCCCCATACTAAAACAAGCCAAATTCAAGGTATTTCTTTGTTTTCTGTTTGCATTAGTTAATACCCTCGGACGGGTTTCGTCATTCGTGTTCTTCAATCTAGATTCTAGAATAAATTTTGTGATCAAAATTGCAATTTTGATAAATAATAGGATAATTCTGGATTCCCATTAGGGTTTCGGTCTTAAAAGTGGACCCTTGATGAGGATTATATTTTGCTTTGAATGATAGTCTAATTAGTTCTTAAACATATGATATTATGCGCTACTGATGAGAATTTTCTTTCTCGCAATTTAGGCATTCTCTTTGAGATGTGAAACGCTTGGTTTAGTTACCTAGAGACACAATTTACTTTACATAAAGTTTTGGTAATGTCAATGACCATAGGCCAGAAACATAGTTTAGAGTAAGCATCTTAATTCATACATTCTTAGACATGCTTTCTGTCTTTTATTTTTGAATCCTATGCGGTTAAGTATATCTATTCTGGGGCTTTTATCAATGACACGGCTTTAAAAATATGTAAAGCAATTGCAAACAAATGAGTGTCTTTGATGGTGCACTGGGTATGGAATGTTTACTACAAAGCTTGCTTTGTTTGAACTTAAGTAAGTTGTAAGATTGTAGTTGATATTGTAATTGGTGTTTTGTGCTTCAGTTGAAAAAATGCCTTAAATTATGTTCTTGAATTTACTTTAGTCCAATATTTCAGGGTTTAAGTGTGAATAATATAAATTATGTATAATACTTCTTGCTTGTGGTGGTGGTCATCAAATAAAATTTATCTTTCTTGTCTTAAAAACTTCGGACTGGACAGATACTTGGAACTGACAAATTTGCTAAAGTAATTGATTTTTTGCGTCGGCAATTGCACCGTGATACACTGGTAATTGATCTGTATTTATTGTACTTTTATCGAAGTAATTTCAATCTGCGGTTTCTTGTTTGTTTAGTATTAATTCTTATCCTTTGTTTTGTAGTTTGTGTATGTAAACAGTGCCTTCTCACCAAACCCAGATGAATTGGTGATTGATCTGTATGATGTAAGTCATAATACTTAGACACTTCTTCTTGCTGATGTTAATTTTGTAGAAAATTCTTTCGAGGCTATCATAGATTCTATATTGTGGAATTTTTTTGTTGTTTCTTTCACGACTAGGTGTTTGTCCCAAAACATAAACCTCAAAAGAACAAAAATATTTAGCTGAAAACCTTTTTTATGCAAGCTTGTCGTTATCAAAGGCAACATGTTATTCATATACTCCAACTCTATGGCATTTAACTTGGTCATATAATACATTTTCTGATGACTTAGATGGGATGCTTTTTCTGATTGTGTGTATTATCTTCATGTATAGAGATGATTATTTATCTTAAATCTGCAACTATTTCCCTTTATGTAACATTAGTATTGAGGCCTAGAATGGCAGAATCAGATGAGATTTCACATGAAATGGTCCATTACTTCTCAGGCTCAGTAGCTTGTCTGTATATTCTGATAGAAATATTTATTACAGTGGAAGTAATTCTTCTTTATGAACATAATATATCCACCGTTACACACTTTTAGGTCTTTATGATGTCTGCTATATACCAGCTGTTGCACATTGCGATTGAAATGTAGAGAAGTTTTCTTCATTGTATTTAATGATTACTGAACAATGGAGTGAGCTTTTTTCTTAGAGGAGGATACCACTCCGTGTTGTGCTTGTCCCCTACTAGAGTTCAAAATACACATAAATTACATAGTTACATTTTCTATGTTTATAAGTTGTCTAGTCCAACCCTTGCTGCTTTTGCATTGCAGAATTTTGGTTTTGATGGCAAACTGGTGGTTAATTATGCCTGTTCTATGGCATGGGGCTAACTCTTGATGATGGATCTTCAGAGAGATGAGATAAAAACTGTCAACTCTGTAACTGTTTCCTACAATTCTCCATTATGCATATTCCTCATAGAACCATCTTCTATAATTTTCCCCCCTTTTTCTCTGAGAAACGGGTGATCCTGTAGCAGATACTAACGTCTTGCTTCTACTCAAGCAAGGAAATATTGGTGTTCTGAAGATTCTGATAATGGCGACATCAATTTGAACTGCAGTTGATGTACATCTATCACACTGTTTTTTATTTTCCTTTTTGTACATTCCACTTGTACGTTCCAACTTGTTTGTAATTCAAATCTGGAAAACTTCTCTTGGTTCACATGCATCGAGCACGTAAATTTCTCTGTTGGATTTGGAGCAGTTGCTGAATGTTATTTGTTTTTCTTTTGGTTCAAAGCTGAATATGTTTTGATGTCAGAGAAATTGTCTTTGGTATTCTTGCTGCTTACCTTTGCTCCCTTGAGAAATTATTACTCTTCAGTGCTTTTGATCTATATCCTGACCAGATGTTTGCCATGCATCGGAAACTTTATTGAATGTGCTTCAAATGTGTAAGATCATTGTACCCATTATGGCTAATAATTTTATAGTTCTGAGATGCCATTTTAGACTTGCTTCTGTGGGGTTAACTTAGCTATTTATTCAGACATTTATTGAGACGAAAATTCACAGGGAATGCAAATTTCTACTACTAATTCTCTGCTATGAAACTAAATTTGGGGTTAGCTTGAGTCATGGTTCTTGACCAAGTTCAGATAGGCACAGCACGACCCACTATGAACCATCAAATAACTAGCATGGTAGAGTTTCGTAAATCCGAGTCTAAATGATTGAAAGGCTTCAGCTTCTAACCAATTTAATATGATAAACATACATTCTTTACTTAAGCTGATATCTTCCATGTGCCAGCAAATTTTGTTGTTCATGAGTTCACTCGGCAGCATTGTCCTTTCACAAATATGTTTTTTGTTGATATTCTTTCAGTGCTAGAGTGAATATGAATTCACATTGCATCCAAATAGCCCATCTGTTCCAATGATTGATAATTAAAATTTGTTCCTTAGATGAAAGGAATAAACCATGTCTTGTAAAATGATTAAAGCAACAAAACAATCTTTTATCATTCTTGGCTGCGAAGAAGTTGGTTGGGTGAGTTGCAGTAAGACGTATGAGAAATGGTCAATTGTCGCATTCGCTTGGCTGAATGACTGATGCATGAACTCAGCCGGGGTCTCAACTCAATCCCTACTTTTCTTGTTTGCTTTTCAGACTTAAGCAATCTAAATTGATAGGTTTTAAGTAAAAGGAAAGAAAAATCTTTTGAACCCAAACACATAACTTAAAACTTTTAGCTTTGCATTTGTTAAAAAAAAATAAAAACTATTTTTGAAGTAAAATGACATTTTTAATCATAATTTACGATTTAATGTATTTTATATAATATTTATGTGAGATATACAATTATTTCTTTTATTGAAATTTGTTTCCAATATATAATATTATATATTTGAATTTGTAATAGTTATATTTTAAATATTAAAATATAGCCTGTATTATTTGAATTAAATTTTACAAACAATTGACATTAATTGTTTAAAAATTTTAAAATTTAAATTTTATATATCAAAATATTAATAATGAATTATAATAAGTTATATATATATATTAAAATATTAAAAAATAATGGATTATAATATTGTAGAAACAATCTTTTGGCCTAGTGACGGAGTATTATGTTGTAGGTATGAGGGTTTGAGTTTAATCCCAAGTAACCCCATTCTTCATCCCCAATTATAAAAAAGAACAGGAAAATTGTAGATGCCAATAGTACTTTCTGTAAATATTGTTCACTAGAGGAGCGTCTTAGAGAACATGTTGGAAGGAACTACCTTTGGGAACATCATAATAGGAACGACTTTTTGTTGGGAACAACCATGGAAGGTTGGTAGGATTCTTGAGTTGTTCCACTTTTAAGATGACCTGGAGAGCATGCTTGGAGGCTCGGATATGAAAACTATTAAGAAGTTTCTTTCTTTGAAATACAAATGCTTCCTCCTTATTTCTTTAATGAACATACAATGCATTTACACTTAAACCCTTTCTTATTAAAATAGTTTAAGTGGGTGTAGCTTTCATGTAATCGTCATTATACCCATTATCTATATAATTTATCTTTTATTATTCGTTCAAGTAACCCTTTCCAATCTCACTACCCACCATTTTAGCACATTCATGCCTATTTTCTCGTTATAATCGTTTCTCTTTTAGCTTCCTTTTTCAGAACTTATAAATAGATGTTTGAACGTCTCTTTTGAAACTTTTTGGATCTTTTGAAAAACTTAACACTCTAAAATTCTCTTTGCGATTTTCTTTTTACAGTCACTTGCTACCGCATTTGTTTTCTAAGGTTTGCACCAATCTTCCTCTTTACCATCTCTCCACGACTTCTCGTTTTGCTAGATTGTAATGTCTCCTCACCTAACTAAAAGAATCCTCTACAAACATCATTTAAAAATGCATATTAATTTTTACTTTACAATACCATGTTAAAATAGACGTTTTATTTTTTAAAAATATTTTTTAACAACAATACTAAATATTTAAATTTTAAACTGAAATTTTTAAAAACATTTTTCAAAATCCTTCTAGTGTTATTTTGAGATGGAAGAAGACACTTTTTTTTTTGACCCAATAATACAAATAAATTAATTATTTTTCGAAATAATATAAACAACTTTTTTTGAC